>NC_081190.1:11879384-12213134 GCF_902713425.1 Acipenser ruthenus
AGTGGGAAGTAGATCCACATGGTGGAAGTGTACTCGGTGCACCCGAATGAGTCTGCATGCTTCAGTAGATCCTGCTTTGATGAGACTTTGAATCTGCAGCAATGAAAGCTGAAAGAATGTTAAGGGTCCTGTGATGAAGCATTTAGTCATGCATGTAATATTGAGCAGATTGAGGGTTAAATAAGGTCATCAACGCAGGCTTACCTCGACTTCTTAAAACACAAGCAAGCAGAAATACATTTACAAATGCAGCTGGGGTTGATCATGATGAGGATTGATTTATTTTTTTTATTTGTATTTTTTTCCTACAACAGAAATGGTGTTAGTCACAAGAAGTTAATTGCATTGTGTGTCTTTGTAGGATATCACGCCTTTGACTGGCGTTCCGGAGGAGCATATCAAGACCCGTAAAGTGCGGATCTCTGTCCCTGCCCGCAATGCCATGCAGTCTGGGGCAAACAACGTCCGCAAGTGGAGAATGGACTTCGATACCCGAGAACGCTGGGAGAACAATTTGATGGGATGGGCTTCAACGTAGGTTATTGTTTCAAAAGTACATGCTGTAATCATTAGATCTGAACAATCTTAAAACCTGCACGAGTGTGTACTGACATTTATTATAGTGGTGGTAACAGGCACAGTTTTACAAAATAATGACTGAAGTTACCAGTAAGAACTTGGTACTTCAATGTATTTAAGGTAAATGCTTTGTATTTATTTTTTTCAGGGCTGATCCTTTGTCCAACATGGTTCTTACTTTTAGCTCCAAAGAGGATGCTGTTGCTTTCGCAGAGAAAAATGGTACGTACTTCAACAAATCAGCAGTATTTTCAGTAATCCTATATAAAGCTTAACAATTGGTACATTGTGTCCTGGAGACAGGCTGAAACAACCCTGACATATGGCAGACATGTCAACGCCTGAAGAACAGATTCTGAAAATTGATATATATATATATATATATATATATATATATATATATATATATATATATATATATATATATAATATATATATATATATATGCCTCAGACAGTCCCTCTGTCTAGCCATGTGATTAAGTTACCAGGTTATGACTAAATGCCATGCTTGGCACTTGTAAACTGTATGTTGAAAAAAAGGGGGAAGGATTTAAGTATTATTCAGTTACCAGTAAAGATCACCCACTATCACATCATTAAAGTGTTTTTTTTTATTTTTTAAATCTTATGAAGACCTCATCTTCGCTTATGATTATATGATACTTTATCTACAGGACTGTCGTTGGAGTCTAACTGTATTGTAGTTTTTTCTGTGTTCTAATCCTAAAGCAATGTCAAATCTGAAAAGGCAACTCAGATTTAAAACAGATGAGGTTCTGATGAAGACATGGGACATTCTCCAGCTGATAACACTATGTAACACAATTTTTGTTCCTGGGTAGTAGTAAGTGTTATTTCCTAATTGCTTATGCCTCAAAAGTATAGAAAATGGCTATTATTCCCCACAAACTTTGCTTTTGTGACCGGAGTGATATTTTGAAATTTACCTATTTCCAATGAGAAAACGGGCGAATTTGTGTCTTTTCGTTCACATAAAGTCAGAAAAAAACGACATATGAATCCAAATTAACATGTATTTATACTAAAGTAATACGAAAATGACTACAAAAGATTTAGAAGTGAGTAGTTTTTCGAGATTTACGATTATACTGTAAATCACTTTCACGAATCAGCCACCAAATGTAGTCTCCCATCATGTTCTCGTTATACTGTCCTTCATTGACAGCTCATCCAGGAGCCTCAAAGCCGTGCTGCTCCATAATGGTAAAAAGTACCCGTCTCTTCCCCTGGCTCACTCGGTGCACCTCAGAGAGGATTACAACAGCATCAAGACCTTGCTGGACGCCTTGAAGTATGATGAGTACGGCTGGGACCCCCGGAAGGTGCTGATGCCACCACTGCACATCAAATTGGGCCTTATGAAACAATTTGTCAGAGCTCTAGATAAGGAGTCGGCAGCCTTCAAGTACCTTCAAGACTTCTTCCCTAAGCTGACTGAGGCAAAGGTCAAAGCCGGTGTCTTCGTTGGACCACAGATAAAGAAGATCCTGGAATGCAATGAATTCCCCAAGAAGCTCACTAGTAAGGAGAAAGCGGCTTGGAACAGCTTTGTCACAGTGGTTCGGGGCTTCCTGGGCAATCACAAGGCCGAAAACTATGTGGAGCTGGTTGAGACTCTGGTGAAGAACTACGGCACAATGGGCTGTAGGATGTCCCTCAAAGTCCATATCCTTGATGCTCATCTTGATAAATTCAAGGAGAACATGGGAGCGTACTCGGAGGAGCAAGGCGAGCGCTTCCACCAGGATATACTGGACTTTGAACGCCGCTACCAAGGACAGTATAACGAGAACATGATGGGAGACTACATTTGGGGGCTGATTCGTGAAAGTGATTTACAGTATAATTGTAAATCTCGAAAAACTACTCACTTCTAAATCTTTTGTTGTCATTTTTGTATTACTTTAGTATAAATACATGTTAATTTGGATTCATATGTCGTTTTTTTCTGACTTTATGTGAACGAAAAGACACAAATTCGCCCGTTTTCTCATTGGAAATAGGTAAATTTCAAAATATCACTCCGGTCACAAAAGCAAAGTTTGTGGGGAATAATAGCCATTTTCTATACTTTTGAGGCATAAGCAATTAGGAAATAACACTTACTACCCAGGAAACAAAAAAAAAAAAAAATTGTTACACTGTGTAATCGCACATGCATATAGTATAGTGAACACACTATTGTGCACATGGCCTTGCTAATGGAGACCCAGCAGACGTGTGTGGAAAGGGGCTGTATTTTGTGGTTAAAGTCGGATGTAGAAGGAGGCAAGGTAGTAAAACAGGTGGTTTAGGTGAGGTCACTGTGACCCTTCTGTACAGTAGTGATTGATGCAAGATTGCCTTGTTGGAATCAGTCAACCAGTCCCCTTTATAGACGCCTCTGGAAAGGCTTTGGGCTGTGCTGGTATCTATGAAGGACTGCTCCTTTGTTCTGTAATATAAAACATATTTTTAGTCGTGAAGACAAATGTGTTCCATTTGTAAAGAGAAAAGCGCCAGCATTTTCTCTGACTTTATAAACTGTATACTTTGTCCAGTGTTAAAACCCTCAATCATGTAGGATTTACTGAACACATTTATGTAAAATAAATACAAAAAACATGTTGCACCCTACCAGTGAAACATACAGAGGCTAGTGGTGTGTTTTCTGTCTGATCTATTGCTTGTCTGTGTTATCCAGCATCTGTTGATGCTTTACGGAAATCCTGATAGAGACCCCTGATTGAAAATATGCACTCAAAAAGAGACACGTCAAAAGCGCGTTTCTTTCCAAAATGGTTTAAAGGCAGTGCAGCAGGTGTTTCAGGTGTCTCACAGGTGGCTCCTGTGAGATACATTGTCAGGGTGAATCTTTAGCACAGTAGTAATTGAGAGTTGATTGACTTCCTGGAATCCGTCAGCCAGTGCCTTTTACAGTAGTCTCTGGAAACGCTTTGCACTGCACTAGTATCCCTGAAGGACATCTCTTTTGTTCTGTAATAAATCATTTTTACTAAGCCCAAGTGCATTGCTTTTCAAAATCATGAACTGTGTCCAAAATTCTAAGTACTTTAATCATTTAGGATTTACAAACACATTTTTTAAATTTTTTTTAAATATGGCAATAATAAGAATTATCCTTGTTTCCTTTTGTGAACTGGCCTCAGGATGTTAACCCTACTTTATTTTAAACTATTCCGACTTAACCAAAACCTGGTTTGTAGCCATTGTCAGAATGTATTTATTTAGTTTATTTATTATTTATTTAGCTTGCTCGGCTATTTAACCCCGCTTTTCTCCCCAATTTGGAATGTCCAATTAACACCCCTATTACGTTCTAAAGAAGGTCCTTGGCAAGGTTTGTAACAATATAGACAAGTGGTTCTCTCTCAACAGTGACATGTACATAGGTGCAGAAAGAATAATAAAAATAATTTCAGTGACAAGTCCTAAAAACATTACCATATATGGATGTACCCAAGACTGGTTTACTAATCTTCAGTGCCAAGTGGAATGATTCCCTATCGTCGGATCGCGCTCTGCCTTTTAAAGAACCATGATTACTGCAGAAGTATGTTGTTATTATGTATTTACTGCAAATAAACGTGCTGGTTTCTTTTTGTTGAACAGGCTGGAGCTATGATCTTCAAGAAAAGAAGGCACCAAAGCCTAACCCTAAATCCTATGGAGCAAACTTCTCTTGGAACAAAAGGACAAGAGTGTCTACAAAATAAACTGGCAATGGACATCTGTGTGTCTGACTATGTATAGTCAGCTGTGTTATATTTATAGATGCGCGTAATGCAATTCTTAATCTCCTAATAAAATGACCTTTAAGCAATTATGCCTTTTGAAGTCGGTAGGTTTTTACACTTGCATTTATTCACCTGGCTAAAAGCCTCATTGAAGTTGCCTGTGTCCTGTCATTTAAATTACACTCCAGGTAGTTTTGACAGAAGCTTTTGCTTCAAGAGAAGGCATTGCAATCAAGCGTGGCAGGACAGGGACTGTGTTGTGTTCTCTCCATTCTGCCCTTGATGCCTGATCAGCAGTCTCCCTGGAGTGCCTTATGGATTATAAAATGGTCCAATATTGTCAAAACCAGGCATGCCCACCAGCGCTTCCATCGCAACAAAACTGACCAATCAGAGAATGTTAACATGTTGTTGTTTATTATCCCAGGAGAAAGGGGGTATAGTGGAAATGCCCATATATCCATCCATACTGTATGCACAGAATCCACTCCACTAACAGTTCATGTACAAACTACTGTAGAATAACAGTGGTGCAGCTGGAAACCATGCAACACAGTTCAACCAGTCAGAGGGAATTACACTGAAACCCGCTTAATATCCCTTCAAAGGGACTGAGCTTACATTGTGACAATAAGCGGAGTGACATGATCAGGAGTTCAGCAATAACCTAACAAACCAAACCACCACGTACACATTGAAACCAACTGAAGTTCTCTTCTAGCTCCTCATACTTTCCTGTACACATTCTTTCAGCAGTAGAAGCCACTTGAGAGCTGTGCGATTGTTGATGGGAGAGAAGAACATTCGAGGGTTCTCGGATAGAGCAGTTATTTCAGCCTTCATGGCTATGTTTAAATCTTTTGGTTTACGAGACTTTTTCATTTTAATATGCAATGGTCAAAAAACCAGAGAGTGGGCTCCCGAGTGGTGCATCCAGTAAAGACACTCCATGTGGAGTGCAGGATGCGCACCTATAGCCTGGAGGTCGCAGGTTCGGGTCCAGGCTATTCCACTGCCGGCCGTAGACACGAGTTCCCAGGGGGCGGCGCACAATTGGCCGAGTACCACCCGGGGGGCGGGGAGTACTTGGGTCAACCAGGATGTCCTCGGCTCACCGAGCATCAGCGACCCCTGTAGTCTGGCTGGATGCCTGTGGGCCTGCCGTGGTCCGACGCTGTAGCTCTGAGGTAGCTGCATGGCTGGCCTGTAGAGTAAAAAGAAGCAGACGGCTGACAACACACGTTTCAGAGGAAGCATGTGTTCGTCTTCATCTCCCAAGTTAGCGTGGTTGCAGCAGTGAGCCAGGCTTAAAATTGGGCATTTCAAATTGGGGAGCAAATGGGGAAAAAAAAACAACAATTGGAGATTCCAAATAATAACAAAAGTCACATCTATTCTTTCATATGGATAGACATTCTAACATGACATGATCTAGAGAACAAAAAAACTCTTGTATTGACTTGAACAGAAGGCGATCCAGAAAAGGTCTCTATTTATTACATCATACCAGATTGTGGGATCTCTCTTCCTTTTATTGCTAAACTTCAGTAAGGCTGCAGCAGGATCAGTGTTCGAGACTTTGATGATCCCTGTACTCAACATGCCCCTAACCCCATGAGGAATGATGTGGATAGGTGGTTGCTCTTCTCGCTTTTCTTTTTTTGTGTGTTGTTGGATGGCTTCATTTCTATATACATGTGGTTGCCTTGTGATGTGTGGTTTTCATGAAGTAACACTAAACAAGGATCCGCTCCTCTGTTACTGCACCAGCGTTGACAATCAATACTGCAATTAGGAAAACTAGCCATGCAGTGTTATTTTATTATTATTAATATTGTTTGCATTTTGTTTTTATAACAGTAACCTTTAAATTAGTCATTTCCATTACATGAGAGTAGATGTTAAAACTTCATGATGATATAGATATCCTTCTGCCTGGTGTTGATGGCTGAAGTGTAATGCTGGCTCCAGGGATCAGCTTATTTTGTCTCCCTAGCGCATCAGCACACACAACGTCGGCGATGCTGGCTCCAGGGATCAACCAGGTTGTATTATCCAGACAGCTTAAAAAGTGTTCAATGGGAGAAACCCATTAATCCAATAAACCTGGTCTTTTGTTTGAAAAATCAACAAGAACCTAACTGTTCCTTGTCTAAAGGCATGTGTAGTGGTACCATGGTGTCCCGTGTTGCTGGTCTTTAATTGATTGGGATAATGACGTGCTTGTCTCCAGAGTGGCTCCACTGGGTTTCAGTGAGCTTTGCAGGGACACTTGTTCCAGGACATGTTTCAGCATGCTGTAAATGCAGGTGCATAGTGACCTATTGTTTTCAAACTGTTTGTGCCCTATTGGATCCTGTTTTATGGTTACAAACATAACACAAAACAGCAAAACACTTTCATCGCAAAAGTGAGCAAGCCCTAAAACTCCTGAGCAAAGAAAAGACCAGTCAGCTGTGTTCTGTTATACTCAATTTGCATCTAACCTGTGGTCATGCAGCATGACGAGAGTAACACATTGGAGAGGAGTGGGGATATTGACATCGCAGCGATAGAGCTGTGGGAATGTGTTTAGTCTTCATGGTCAGTCTGAGTTTCGACAGTTTGAGGAGCAATTCTGGGAAAGGCAGTTAATCAATTGAGAATGGAACACCCATGTCCAGATGGACTAGTTAACGCTGAATTAGCAAATGTGTTTCGTTCTTCTATTTTCTGCTATTCTTTTTCTTTTATAATGTCCTGGTTATTTGGCAGCTGAAACCGTTTTTGTTTTGTCTGTTTTTTCACTTTATAAGTTAACTTTACATGTCTCTATAGAGCAGAAGAGCGAGCTCAGATATGAGGCATTTATTACCACATGCTATATTAATGCTTTTACCAGACAGCATATGTGAACAGTATTTTCAATTTGATCCACCTCAACTGGTAAAAGTAATACAAAGCAATAATCTGCTTTATTTGTATTTATTTTTTAAAGTATATATTTGGTTAACATTTTTACATAAACACTGTTAAACCCACTAACAGCAAATATACTTACTATACCAGCAACACAGCATGGAAAACAGCATTGCAATCTGTGTTGCAACATTACTTTGTTAAATAGTAGTTTATTCTACAGATATAATGCCCACAAATATAATAACCTCTATAATGCCACCGATTGGTTTAAAATGCAATACTAAACCAATGACAGTTTTTGTTTAGACAACTCTGAGATAATACACCAGTTTGGAAGGTCATTGATGCTTCTCAGTGCTTAATCACAGCCATACGTTTTAACCACAAGTGAATGTGTATAGATATGGTTCAGTAGCTGCTGTGTGCTGGTTACAATTCCAGTGGTATGTTTCACACCACAGAGAAGCACTGAACATCAGAATTGCATTACTAGAAATAGGATTCATATGGGTTTTCAGGATTCATTTTGCAAAAGATGAACACCTTGAACTGTGACACTAGTATTCGTTTTAGTGCATTTCTGAAAACAGCGATCCATCACAAAGGCAGACAGCCCAGGTTCCTGTTCGTTTTCTTTTAGTGTGGACACAAATAGGTGTGACTGCATACTGAAGTAGCCAGAAAATGGCCTTGACAAGTAATATATAGTGTGACCTATAGCCTTGTTAAAGTATAAATATATTCAGCAGCGGTTTCTCCCATATTTAGGCAACAAAGCCATTATTACAAGATTTACTGCTGTCGCATGCAGAGAAGCTGGTAATAATAGATTTAAGTTGTACAGGTTTCACTGGTATTTCTATTGTACTGAAGGATTCAGGGATTATGTGGAGTCTTGGGATACCTGTATCTGTGCTGCTTGGACTGGGAACCTCTTTCAAAAGGAGCTCTCACTTGTGTTGGGTCTATATGTTTAGTCTAGTGGAACCAGTCTGGAAATCTGTGTGAGCCTGAAGCTCTTCCAGACTTTTTACACAATTCCAAAGGAATTCTGTTTTTTAAAAACTGTCTAACTCTTGGTAAATGCATATGGATCGACAATCTAAAAAGTCAAGGGAAAAAAATGATAGTTGATGGATTCAGAATGTGCACTCGCTTGTTAAAGTAATTGATCTGTACTACACAAACTCAAAGCCTGACAAAACTGAGCGGCTATAAAACATTTTCAGATGCTGGGAATGTTCTACACGACAGGCCTCTTCGCGAGTGTGGAGAATTATATGGGCTGTGAAGGATTTTTACACCTATCTAGAGAGTGTTTGCTGTTTTAAATTTTTTTTTTTTTAAAGCAGTGTTTGGTGTACCTGCTAGCATAAATGACAGGGCAGGATTGTAATGTGGGCAGAACCCTGCGAGACAGGCATTGTTGAAGGGCAGTCAGGTTGACAGATATATAAACCCCCCGAAAGGGTTCTCACGAAGAAGAAAACAAGCAGCCCAAAGCATCCATGGCATGCGGCTTCATTTGAGTTCAGGGCTCTTCAAAGGATCACTTTTGGATGGTTCGCTCTCAGGGCTAGACTGAGTGAGAAGGCCCTCTCTAGGGACTAAAGGCATGCCACAGCAGAACACACTCATTTTCCGCTATTTATCAGCTCCTGTATTCTTCTCTTCCCTTTACCATTCATACCTCTTTCAGCGCGGTTTTATTTTTTCTCTTTCTTTTGAGCAGGACCTGTGTGAGATCAAAGTTGCTATTGATCAGTGAATGAGTAGCGAAGGGGTGAAAGGGTTCAGGTCTTTTAGATACTGGAATCCCAGATACGTGTAGTGGGACTCATTCATGGAATCCCACTCAAACCACCAGGAATGTTTTGCTGGGAATTTTTGGAACCGGATTTGTTCCCAATTAAGGGGCCCATGTTTGCCTTGAGGTTGTACTATTACCTGTATAAAATAATTGGCAAAACACAGCAACTTTCTGTCTGTTAAGTTTAACAGTATGTGAGGCTATTGATGTTCATATTGGCATGATGTTTAAGAAAGCCGTTCGACTTTATTACATCTGATTGTTTTGGAAAAAGCATGAACTGTATTCTTTAAAAAAATATGAATATTGAGTACATTAAAGAAACTTTTTAGTCTAGACTAAGGATTTAAAATGTAGTGCTTAAGATGTATGAGCTCATAACTGCAACTGTGTGGTTTTAGAATGGGCTGAAACTTTAATACAAATCTTACTGTAAAATCGCACATCGCTATCACGGTTTTAAAAAATATCAATCATATTACTCAGATATTTTAATAACTTTGATCTAAATTACTAATAGTTTTGTATTTCCTATATCTGATGGTTTGTTTCTTAAACCGTCCCCTTTTCATATGTAGTTAATTATACTATTGACAAGCAAACTGTTCTTATTTTAAACAGTATCAAAGTATGCAAATCCACTAGAAAATAGTCTGGTTTTAAATATATTTTTTAACAAAATTATTATAGATATGTACTTATACTTGAAGTTTACTTCTAAGTATATTTTCTATTTATTATTTATTATAGTGTTGTTGTCTTTCATGTGCAATTTTTTTTTGTCTTTTAAGAAAATAACGTAACATTGTTTAACCAGAACTTTTAGACCCACGGTTCATTTACAGGAATGTCCTGCAAAGATATAGCCTCAAAACACGCTCTACTAACAAATATAAAAAAAACATTTTTACACACACACACACACACACACACACACATATAATGGTGTCTAGCTGTTATATGTATACACTTTACCAATTGTTTATTACCACTATACCTACAAGTATATAGGAATGTCATTTAAAAAAAAAAAACATTTCAGAACTTTTGACTCTCCTTTGTCGAAATGAAATACATTCACTGCCATTTAACAGTTATCTTTACATCAGACTAACAACAATTAATAATGAATCTATATGTGATGCTAGTATTAGGAAATGTGTTCTAAATGAATAATGAATCTATATTGCATGCTAGTATTAGGAAATGTGTTCTAAATGAATAATGAATCTATATTGCATGCTAGTATTAGGAAATGTGTTCTAAATGAATAATGAATCTATATTGCATGCTAGTATTAGGAAATGTGTTCTAAGGGTCAATAAATACAGCTTCAGCGGACTGCTGGAGTGTCAGATAGGTTACTCATTTTCAATGCATCTAGTTTCATTCAGGTTTTTTTTTAAATCATAATGTAGCAATATTTTGTGTACATTAAATAGTATGATAAATAATATAATACAAAAAACACACACACACAAAAAAAACAGCTAAGTCTGGAACATAAAATACACATGTCAAAAGCATAAATCGTGGACTCCCCGCTTCTTAATTATACTCTGTTAATACAATAATATGACGTGTCCATAAAGGCATAAATCAATCCTTTCCTAATTGCCGCACTCTGTAGAGTACATATCCTACACAGTCTTGTTACGCGGTGTACTGTCTGAAGCAGCGTTAATCGATGAGTACGTGAAAGGCACTCTTTCCTGTCCCGTTTGAAGAAGATGCGAGTTGGCAGCACTGAAAAAGCTCCAAGATTAATGGTGTAAAGGGGGACTCTGACAGCTTTTCCGCTAGTTGCAGTCCTCCTGGGTGGGCCGATTGGTCTTGGATGTCACTTTTGCTACTTAATCTTGTGTATCTGAACAGGCTGACGTGTTTGGGGAACCCGGACCGTCCAGCTCTGTATAGACATCAGTTGGAGGGACAGATAAAAGGAAACGGCACAGAAATACTCCCTTAAAAACGAAAAGAAAAGAAAAGCACATTATAGCAACAAAATAATTAGTGGCCCGAATCGAACAATGCTGTTATCACACAACACATTCCTAATGATCTTTTACACCGACCGAGAGATCACAAGATTTATTTGAATAGTTTCATTAACATGAACAGGTTACACAAAGTGCGCGTTATTTATACAGGAACATTAAAGCTACATTTAAATTATTCTGGAGTCTCATTCCTTATTTGGAGGGTTGTTTTCAATTGTAGTACTAAACGCTTCTGGTGAATCCTGATCATAGCTTGCCAATTAGGACATTCATATACACTATGTTATTATTAAATAAATAATTCATTTTGAATTGACGACACTGTTTTCTACTGTTTATCTTCTGTTAAAATGCATAATACCTCTGTAATGCCAACAGTGTTCATTTAAAAAACGACACGACCACTTTTTTAGTTAGTAGGCTTATCTATCTATCTATCTATCTATCTATCTATCTATCTATCTATCTATCTATCTATCTATCTATACAGATAGATAGATAGATTCTTCTAAACATGGGTAAAACTTGTGAGTGTAATAATACTGCTAATCTAAATGTGTCTAAACGAGACTAAATATGAATGTCATTCTGTTTTTTGACTAAAAGTGTAGAGCAAATACTATTTAGCTAACTAAACTATACAATAAAAAATGCAATTCTGCCTGAGGTTTATTGTTGATATTATACAACATCACAATCCAACCACCTGCAGAGTTTCAACACGATGGGTAGACGAAGACAGCCCAACTTTCAAGAAATATCAGTTATTTATCAAATACCCAGATACACTTAAAGGCAACAGTGGAGAAAAGGCTAATTTTCGGAGACAATGGCAGCGTTTTTTTGTTTTGTTTTTTTAAGTACAGATGGCCAACTAAGTACAAACACAAAGTACATAGGAAAAAAAACGACAAAGGTGATATAGACACGTTCTATCAATAGGAGTTACACTTCAGTATGTTAATTACAAGTAGTATTTGTTCTAATATTAATTAAACACACACACACACACATTTTATTTTAATGAACAATATTAATTGTTCATTAAAATTTTATTAAACAAGATAACATATTCAAAACATGTATACAGTACGTTTGTACAGTTACGGTTTATTTTAGGAAATTGTTGGTTAAATCAGTTAGTTTTAGCTGAAAAACGTTTGGTGAAAACACAAATGTAATACCGTAACTGTAAAAAGCAAAGTAGGTGCTTTGAACCTAATGTACTGTAGAGTGTTTTGAGCGTGAGATTGTTTTAAAAGCACATAGTGCGTTGGTTTGAACGCATTAGTAGAGTGTTATGAATTTACACTAAAAACAACTTCAACGATTTAATTGTTGGGGGGGGGGGGGGGGGGGGGGGGGTCACTAACTCTACTGTGCAGAATAAATTAATTTTTTTCTATGTGTAAATATCGGGACTGTCCCGACCATATAGGGACTGTTGGCATGTATGCGTTACTCATGCAAGACACCTCCAAATCACGCGATAACTATTGGGACACAATTAAACACAATTACATCGGTGAAGTTGTTTGGTACATACTGGTCTTCTTCACCACGCATCAGTGTCATACAGTCTGTTTAATTACATGCAGTCAAAGTCTCCCTCACTTTTCTGGGTTCTTGTCAGCTGCCCTTTCATCCCTGGCACGCTAATGAAAGGACATAGTGGCTGATCACAGTGTCACAAACGTTTGAGTTATTTTATGGAATCGAGGGATTCCCAGACAGATTACTGTTTTTAAATGAGCAGCTGTTCTCTTTCGGCCCGTTATGTCTGTCTCTGGCAGCAACCCTGCTGCTGGGTTAAATCCTGACACGGAGCAGAACTCCGAGTGACAGGATAGAGCTTGACTTTCCTTGTAAAAACCCAGCAACAAAGCCTACTTTAGAGAGTGGAGGTGTGCATTTGCAAGGCTTCTCTGTAAAAGCAAGCAAGTGCAATAATGCTGCTGCTGCTATAAACGCTATCATTTTGAAATCCCCCCTGGTTATTCTAGTGATAAACTGCGCGTTACCATGACCCGTGTCCGTGTGCGTGTTTCTCTATGACTTGTTTGTACTAGTCTATGCTCTTGTCTACAGGGGTGCACATTTGTCGGGTACCTGATATAGCGCCAGGAACATTACATTCTGGCGCCAGTAAACATGTTTAATTAAAAATCCAAAAAAACAAACAAAAAAACATGGTATCCCTTAACAAACGGTGCTGTGTGGATTAGTGTTAGTGTTAAACGGTGCTGTGTGGGTTATGGTTTGTGTTAGTGGCAAGTGTTTGATGTGTGGATCATGTTTTCCAGCTTGTCTGTAGCTGCTGTGAAGGATTGTGTTTAAGGGTTATGGTTAGGGGTAGTGTTTGTGGTAAGTGCTTGAGTCTTGCGTAAATGAAATTGGGTTTAAATATCAAGCTGTTATCCATTAAGGGTGTTGGAAATGTTACCAATTAACAGCAAGGTGTGGGACGTTGTGCTCCCCCTTTCACTGTACTGTCACAAAATATACACTACAAATATTGCAAGCCTGGTCAATGAGGGTCATAGATTATATAAATTTAAAACCTGCCTCTTAGATCTGCATAAAACACCCTTTAAATTCGACTCGGCTTTACCTCACCAGAGTAACCAATTCATGAAAACCCAGAGCAAATACATGGCTTACTATTATTATTATGATGAGGATGATGATGATGATGATGACGATGATGGCAGAACACTAAATAGTGACAGTACAAATAAAACCATTTATTTTCCTGTTGTCTGGAATAATTGTGGTGCCTTTGACTTTGACCTGATTACACACATATCCCTGAATTAGATTTGTATATGAAAAGGATTTGAATAAGATACACAGACAGCGTGTGTTTCAGCGATGGTGTTCGAGGATGTCCCTGACAAATCAATGCTGTTCATCGGTATTGGGAGGAGAAGAAACATGTGGAAACATTTGACATTGTTGCAGATGGTCTTGTCTTGTCTGAGTGTGAGTGGAACTGAATCGGTCAAGGACAGGTTTAATCCTGCACTGCTGATGTGTGGCTGCTAGAAGATGCATCTGCTTAACACCACAGTTAAGAGAGAACTCCAAACAATTACTGCCAACTAACTGGGGGGATTCATTTTAAGAACCACTCCCATTTATCAATTTGCTCCAGCAACATTTAAATGGCATCAGAGCACGTTTCCAGTCCAGGCACCGACATTTCACCGAATGCAGGGAATTAAACTATGAAACCAATCCGCTTTAAATCTATTGGAAAGGGTTCCATTTCAAGCTGTAAATTTAAGTCCTTTAAATGAAACAGGATTCTGGGCAGTGAAAAAGAGCATTTCAGGACAACTTCACTAAGCCTTTGATCCAGCGCTCATTGTGTTTTTAGTTTTTCTTTTTTGTTGTTGTTAATGTTCCAAAACGAATTAGAAACAGCTTTCGTGTTCATTGAAGTCCTTAAATAACAGTGAGCTGTTTATTTGTTCTCCTTGTTATTATTGACATTGGTATTATTCTATTTTAATAACATGAAACTACTGCATGGTTAGTTTCATATGTTTGGATTGGAAACCCCTATTTTAGTGGCTAGGATTCAGTATTAGAGCACAGCAGTTGTGCATTCTGTCAACAGAGACATGCTGTTCATTGCAGTACCTGTCCTTCATTGTATCATATACCTTGAGCACTGGATCTATAACAGTGCTGTGCATGCTTGGTGTGGTTTAGACCTAAATCACTCATCAAAGTGACAAAGTTAATTTGCAAGCCCCTGAAGAGTAAAATACATTATAGAAATAATACATTAGACAGCCTGAGCAATGTGCAAGTTACTCCTGTTTCTAAAATAATACAGTAACTAAAGATAGTGCAGCATCCCCAATACAACGTCATGTCCAGAGCTGAACGTGCCTTTCTTTGGATTCCTGAGAGACACCAGAGTAAGACACTGCTGGGAGGTGTTGAGGACTGAGCCCCGGTCCAGGTTCAGACCCACACGCTGTCCTGTGTGCTAATAAACACCAGAGTAAGACACTGCTGGGAGGTGTCGAGGACTGAGCCCCGGTCCAGGTTCAGACCCACACGCTGTCCTGTGTGCTTAAAAACACCAGAGTAAGACACTGCTGGGAGGTGTCGAGGATTGAGCCCCGGTCCAGATTCAGACTCACACGCTGTCCTGTGTGCTAATAAACACCAGAGTAAGACACTGCTGGGAGGTGTCGAGGACTGAGCCCCGGTCCAGGTTCAGACTCGCACGCTGTCCTGTGTGCTAATAAAGCCAGCTCAGGTAACCAAGCAGGCAGATGCCACTTTATATTATTCAGCTCAGTCAGCAACCACAGAGTTCATTACATAACACATACCTGCCAAAAAATCCTCCCATTGCAGATCCCACTGCTGCCCTGGGGAGGGCACAGAGACAAAACCCTCCCATTGCAGATCCCACTCCTGCCCTGGGGAGAGCACAAAGACAAAACCCTCCCATTGCAGATCCCACTGCTGCCCTGGGGAGGGCACAGAGACAAAACCCTCCCATTGCAGATCCCACTGCTGCCCTGGGGAGGGCACAAAGACAAAACCCTCCCATTGCAGATCCCACTGCTGCCCTGGGGAGAGCACAGAGACAAAACCCTCCCATTGCAGATCCCACTCCTGCCCTGGGGAGAGCACAAAGACAAAACCCTCCCATTGCAGATTCCACTGCTGCCCTGGGGAGAGCACAAAGACAAAACCCTCCCATTGCAGATCCCACTCCTGCCCTGGGGAGAGCACAAAGACAAAACCCTCCCATTGCAGATCCCACTCCTGCCCTGGGGAGAGCACAAAGACAAAACCCTCCCATTGCAGATTCCACTGCTGCCCTGGGGAGAGCACAAAGACAAAACCCTCCCATTGCAGATCCCACTCCTGCCCTGGGGAGAGCACAGAGACAAAACCCTCCCATTGCAGATCCCACTCCTGCCCTGGGGAGAGCACAGAGACAAAACCCTCCCATTGCAGATTCCACTGCTGCCCTGGGGAGAGCACAAAGACAAAACCCTCCCATTGCAGATCCCACTCCTGCCCTGGGGAGAGCACAAAGACAAAACCCTCCCATTGCAGATCCCACTCCTGCCCTGGGGAGAGCACAAAGACAAAACCCTCCCATTGCAGATTCCACTGCTGCCCTGGGGAGAGCACAAAGACAAAACCCTCCCATTGCAGATCCCACTCCTGCCCTGGGGAGAGCACAAAGACAAAACCCTCCCATTGCAGATCCCACTCCTGCCCTGGGGAGAGCACAAAGACAAAACCCTCCCATTGCAGATCCCACTCCTGCCCTGGGGAGAGCACAGAGACAAAACCCTCCCATTGCAGATCCCACTCCTGCCCTGGGGAGAGCACAGAGACAAAACCCTCCCATTGCAGATTCCACTGCTGCCCTGGGGAGAGCACAGAGACAAAACCCTCCCATTGCAGATTCCACTGCTGCCCTGGGGAGGGCACAGAGACAAAACCCTCCCATTGCAGATTCCACTGCTGCCCTGGGGAGGGCACAGAGACAAAACCCTCCCACTGCAGATCCCACTGCTGCCCTGGGGAGGGCACAGAGACAAAACCCTCCCATTGCAGATCCCACTCCTGCCCTGGGGATGGCACAGAGACAAAACCCTCCCATTGCAGATCCCACTCCTGCCCTGGGGAGAGCACAGAGACAAAACCCGCCCATTGCAGATCCCACTGCTGCCCTGGGGAGGGCACATAGACAAAACCCTCCCATTGCAGATCCCACTGCTGCCCTGGGGAGGGCACAGAGACAAAACCCGCCCATTGCAGATCCCACTGCTGCCCTGGGGAGGGCACATAGACAAAACCCTCCCATTGCAGATCCCACTCCTGCCCTGGGGAGAGCACAGAGACAAAACCCGCCCATTGCAGATCCCACTCCTGCCCTGGGGAGAGCACAGAGACACTGGAGCGAGGCAGGAGCTGCATTCCCTGGAGGTAAACAGAGTACAGATTGAGTCATTTGGGATGAGATTAGAGGGTCAACAGAGGTTACAAAAGACTTCCAAACTGTTGCCATTCATGTTGTTTGTTATCTGAGCAGCAATTGTGCGATGCTGTTTACCACGACTTTTGAACCCTTCAGCAATTTAGGTGTTGGGATTATTTTCGCTATATTGTGTAAAACAAACATTCCTTTAATACTTTTAACGTTTAGCTATTAAAGAAATGCAAACAATTTACTAATACCAAATACTAATTTTGTGTTACACAGTTTTTTAGGGGCAATACTTCCATGTTAAATTGTACCTAAAACCAATGTAATTTGCTGGACACAGAAAGGACTGACATTTAAATGAGCTTCCAGTATAAAGAATACGATTTCATACCAGATAAATGATCTAAATAAACTACAGCATTGCCTTGCCTCATCATCATCATCTTTATAACACCAAAGCGGATATCTTCATGACGGTGTGTCGCTTCGGTTTGAAGACACTGTCAGGCCACACACTGTACACAGTATAGTCATAACTTTGTATTTGGTTTGCAGATTGCTTTTGGTGATTAGAGTAGCACGAGCAATTGGGTTTCTTGGGTTAACTTGAGTTAAAAAAAAAAAAAGAAAGACAAAGTGCAGTGTAAGTACTGAACAGCGTGTAGGTTTCCCCATTCCAATGCACTTTTCATTGTTGTTGTTCGTGTGAGGTTTCTTTGACACGGCTGCCAGATTGACATACATGGGAAGTGTCTCAGACTTTGCTGATAATGTCCTAACCCGGTCAGGCAGTGGGCAGCAAGCTATTGGCTTGCTCAGCAGAGCACAGCCTCTTTAACCAGATGAAGTCAGGACACGGCTGTGTTTTCTTTCAATTACAGTAACACTAAAGCCCTTCCATAGGATACAGGAGTCCTGCAATGCGGCTGCTCCTGAAGAATTCCACACACTGGCCCCTGGCTAGGAGTGTCTGATGAATGAGACCGCCTGCCTGGATAATGGAAGCGGGATGATTTGAAGCAGCTGGATTGAGGAAAAGCATCTGTTCCACTCTCAGAGTTAGTAAACAAACCGTGTGGAGAGCTTGGTGTGAGGGAGGTGAAGGATGCTTTTCAGGAACATTCACCCAACAAGTGGCTTGTAACTTTAAATATTTACATCAACCAGTTACAGTACAGCTTACAAATAGAAAATCAATGCTCCAAAGAAATGCATCAACATCCCATGTCCAGATGGTGATTTTGAGGCTAAAACCAAAAAAAAAAAAAAAAAAACACAACAAAAGTTGTATTCATTTATCATCCATCTGTGAGGTCTAAAATGACTATAATAGCAAAGAATTGCATGGAACAATGCATTATATGCGGCATGCACAATAGATTTACTACAATAGCAAAGAATCGCATGGACCAATGCATTATATGCGGCATGCACAATAGATTTTCTAAACGCTACATAGAATTGGATACTGATCACAGAAGTTCATTGACACATGTTACCAATCTGCAACTAAAATGGGAAACTCCATCTGCCTTCATAACAGAATGTAACACTGAGTCAAATCCACAGGAAAGAAGCACTGTTTATTGTTATCAGAGGTCATATTATTGAGATTGTTCTGGTTTAAAGATACCATAATATTATCCTAGTATGGGAATCCATGCAGTGCTTTGAGTTGGAATCTGATGATTGGACTGGCCAAGGGCAGTGTATGAGTCCACCCAGTGCTTTTTAAAGCAGTCCCCCACATCTTTGAATGTATGGATAGGGGCTCAATCATTGTGATACAGTCCATCCATGCCACATCATAGTAAGATCCCCTTTGTTCTCATTCTGTTTGATGTATGTACACTACAGCAGTGATATACAAAGTGCTCTTTATATATGAACATAAGCAAAATCATACAGTCATACTGTATTTATAATATGTGGCTAATTATAGCATCCATATGCTCTTGCGCTATCCCCCCAATAATAATAATACAGCTCTTATTCTAGGATTGGTATTAATGCCTCCTTGGACTGGACTGCAAACCCTCTGCAGTCTTTCAAAGCACCACATCATTGTAATGGTGAGTAGACTGCTAGAAAAGTGTGTGCAAATTATTAATCAGCAAACCTCTGATGTTTGATTGATTGCCGTTGATTCTTCAATGTTACATTCCTGTGATCTAGACCTTGATTAAATCAAAATGGATGGTGCTGTCATTGTTATACTCAATAGAGCTCACATTGTAACTACAGTAGAACATTATACTGTACCACAGTTTGACCCCCACTGTGAAATCTCTCCATATTCATTTCCATATTGACTTCAGCAGTTGTTCTTGTATCCATACTCGCCCAACCCGCAGTGATGGATATTTTTACATGGAATTTTGTTCATCCTTTTTGTTTGCGTGTGGGACATGACTGGGGTTGATAATACAAAAAGTAATGTAAAACCAAGAGTAAAACTTATTTATTACATGTGGTATCCCTTATAAAAGTTTACCATAGTAAAAGCACAGCAAAGTACTATAAAGCACAGTAAAAGCCTGGCAAGGCATAGGTACACATTGTAAAGTCCAGCCAGGTATGGTAAAGCATGCTAATAAACATGGCAAGCCAGGGTACAATATGGTGTATGCATCGTATAACCATAGGAAAAACTGCAAAAAATAGTGTGCAAAAATAGTGTGGTAAACATTTTTTAAAGGGATAGATTCTGCAGCACTAAGGGAGGAATTTCAAAGCATTCCTTTAGGCAATATTTAGAGACTGACTAACAGCATGTGACGAAGGCACAGGCCTTGTATATATGCCAGTGGTGGTCCTGCACCCTACTGAGCACATTGTGAATCCTGGTGAATGTGCCCAGGGAAACAGAAAAGCTGCTGGTTGTCAGCTGACTTTTGCTACTTTAAAGTCTGTAATCTCCTGCATCATTTCCAGTAGTGCGTATTTAACCCCTTTATGTCTGCTTCTCGTGTGACCCCTGCATCCCCACTGCTCTGCTGGCATTATGTCTGCTTCCTGTGTGGCCCCTGCATCCCCACTGCTCTGCTGGCATTATGTCTGCTTCCTGTGTGGCCCCTGCATCCCCACTGCTCTGCTGGCATTATGTCTGCTTCCTGTGTGGCCCCTGCATCCCCACTGCTCTGCTGGCATTATGTCTGCTTTCCGTGTGGCCCCTGCATCCCCACTGCTCTGCTGGCATTATGTCTGCTTCCTGTGTGGCCCCTGCATCCCCACTGCTCTGCTGGCATTATGTCTGCTTCCTGTGTAACCCCTGCATCCCCACTGCTCTGCTGGCATTATGTCTGCTTCCTGTGTGGCCCCTGCATCCCCACTGCTCTGCTGGCATTATGTCTGCTTCCTGTGTGGCCCCTGCATCCCCACTGCTCTGCTGGCATTATGTCTGCTTCCTGTGTGACCCCTGCATCCCCACTGCTCTGCTGGCATTATGTCTGCTTCCTGTGTGGCCCCTGCATCCCCACTGCTCTGCTGGCATTATGTCTGCTTCCCGTGTGGCCCCTGCATCCCCACTGCTCTGCTGGCATTATGTCTGCTTCCTGTGTGACCCCTGCATCCCCACTGCTCTGCTGGCATTATGTCTGCTTCCCGTGTGGCCCCTGCATCCCCACTGCTCTGCTGGCATTATGTCTGCTTCCTGTGTGACCCCTGCATCCCCACTGCTCTGCTGGCATTATGTCTGCTTCTCGTGTGGCCCCTGCATCCCCACTGCTCTGCTGGCATTATGTCTGCTTCCTGTGTGACCCCTGCATCCCCACTGCTCTGCTGGCATTATGTCTGCTTCCTGTGTGGCCCCTGCATCCCCACTGCTCTGCTGGCATTATGTCTGCTTCCTGTGTGGCCCCTGCATCCCCACTGCTCTGCTGGCATTATGTCTGCTTCCCGTGTGGCCCCTGCATCCCCACTGCTCTGCTGGCATTATGTCTGCTTCCCGTGTGGCCCCTGCATCCCCACTGCTCTGCTGGCATTATGTCTGCTTCCCGTGTGGCCCCTGCATCCCCACTGCTCTGCTGGCATTATGTCCACACTTTTATTTCCACACACATTGATTATTGTAATGGTCTGTTGGCTGGGGTGTCTGGCAAGGTCTGTCAGAGACTCCAGCTGGTACAGAATTCATCAGCTTGGGTTTTAACTAGAACTGCTGGATCTGAGCATATAACCCCAGTCCTGGCCTCCCTTCATTGGCTGCCAGTGGGGTTCAGGGTTGATTTTAAGATTTTACTTCTTAGCTACAGGGCACTTGATGATGATGTGTCTCCTAATCTAAAAGATCTCTTACATGTTTATGTTCCCTCTCGTGCCCTGCGATCAGCTGAATTAAATCTTCTAGTGGTTCCTAAAGCTAGGCTGTGGTCGACAGGTGACTGGGCTTTCTCTTGTTATGCCCCGCACCTATGGAACTTACTGCCACTTATTGTAAGGGAGGCCCCTTCTCTTCATGTTTTTAAATCTCGTGTGAAGACCTACTATTATATAAAAGCTTTTTAAATTATTATTATTATTTAATTATTTATTTTATTATTAATGATGTCTGCTTCCCGTGTGGTCCCTCCATCTCCACTCGCCTCCTTGCATTTCTGCACTATGCTTGCTGTCAGAACCCTGTGCTGCTCTCTCTGGGGCTTGCTGATTGATTGCACTGTTTTTCATGTTGCTGTAGCCTGGTCTGGGCTTGTTGATTGATAGCACTGTTTTTTGATGCTGCTGTAGCTTGGTCTGGACAGCCTACTCTCAAGGGTTTATAATGTTAAAGAGATAATGGCTCGGATAGCGAGACGTTCGTATTCATTGCATTCGTATGTGAAAATAAAGGAAGCTCTTATTATTATTGTAGTTTTATAATTAATAAGTAAATGATTCATAATGGTGAATCAATATATATATATATATTTTTTTTAATTATTTGAATAAAAAAAAACAATTAAAACTAAATTATGAAAACTATACGGTACCAGCTTACTTTTCAAATTAAGAGCGAGGTTGCAAAATAGATTTAAAAACCAGATGTCAGTCATTAAATTAGTAAAATACATGTGTGTATTTTAAAAGTTAGAATGAATGTCATTTTAATGTGTCCCGTATTACTTTATTAGTGGTGATCAGCCAATTGAAAAATTACCCTGAAAATCCTGCTTTATATCCCTTGAAATCAAAGCACTAGCATTCTTGTGTATATTTGACAGGAACAGAAATAAAACTTATATATATAAAGAAACATATGGATGAATTGGGTGTGGGCACATATCGCACTGAGAGATGCCTTGGCCATGCTTCCCTTTCCCCTCGGAGGCTCTGTCTGTCCCCCTTCATTGCTGAGGCGCCTGTCGAAGGCACTTGGCTGACAAAAGCACGGGAGAGTGGAACTATTCCAGCATTCACCCTGGAGGAGAGAGACCGGGGGGGGGGGGGGGGGTAGTTCATGAAAAAAGATCATGTAATAAACAAGGGTCAGAGAGGTGGAGGGTCCTTGTATATCAAGAGTCTGAGTGAGGATGAGAGTGCTGCTTGGTGTGTGTGTGTGAGTTTATTATAATGAGTGAGTGAGGATGAGAGTGCTGCTTGGTGTGTGTGTGTGAGTTTATTATAATGAGTGAGGATGAGAGTGCTGCTTGGTGTGTGTGTGTGAGTTTATTATAATGAGTGGGTGAGGATGAGAGTGCTGCTTGGTGTGAGTGTGTTTGAGAGAGTTTATTATAATGAGTGAGTGAGGATGAGAGTGCTGCTTGGTGTGAGTGTGTTTGAGAGAGTTTATTATAATGAGTGAGTGAGGATGAGAGTGCTGCTTGGTGTGTGTGTGTTTGAGAGAGTTTATTATAATGAGTGGGTGAGGATGAGAGTGCTGCTTGGTGTGAGTTTATTATAATGAGTGAGTGAGGATGAGAGTGCTGCTTGGTGTGAGTGTGTTTGAGAGAGTTTATTATAATGAGTGAGTGAGGATGAGAGTGCTGCTTGGTGTGTGTGTGTTTGAGAGAGTTTATTATAATGAGTGAGTGAGGATGAGAGTGCTGCTTGGTGTGAGTGTGTTTGAGAGAGTTTATTATAATGAGTGAGTGAGGATGAGAGTGCTGCTTGGTGTGAGTGTGTTTGAGAGAGTTTATTATAATGAGTGAGTGAGGATGAGAGTGCTGCTTGGTGTGAGTGTGTGAGTTTATTATAATGAGTGAGTGAGGATGAGAGTGCTGCTTGGTGTGAGTGTGTGAGTTTATTATAATGAGTGAGTGAGGATGAGAGTGCTGCTTGGTGTGTGTGTGTGAGTTTATTATAATGAGTGGGTGAGGATGAGAGTGCTGCTTGGTGTGAGTGTGTTTGAGAGAGTTTATTATAATGAGTGAGTGAGGATGAGAGTGCTGCTTGGTGTGAGTGTGTTTGAGAGAGTTTATTATAATGAGTGGGTGAGGATGAGAGTGCTGCTTGGTGTGAGTGTGTTTGAGAGAGTTTATTATAATGAGTGAGTGAGGATGAGAGTGCTGCTTGGTGTGAGTGTGTGAGTTTATTATAATGAGTGAGTGAGGATGAGAGTGCTGCTTGGTGTGAGTGTGTTTGAGAGAGTTTATTATAATGAGTGGGTGAGGATGAGAGTGCTGCTTGGTGTGAGTGTGTGAGTTTATTATAATGAGTGAGTGAGGATGAGAGTGCTGCTTGGTGTGAGTGTGTTTGAGAGAGTTTATTATAATGAGTGAGTGAGGATGAGAGTGCTGCTTGGTGTGAGTGTGTTTGAGAGAGTTTATTATAATGAGTGGGTGAGGATGAGAGTGCTGCTTGGTGTGAGTGTGTTTGAGAGAGTTTATTATAATGAGTGAGTGAGGATGAGAGTGCTGCTTGGTGTGTGTGTGTGAGTTTATTATAATGAGTGAGTGAGGATGAGAGTGCTGCTTGGTGTGAGTGTGTGAGTTTATTATAATGAGTGAGTGAGGATGAGAGTGCTGCTTGGTGTGTGTGTGTGAGTTTATTATAATGAGTGAGTGAGGATGAGAGTGCTGCTTGGTGTGAGTGTGTTTGAGAGAGTTTATTATAATGAGTGAGTGAGGATGAGAGTGCTGCTTGGTGTGAGTGTGTTTGAGAGAGTTTATTATAATGAGTGAGTGAGGATGAGAGTGCTGCTTGGTGTGAGTGTGTGAGTTTATTATAATGAGTGAGTGAGGATGAGAGTGCTGCTTGGTGTGTGTGTGTGAGTTTATTATAATGAGTGAGTGAGGATGAGAGTGCTGCTTGGTGTGTGTGTGAGTTTATTATAATGAGTGGGTGAGGATGAGAGTGCTGCTTGGTGTGAGTGTGTTTGAGAGAGTTTATTATAATGAGTGAGTGAGGATGAGAGTGCTGCTTGGTGTGAGTGTGTGAGTTTATTATAATGAGTGAGTGAGGATGAGAGTGCTGCTTGGTGTGAGTGTGTTTGAGAGAGTTTATTATAATGAGTGGGTGAGGATGAGAGTGCTGCTTGGTGTGAGTGTGTTTGAGAGAGTTTATTATAATGAGTGAGTGAGGATGAGAGTGCTGCTTGGTGTGAGTGTGTGAGTTTATTATAATGAGTGAGTGAGGATGAGAGTGCTGCTTGGTGTGTGTGTGTTTATTATAATGAGTGGGTGAGGATGAGAGTGCTGCTTGGTGTGTGTGTGTGAGTTTATTATAATGAGTGAGTGAGGATGAGAGTGCTGCTTGGTGTGAGTGTGTGAGTTTATTATAATGAGTGAGTGAGGATGAGAGTGCTGCTTGGTGTGAGTGTGTTTGAGAGAGTTTATTATAATGAGTGGGTGAGGATGAGAGTGCTGCTTGGTGTGAGTGTGTTTGAGAGAGTTTATTATAATGAGTGAGTGAGGATGAGAGTGCTGCTTGGTGTGAGTGTGTGAGTTTATTATAATGAGTGAGTGAGGATGAGAGTGCTGCTTGGTGTGTGTGTGTTTATTATAATGAGTGGGTGAGGATGAGAGTGCTGCTTGGTGTGTGTGTGAGTTTATTATAATGAGAGGGTGAGGATGAGAGTGCTGCTTGGTATGAGTGTGTTTGAGAGAGTTTATTATAATGAGTGAGTGAGGATGAGAGTGCTGCTTGGTGTGAGTGTGTTTGAGAGAGTTTATTATAATGAGTGGGTGAGGATGAGAGTGCTGCTTGGTGTGAGTGTGTTTGAGAGAGTTTATTATAATGAGTGGGTGAGGATGAGAGTGCTGCTTGGTGTGAGTGTGTTTGAGAGAGTTTATTATAATGAGTGAGTGAGGATGAGAGTGCTGCTTGGTGTGAGTGTGTGAGTTTATTATAATGAGTGAGTGAGGATGAGAGTGCTGCTTGGTGTGAGTGTGTGAGTTTATTATAATGAGTGAGTGAGGATGAGAGTGCTGCTTGGTGTGAGTGTGTTTGAGAGAGTTTATTATAATGAGTGGGTGAGGATGAGAGTGCTGCTTGGTGTGAGTGTGTTTGAGAGAGTTTATTATAATGAGTGTGTGAGGATGAGAGTGCTGCTTGGTGTGAGTGTGTGAGTCTATTATAATGAGTGAGAGGATGAGAGTGCTGCTTGGTGTGTGTGTGTGAGTTTATTATAGTGAGTGAGTGAGGATGAGAGTGCTGCTTGGTGTGAGTGTGTTTGAGAGAGTTTATTATAATGAGTGAGTGAGGATGAGAGTGCTGCTTGGTGTGAGTGTGTGAGTTTATTATAATGAGTGAGGATGAGAGTGCTGCTTGGTGTGAGTGTGTGAGTTTATTATAATGAGTGAGTGAGTGAGATGAGAGTGCTGCTTGGTGTGTGTGTGTGAGTTTATTATAATGAGTGAGTGAGGATGAGAGTGCTGCTTGGTGTGAGTGTGTGAGTTTATTATAATGAGTGAGTGAGGATGAGAGTGCTGCTTGGTGTGAGTGTGTGAGTTTATTATAATGAGTGAGTGAGGATGAGAGTGCTGCTTGGTGTGAGTGTGTTTGAGAGAGTTTATTATAATGAGTGGGTGAGGATGAGAGTGCTGCTTGGTGTGAGTGTGTTTGAGAGAGTTTATTATAATGAGTGTGTGAGGATGAGAGTGCTGCTTGGTGTGAGTGTGTGAGTCTATTATAATGAGTGAGAGGATGAGAGTGCTGCTTGGTGTGTGTGTGTGAGTTTATTATAGTGAGTGAGTGAGGATGAGAGTGCTGCTTGGTGTGAGTGTGTTTGAGAGAGTTTATTATAATGAGTGAGTGAGGATGAGAGTGCTGCTTGGTGTGAGTGTGTGAGTTTATTATAATGAGTGAGTGAGGATGAGAGTGCTGCTTGGTGTGAGTGTGTGAGTTTATTATAATGAGTGAGTGAGGATGAGAGTGCTGCTTGGTGTGTGTGTGTGAGTTTATTATAATGAGTGAGTGAGGATGAGAGTGCTGCTTGGTGTGAGTGTGTTTGAGAGAGTTTATTATAATGAGTGAGTGAGGATGAGAGTGCTGCTTGGTGTGAGTGTGTTTGAGAGAGTTTATTATAATGAGTGAGTGAGGATGAGAGTGCTGCTTGGTGTGAGTGTGTTTGAGAGAGTTTATTATAATGAGTGAGTGAGGATGAGAGTGCTGCTTGGTGTGAGTGTGTGAGTTTATTATAATGAGTGAGAGGATGAGAGTGCTGCTTGGTGTGAGTGTGTTTGAGAGAGTTTATTATAATGAGTGAGTGAGGATGAGAGTGCTGCTTGGTGTGAGTGTGTTTGAGAGAGTTTATTATAATGAGTGGGTGAGGATGAGAGTGCTGCTTGGTGTGAGTGTGTTTGAGAGAGTTTATTATAATGAGTGAGTGAGGATGAGAGTGCTGCTTGGTGTGTGCGTGTGTGTTTATTTTCCAGCTGAATTACAAAACACAAAACTGCTGCAAAAGCTCCCTGGGATGACCCCTCTGCATGAGAGTGCTATATATATATATATATATATATATATATATATATATATATATATATATATATATATATATATATGTGTGTGTGTGTGTGTGTGTGTATGTATATACAGTATGTATGTGTATATATATATTGTGGCGATCTCGGTTAACGCAGGCAAGTGCATCACACAGGGTGAGGCAATCCAAACACAGGCGAAGGGCGGGCACGAACCTGGGACCTCTCGCACTAAAGCATAGCGCTGATACCAATGTACAAAAGAGCGTATATCAGGCTTGTGTCTTTGTGTGTGATTACATCACCTACCTGCTGCTGCCTTCCCCCACGCACGCTACACTATATATATGTGTGTGTTATTATTTATTTCTTAGCAGTCGCCCTTATCCAGGGCGACTTACAATTGTTGCAAGATATCACAATATATATATATGTGTGTGTGTGTGTGTGTGTGTGTGTGTGTCTGTGTGTGTGCACTGGGTTGGACTGGATTATAAAAGCACACTGCTCCACCATTAGCATCATGACAGGGGTTGTTTTTATTTAACTACATCTATCAAGGCTTTGTCAATATAACAGATAAATGCATAAATACAATGTAATATTATGACCGCCGTTAGAGACTCTGCTTTTCTTGGGCCAGGAATGGGGTCCCCAGGATCAGTTCCTTTACAAAATAACAATATACTATTGCTACACTACTGTTGCTAACTGCATAAACAGTGTTGTGAAATACTTTTCTAATGAGTACGACTGGGTCAGTATTAATTACACTGGTTAGCGTGCTTGCTTGAAGAGATTCTTGCACTTGGTTTTCCCAGCAATGAAATGTCTGAAATGGTTTTTGCAATAGAGACGAGTAATTTCATAAATATGAGAACATACAAGCACTGCGGGACGCAGGGTTCTTTTGGGGTTTAAACTACAGGATTAGTTACTCTTATTTTCTTGGTGTCTCCTTTAATTTTGTAATTCAAGAAATGATTTGGAAGGATAACAAGACAAAAATGGGAATTTGACTGCTTTTGGAATGTAATCAAATATTGTCATTCTTTGAATTGTTTTATGCCAAGTGCACTCATGCATGTTGTGACCATAACATTATTTGATTTGTATTTGATGTGTGTAAAATGCAGGACATGTATTATTGCTCTGTCTTATTATTGTAATAATGACACATACATAGGGGCCAATGTAAAGATACAGTGGTTTGCAGAAGTATTCACCCCCCTGCAAAGTTTTCACCTGAGCGTACTCCACGACGTTTTCAAATTAGACTTTCCATGTAGAATCTACACAAACTACTCCACATTGATAAAGTAAAAAAATGCATAGAATATAAATAAGTAAGATTTACAGAGAAAACAGATTAATCTCAGTTACATGAGTATTCAACCCCTTTGCTACTGCAGCCCTAAATCAGCTCAGATGCAAATGATTTGTTTGAAAGGTCACAAAATTAGTGAAATGATTTCAGCCTGTGTGTACTCAAAGTGGTTTAACTTGTAGATAATTTCCCTCAGGTATATAAAGACTTTCAAGCTGCAACTCACATAATGATCCAGCAAAGCAACCATGAAGACCAAGGAGTTTTCGAAACAAGTCAGGGATAAAGTGGTAGAGAGGCACAGAGCAGGAGAAGGGTACAAGAACATTTCAAAGGTGCTGATTATCCCTCTCAGTACAGTGAAGTCCATCATTAAGAAGTGGAAGATGCATCATACCACCCAGACACTACCCAGATCAGGTCGCCCTCCCAAACTGAGCAGCCGGGCAAGCAGGAAACCGGTTCGGGATGTCACTCTGAAGCCAACAATGACCTTGAGAGATCTGCAAAGTTCTGTGTCTGAGACAGTGTTCACACATCAACAATAAGCCGGTCCCTACACAAAGCTGGCCTGTATGGACGGGTGGCATGAAAGAAGCCATTAGTCAAGAATCCTCATTTTAAAGCACGTATGGAGTTTCTGAAAAAGCATGTAGATGATACTGCAGACATGTGGAAAAAAAGTTTTGTGGTCAGACAAGACAAAATGCAACTTTTCAGTCTAAATTCCAAGAGTTATGTCTGGTGCAAGTCTAACTGCACATCACCCAGTCAACATCATCCCAACTGTCAAGCATGGTGGTGGTAGCATCATGTTGTGCGGATGCTTCTCTTCAGCAGGGACTGGGAAGCTTGTCAGGATAGAGGGGAGAATGGATGGTGCAAAGTACAGGCGAATCCTTGAGGAAAACCTGTTTGAGTCAGCCAAGACGGGAGGAAATTCACATTTCAGCAGGACAATGACCTGAAGCACAAATCCAAAGCCACACTGGAGTGGTTGAACAAGAAGAGAATTAATGTTCTTGAGTGGCCCAGTCAAAGTCCTGACTTGAATCCAATCGAAAATTGCAGTCCATTGACAATCCCCAACAAACTTATCAGAACTGGAGCAATTTTCCCATGAAGAATGGGTAAAAATTTCACCATCCTATTGTGCAAAGCAAGTAGAGACCTATCCAAAAAGACTCATAGCAGTAATTGCTGCAATAGGTGCTTCTACCAAGTACTGACTTAAGGGGCTGAGTACTTATGCAACCAGTAAATTTCATTTTGTACATTTTCTTTGCAAGTTTTGCTGACATTTAACCTCCTCCTCATATAACAGTGTTCATTTTAACGACTACAACTTTAAATAAAAAAGTTCATTTGAAAAACTGTTCATACTTATTCGTAATTCAGCAAAATGTGACATTATTGGTAGGGGTGAATACTTCTGCAAACCACTGTATGCAAAGTGATTTGTGGCTGTAAAACACCCATATTGCTGACAAAAACCGTGTTTAGCTGGTGTAAAGTGGGACTTTAGCGGTCACTAAAAATGCTGCGCATGTAAAGAATGTTTTTCACCTGCTATCAAATTCGCATATAGCCATCATTAATAAATTTAAATGATATTGAAATGTATTCAAATGAAGAAAAGAGCATGGAATTGGGTGGGATCTGGAATATGAGATGTAAGGATTTTGCCATACACTTGGGCAATTGGTGACCCCCCAAAAACTTTACACCTCCTCTGACAAGGTGCACACCATTGTAGATGCGAGTAACTAAGAGCACACACCTGTAGAGGCCTGTCATTGGCCTCAAGATGGCTGTTGTGGTACACTTCCTGATGCGGCGACGCTTGGCTCTTGTTGAGGAGAGGCAGGAAAACCTTCGGAGGAGAAGGGCAAGATGGAGAAGACCTCCACATAGTCAAACCCAGGGTCACTTTGTTTGGGATGGATTGTGTCACTTTGTTTGGGATGGGTTGTGTCACTTTGTTTGGGATGGATTGTCCTCTCTGCTTGCCTCTCCAGCGGTGTCAGCTGTGATGTGGATGGCGGTCCTCCTCCTGTTCCTGCTGCATGCCTGTGCTGCGTTGCGAGTTTCGCTTTTGTTCGCTGATGCAGGTCCTGCCCTTTTTTCATCACCTGGTTGACTGTCCTGGTAACACCGAAAGCATCGACTTTCTCCACTATAGAGGACAATGTGGCCTCTTTGGTAGGATAATTGATGCTGGCTGAGGCTTTTCCAAATAACTGAATTTCATGCTGAGTGACCTCAGCCGTAAGGACTCTCAGATCCTCCTCAGAAAACTTGTATTTTCTTTTCTGTGTGCCAATTGGACTTTGAAGCCCTTCCTCTGGCATTATTTGGTTTGGTTTGATTTTCGTGCTCCACAAATCTCGTTGTTACTACTGAACAAGCTGTTTAAAGGTGCCGAAAATGATAAGAATCACCCCTAAAGATCAGGTTAATGAGTCTGGCAATAGCCATCCAGTTGACAAAGACTAACTGATAAACTAATATGAGCACTATTTTTGGTTTGTATTATTACTGCACAGACATATTGTAATGTTTAAAGTAAAATGGTAAGTTTGTTTATATTATTGATTGATTGCACTCTGGTTAGCATGTAACTTCCTTATAATTTAAAAGTGTACCAATAAATACTTCCTGTGTTAACTGTTATTCAGTTGTACTGTTTGTGTCAATTTTAGCCATTTATTTTAATTGCAGAATAATGCAGATTTTTTTTTGTTGGAGAATTTATTTATTTTTTTATTGTGGAAAACTAGTATTCATTGCTAACTCATTAAGAAGCTGTTTTTATATACCGAGGACACTTGTCTCGACTGGTAGCGGTGTCCACTGGGTGACATTTAATGGACAGCAGTACATGTTGACATTGTAACTTCCCTGAGGTCAATTAAAACGGAACCAAATTAAACAAGACACGTCTGAAGATTAATAGCCTTGTCAATTCATAAACATGAACCTGCAATACTGATCCAAGTTAGTTCAATGTGTTTAACTAGTCCATTTATTTTATATCACACATCAGTGCCAGATTGACAGAGCTCAGTCCAGCCTTTGGATCTGGTTTGACTTGATGCATGTTGTCTTGTGAAGTCACTGTGAACCTCTGAAGGTTACAATGACTAGAAAGAGAGATCTGGAAAAAGACAGAAAGATAGCCTTTAAGAAGACGCAGGGTCACAGGTCAGCAATGTCTCCCACCCTGTGTTTCCTAGAACCTCATCATTAGAAAGATCTGCGTGGTCTTTAATGACTTGATCTGGGATTCTGTCACAACATAAAAGCTGCAGATGATGCATCCTTCTTCCCAAGTTTGTTGAAATCCCAATTCAATCCCTTCTATTTCTGCGTCTCCTTTTCTAATTCAAGCCCTTCCATTTCTGCGTCTCCTTTTCTAATTCAAGCCCTTCCATTTCTGTGTCTCCTTTTCTTTGATCTCCCTGGCAATAGGTGTGAAATCACTTGCTGGTCTTTGTAAACTTTGCAAATGCCTCTCACTAATATGGAAGTTAACACTGGAACACTACCATTCATTTTCTTGTGTCCCGCCGCAAATGGCACTAACATGAAACTATGTCAGGAAATCATGTAGACAGCGTGTTCTATGCATACAGTATATGTGCACACATAGTAGGGTTATGGAAACACCCAAACAATGCTCCAGATGATGACTCTCTAGTTTTAGTTTTACCATATGAACATGTAAATAATTTAGATTTTTTTCTGTTACGATAGTATCAAATTAAAACTTATCACCATCCACAGTCTGATAGTCCCATGCTGCTTTGGTCTATCATCAAGATAGTCCAAGCTGGGGCTGTGATGCCTGCTTTATTATATATAGCGGCAGCTCTCCTGCTCATCTTTGAATGACCCACCATTGATTGATCAAAAGACTAATTCACAATGTAAAGGGTATACTGTAAACAAAACTGTCACTGCTAGACTTGTATAGAGGACCACAGATACCTTTACTGGAAGTGGCAACGAAAGGACAGCAGTGAAAGAGTCAGCAGAGACACGCCTCTTCTACTCAGCCTTTATTGTCATTGCTGGAGCGTGGAAATCATGTAGAAATCACACATATACACAGTAGAACTCGGGCATGACTGGCAGATGCCCACACGAGTCAGTTAACTGCTAAATATAGAATGTATTTCTCCAGTACAAAACACAGGCTATGTGCCTATTCAACTACAAGACTAGCTGTAATAAACATACAAATTTCAGATATTAGAAATTAATTACAAAAAAGGCAGTTGCATTGGCTAATAGGGTATAAACATTTGATAGATTCTATAAATACAATGAGATGCACCAAGCACACTCTTTAAAAAAAATTACGAAAAAGTCAGAGATTTGTTCAAACCGTTTTGAGAACAGCAGTAACGCACACATGCATGAGGGCAGTGGCACACAGAGGAGGGAGACAGGGAATGAAGACTCTACATTAAGAAGCCCAGGACAGGCTTTGAGAACAGCAGTAACGTACACATGCATGAGGGCAGTGGCACACAGAGGCCGGAGACAGGGGGGGACCTTACTGACAGGTGGAAGGCATTAGGCATCAGACAGGGACTTGTCACAAACAGCTGCTCTGGCTCTTGATTGATAGTGTTTTTATTCTGCTGAGGAGAATGCTGCAGCATTCTAAAGCATTGAACCAAACGGTAAAGCATAACATCCCACAGTCTTCATGTGAGGTTTCAGACAGTGTGCTGAAATTAAAACGAAAATGATCACAAAGCCTGTAGGGGGTTGTGCAGACTTACATCAGTCTAAGACAATATTAGAGTTGTTGGTCTTCTACAGCACCTCAGAAGGGAAGATCAACAGTAACACCAGATAGTCATTTGATGACCATACAAATACGTTAGAGCAGTGCTGTTTAAAAATGAAGCCAAGATCCAGCAAAACTAAATAAAGACCTGCAATGCACACTCGTCATTTATCAATGGGTGAAAATGAAGAGCCCTTATTTTTACTCTACAGCATCCCAATACATTTCACTTTTGGTAACATCTAGTGATCTCCTTCTACTGTACAGCTATGGCCAACCGTTTTGCAGCACCCAATAGAATGAACTCATGTTGCTTCATAAAGTCAATGAAACCTGCTGAATAATATTACGTTAACGTATTGAATTACACACCACTTTGTAGTTTTCCATATATTGAATGAAAAACTGACAAATTGAAAAATTTGACATTTTGAAATCTAGCATGAAATAATATACTACTATTATGGCTTCTGGTAGACTTTTGCGATATCATTTTGTAGTTTCTTTGAACATAATTTAGATATTTTATTTAATATCATGTAATCAATTATGTCTCAATCCTAAAATTCTAGGGGATGCAAAACTTTTGGCCATAAGTAATTTGTAGACATATCACATAAGGCTAGACTAGAACCAGCATTGCTAAAACATTCCTTGCTATGAGTTACTAATGCACTTGATTACCATGCTTACCAGATCATTTATATATTAAGCAAGTGTGTTATAATATTAAACTATCGATTTAGTCACAGAGAAAAAAAGTTTCACTTCAACAAATGCCCAACACATTATTTTCTCTACACAGTTTAAATAAAATAGCTCAAATAGTGATAAACAAGATTTCGTTTTTTCTAGTTTGGTCGTATGTTTTTTTTACATTTAATTTAAAATGGATTGAATATGTTACCAGTGGCTTTAAGGATCTTATCCAGTTATAGTAAAATACATCATTCACATACACTACTCGTACTCAACAACATGTACAGTACAGTTAAACATGGATGTGTTTTTCAGGACAGTTTCTGCTATCAGTGTGGATTTCCAGACATGTCATACTCTTCCAGGCTCCAGGTCCTTCTCTTCCAGCTGGCCGATGAGCTGGATGAAGCTTTCTCTTACTGCCTCCATGTTCTCCAGCGACGAGGGCTGCAGAATCCACCGCTTCCCCCGGGCCAGGGGCTCCAGCTCAAAATACTTCTTTATCTACATGAACAACACAGAAATACATCGATATTCAACAGGACTTTCTGCAGCCTCGTTTCAGTCCCATGTCAGTACTGATCAAAATGAGGAGCCATAGCATTGTTTGATTTGGTGACAGGTTGGTAGTTTGCTCTTGTGTTCGATTTTTGGGGATGAATGCAGTGTTTGTGAAATGGAATGGGACTGACAGACCTGGACACAGGGGGCTGTTAATAGCTGCAAGTTTTGAATCTGAATGAATGTGTGAATTTTTCTTCACGAAGCAGAGTTGCTGTGTTTTGATTCACTTTTGGTTTGTCTGGCACCTTTACCTTTGCAATCATGTTGAGATGGTTGAGGCAAAATCTAGTCTTTGTCTGGTGTCTGGTACCTTTGTAATCATGTTGAGATGGTCGAGGCAAAATCTAGTCTTTTTCTGGTATCTTTGTGATCATGTTGAGATGGTCGAGGCAAGGTCTAGTCTGTCTGGTATCTTTGTGATCATGTTGAGATGGTCGAGGCAAGGTCTAGCCTGTCTGGTATCTTTGTAATCATGTTGAGATGGTTGAGGCAAGGTCTAGCTTATGTTCCATACAATTGACACAATTGGTACTAATATTGCTGTTTACATGTTACTAAGTCTGTGGTAATTACTCTTAAATCAGAGCTAATCAAGTGACTGAAGAATGTTTTTTAAAACAGAGATATTTTCATTGCATAGTCAGGTCATGTTTTAATAACAAAAAATATATATAGTGGTGAAATGTACAGTCTTCATTTGAAACAAGTGTGGACAAATAAATCTTATTGTTAAATGCAGCTTACACTATTCTGTAGGAATTGGTAGAAGAAGAATACTTAAAGTGCTCTACAAGCAATAAAAGTACTTTCAAAATTCAATAAACTAACAAATGCTACTTTTAGTGTTAAGCAAGTAGTATCATGCCAAAAACAAATTAGATTCCCAAGACACTGTCATGACTTTTTATTTATTGACATATACACTATTGTGTTAGAAAAGCAATGTTAAACTTTCTTGCCACTATAATTACACAAATGGTTGCCAAGAGACAGAATTGCATTCCTTTTTTCAGCAACAGTGTACAAGAGGAATGCAAATTGTCCCAGTAGTACAAACAGAACTACAAATATGTAAAAAGAAATACGTCTGGGCAAAACACTTCCAGTAATTTGTACTGCCTGTGATATGATATTACGAAATACGCAATAATTCATTCACCTACGGGGTTCCAAAAGGTTATTTATGGTTTTTCTCATTCACAGCTGGCATAATAATAATAATAATAATAATAATAATAATAATAATAATAATAATAATAATAATAATAATAATAATAATAATATACACAACGATTATAACTGGCTGAAACTGCTTCCATTATTGTTTTATTGTCCATGGATGTTGTTTATCCATGGATCACCACTGTTCATGTTTCAAATTGATTCATGAAAAAAGACACAAACCCTAGGGAGAACCCAGCTCATTTTTTTGAGGATGTTGTGTCTAAATGAAACTCCTGGCTGTCACAGGAATGAGTGAACAGAACACACCAGGCAACCTTGACCTCAGACATAGGGCCTGCACTAAACCCCATCCAGCTTTCTGGAAGCCTGCCACCCAACCATAAAGACTACCACCATATTTCATCACACTTTCTCAAAGAGTTCCAGATTTATGGGGAGTTTCACCTCTGACACTGGACTTAGACTGAGCACCCTGACCTCTGACCCCCAACAGCCAGGACACAGTTTCTATCAGCATGTCGGGGGTCATTGCCTCCTCAACCAGGCTGCCCATTACCTTCCAGTTTTATTAAACTTGTTTTTAAAATGCAATGACCCCCTGAACATGCAAAGACAACTTTCAAAATGTGATCAATTTATACTGGCTCATAAAAAGACTCCATAACATTGTTTCTATACGTGGCCATACTGTCCGTACCTGTAATGTAACTTGTCTTTAAAGTCTGTGTCTTTATAATGGTATAACATACACCCTGAATATGAATCCCATTGCATTGCTTGAAATTATATTTACACTCATTATACTTTCTAATGGTGCAACATACATGTATCAGATTGATCAGTCTGCATCGGGGGTATTAGACTGGGGGGCTGCATCAAAACAAAGAGTTCAGATCTCAACAGAAGAAACCCACAGTGTTAACGAATGTGTCTGGGTAACATGAGCCTGAAAGACCTTCACCCTCCCAAGTGTTTATCACACACCCCCTTCTGGAGGGTTATGGGCCTGCAAGGAGAGCTACTCAACAGCAAAGCAAGCCTTTTCTACTCTGTGCTTGAATGTGAACAGTTCCATTGGTCTGAACAAGAGTGATTTGTTTGTTTTCTGATGGATTTGTTTGTTTTCTGATGGATGTGTTTGTTTTCTGATGGGCGTGTGGATTTGTTTGTTTTCTGATGGATTTGTTTGTTTTCTGATGGATGTGTTTGTTTTCTGATGGGCGTGTGGATTTGTTTGTTTTCTGATGGATTTGTTTGTTTTCTGATGGATTTGTTTGTTTTCTGATGGATTTGTTTGTTTTCTGATGGATGTGTTTGTTTTCTGATGGGCGTGTGGATTTGTTTGTTTTCTGATGGATTTGTTTGTTTTCTGATGGATTTGTTTGTTTTCTGATGGATTTGTTTGTTTTCTGATGGATTTGTTTGTTTTCTGGTGGATTTGTTTGTTTTCTGATGGATTTGTTTGTTTTCTGGTGGATTTGTTTGTTTTCTGATGGATTTGTTTATTTTCTGATGGATTTGTTTGTTTTCTGATGGATTTGTTTGTTTTCTGATGGATTTGTTTGTTTTCTGATGGATTTGTTTGTTTTCTGATGGGTCTGTGGATTTGTTTGTTTTCTGATGGATTTGTATGTTTTCTGATGGATTTGTTTGTTTTCTGATGGGTGTGTGGATTTGTTTGTTTTCTGATGGATTTGTTTGTTTTCTGATGGATTTGTTTGTTTTCTGATGGGTGTGTAGATTTGTTTGTTTTCTGATGGATTTGTTTGTTTTCTGATGGATTTGTTTATTTTCAGATGGATTTGTTTGTTTTCAGATGGATTTGTTTGTTTTCTGATGAATTTGTTTGTTTTCTGATGGATTTGTTTGTTTTCTGATGGATTTGTTTGTTTTCTGGTGGATTTGTTTGTTTTCTGATGGGTGTGTGGATTTGTTTGTTTTCTGATGGATTTGTTTGTTTTCTGGTGGATTTGTTTGTTTTCTGTTGGATTTGTTTGTTTTCTGATGGATTTGTTTGTTTTCTGATGGGTGTGTGGATTTGTTTGTTTTCTGATGGATTTGTTTGTTTTCTGATGGATTTGTTTGTTTTCTGATGGATTTGTTTGTTTTCTGATGGGTGTGTGGATTTGTTTGTTTTCTGATGGATTTGTTTGTTTTCTGATGGATTTGTATGTTTTCTGATGGATTTGTTTGTTTTCTGATGGATTTGTTTGTTTTCTGATGGATTTGTATGTTTTCTGATGGATTTGTTTGTTTTCTGATGGATTTGTATGTTTTCTGATGGATTTGTTTGTTTTCTGATGGGCGTGTGGATTTGTTTGTTTTCTGATGGATTTGTTTGTTTTTGAGGAGTGTGTGGATTTGTTTGTTGAAAATATTTGATGATAACATTGAAAATAATTGGCATGTTATATGTTTTCACACACTAACCCACTTAATATGTTTGTTCTCTGCCAGTCAGAGAAAACAAAATAAGAGCAAAATAAATAATTCTGTATGCCACCAACCTTTTTTAAAACTTAATTTAATTATTAATTATAATATTTAACCAGGAAAACCTATTACGAGATAACATGTTGTTAATAAAGCAATGGTTAATGATTAAAGAGTCGTTGGTAGAGTTAATGCCCTTTGACTTTGTCGTTAACTGCAGATAACCAACCCGTTTCTCAGGGATTAAACACAATTCCATTCAGACATAAGCTCCCTCCCTCAAGAAATACCCAGACAGCTTTTGAAATGAGCACAAGGTCACCCAGTCTAGCCTGTTCCAGGTCAATGGGAGTCAATGCAGAAGCCTGCTCTGCCAGGAAAGCTCATTAAATCTGTTAAAGGTGTATTCATGTATAAGAGTGACCCTGTAACCCAGAACGTGGGACCCTCCGCCTCACTGAGCAAGAGGAGCAATACCCGGATTCTTCACTTCTAATACAGCATACAGACAGCAATGGCTACAGCGCGGGCACAAGCTTTGCATCACCTGCAATGTTAGGATTGCGACATAATCCTATATATATATATATGTGTGTGTGAGTTTATTTAACATCATGTAACCAAAGAAACTACAAAATGATGTTGCAAAAGTCTACTGGAAGCCATAATAATAGTACATTATTTCATGTTAGATTTCAAAATGTCACATTTTTCAATTTCTGTCAGTTTTTCGTGAAGTATATGCGAAACTACAACGCGGTATGTAATTCAAGGTGTTAACATTATTCAGCAGGTTTCATTGGACTTTATGGAGCACAATGAGTTAATTCTACAGGGTGATGCAACACTTTTGTCCACAGATAAAGCCCATGCAGTGTGCAATACAAGAGAGTCCTGGACCTCCAGCCCTGCTGGCTCATACCTGTGCTGCAGTTTATTAACTACACAGGAAATCCTCACCTCACAATGTGATTCCTGTTTGAAATTCTTCTGCAAGGAGGACTATCTGGTATCACTTGATTGAGTAAAATGAAATGCCAAAACTCTGAGAAGGTACTGGCACTTCTAGCTTGTGATGAAATAACCATGACTGACAGCTCTCCACACAAAGGCCTATAATCCTTATGGGAAAACAGGGTCCCTCTGCTGTAGTGGAGTCCACTCATTACTCTCTGTGTTTACACAATTGTGTTCACTTGGAAACAACTTGCCAAATGAAATACCAAAAAATAAAATACATATTGGTACTGCATATGTTTTGGTGCTGACTTTAGCGAAAAGTGATATGAGAATCAAATGTTCTGTTTACCTACATACAGTAGCATATCTCCATTCACATTCCTGATTGAGCAACAATCTGTTTTTTGTGCCAAATTATGCAGAAGGGTTTTTATTGCCATACAGACGGCATTAAAAACATAAATATAATGTGAGCCAAGTGCTGAGAGCAGAGTAGTCTTCCTGCCTGGGACTACAGCACTGCAGAGCAGCCCAGCCCTGATAGAGTTAACATCTAGAAAACAGAAAGTACTGATTAGAGGAGAAACCTCAAAATGGAGCAAGGTAACCAGTGGTGTACCACAGGGATCAGTATTAGGTCCTCTGCTATTCGTAATCGACATTAATGACTTAGATTCTGGTATAGTAAGCAAACTTGTTAAATTTGCTGACGACACAAAAATAGGAGTGGCAAACACTGTTGCAGCAGCAAAGGTCATTCAAAATGATCTAGACAGCATTCAGAACTGGACAGACACATGGCAAATTACATTTAATAGAGAAAAGTGTAAGGTACTACATGCAGGCAATAAAATTGTGCACTGTAAATACAATATGGGAGATACTGAAATTGAAGAAGGAATCTATGTAAAAGATCTAGGAGTTTATGTTGACTCAGAAATTTCATCTAGATAATGTAGGGAAGCTATAAAAAAAAGGCCAACAAAATGCTCGGATATATAGTGAAAAATGTTTAAATCAAGGGAAGTTATGTTAAAACTTTACAATGCATTAGTAAGACCTCATCTAGAATACTGTGTTCAGTTCTGGTCACCTTGCTACAAAAAGGATATTGCTGCTCTAGAAAGAGTGCAAAGAAGAGCGACCAGGATTATTCCGGGTTTAAAAGGCATGTCATATGCAAACATGCTAAAAGAACTGAATCTATTCAGTCTTGACCAAAGAAGACTACCTGGAGATCTGATTCAATAAGTTACTAACAACCAAAACGAGCAGGATAGGCTGAATGGCCTCCTCTCATTTGTAAATGTTCTTATGTTCTTATGAGTCTCCCTGCCTGGTACCCCAGCACTACAAAGCAGCCCAGCCCTGATAGAGTCTCCCTGCTTGGGACCACAGCACTGCACAGCAGCCCAGCCCTGATAGAGTCTCCCTGCCTGGGACCACAGCACTGCACAGCAGCCCAGCGCTGATAGAGTCTCCCTGCCTGGGACCACAGCACTGCACAGCAGCCCAGTCCTGATAGAGTCTCTGTGCCTGGGACCACAGCACTGCACAGCAGCCCAGTCCTGATAGAGTCTCCCTGCCTGGGACCACAGCCCAGCCCCTGATTGAGTGGAATTCTTTTTTTTTTGTGACACAATCTCTACAGCTTGAACATGACACCCAGATTACTTGCTCTTCAGCATTTTGCAGGTTACAAGGAAATATAATCAGTGTGTGTTGAAACATAAGAATAGTTTGCTAAGGATTATACTCCAGATGAACCTCATTTCCCCTTCTTATGTAAACAGCAAGTCTTTGTTGCACACACGCACATCTATTTTCACTCAATCACCAAACAATAAAATCCAATATTTTGCTGTTATTTTTAAAATTCTCAATAATGTTACAACCTCTGAATGATTTCCTATTTCCTCTAAAATAAGCTTCGGAGGTATTAAATGGGGAATTTGATTTAGGAACAGACACACATATTGGAACCTATTGCCCTGAGTCACGGACACAAGACTACTCGAAACATGCTGTACAGCTAAAAAAAATCATTGGGCTCAAAGAACCAATCTTGTACACATTGACTTCTTCCTTTAGGCTAGCATTAGTCTAGACATCATAGCAGGGTTGACATTATTCAATAAACCCATTAGAAATAGGAGAATGGTTTGTCTATCTAATAGAAGAGTTCAAGTTTCTACATACTGTAGATCAGACTTTAGATGCTAGATCTGCAGTAAGTGACCTGTGTCAAATGTAGATGAATGCAGCTATTGCTCTGTGGCAGAAGAGTAAAGAAGTAAAAAAAGGATTAAAGCATTTGAACTATGACTGTGTCTCCTGAATCATTTCAGGGAAATAAAGAGACAGATGCAGAGATGGGATTTACTGACCCTCTTACTCACATCACAACATGGAGTAGTTGTAGAGAGCAATGAGCTCATCTTACCATTACATTACACATCCTAGGAGAGCGGCACTAACATCTTACACGGTTTGATTGGCTTTGATTTTGCTGTTACCAGATTCGCTTCATATCCTATACGTGTGTCTGTGATGATGTTGTACACAAACATTCAGTGACACCGTTGTGTCAACCTATAACAATGCAGCGATATTTTAAAATCTAAAGCATGGGAAAGGGGCAGTTTGATCCATCACCCCTTCTTTCCAGGGTGGAATCCAATTTCTTCAGTGAACAGCAGCAGTGATGTCATCGCTTCAGCTGGTAGAATATCCAGACATTTATTAAACCTCATTTCTATTTCTCATGTGGGTTTGTTTTTCTCATTTAAAAATGGGTGCAATAAATAAGTAGTTATTGACATTCCATTGGTCACGTCTTCCTAATTACTGATACAGAAGTGCCTCTGAATTCCAGTCCACCTCATCATCAATGTGATGCCATTGGCACATTTAACAAACTTAAAATGCATTTCTGCTTCAAGGCTATTTACAGTATACAAGTTAGGCACAAGGTCTGAGCACTGACCCTCAGTACTTCCCTTGAGTTTGACGGTGATCATCTTACAAGCATCTATTCTACCCAGAGTACCTGCTACTTTTATCTCAGTCAGCAGACTGGGACACACTTTATAGAGCAGATATTATTATTATTATTATTATTTATTTATTTCTTAGCAGACGCCCTTATCCAGGGCGACTTACAATTGTTACAAGATATCACATTATTTTTACATACAATTACCCATTTACACAGTTGGGTTTTTACTGGAGCAATCTAGGCAAAGTACCTTGTCCCCTACCTGGGATTGAACCCAAGACCCTCTGGTCAAGAGTCCAGAGCCCTAACCACTACTCCACACTGCTGCCCGTTCTGTTTGAACCCTTGACACTTTAGACTTGTTTATAGCCTACACACACGTATTTGCAGAATAATTATGCTTATTAATATTTAGTATTATTGTTTTCCTGATCTGGATGCTGTCCTGATTTTATCTTAAAATGCAAGACCAGTGCCAAGCTGGGTCTGTTTCAATAAAGCTGTGTTCTTGATGGGTCTCTTCCAATAAGGCTGTGTTCTTGCTGGGTCTGTTTCAATAAGGCTATGTTCTTGCTGGGTCAGTTTCAATAATGCTGTGTTCTTGTTGGGTCTGTTTCAATAATGCTGTGTTCTTATTGGGTCTGTTTCAATAATGCTATGTTCTTATTGGGTCTGTTTCAATAATGCTGTGTTCTTGCTGGGTATGTTCCAATAAGGCTGTGTTCTTGCTGGGTATGTTCCAATAACGCTGTGTTCTTGCTGGGTCTGTTTCAATAAGGCTGTGTTCTTGCTGGGTCTGTTTCAATAATGCTGTTTTCTTGCTGGGTCTATTCCAATAAAGCTGTGTTCTTGCTGGGTCTATTCCAATAAAGCTGTGTTCTTGCTGGGTCTATTCCAATAAAGCTGTGTTCTTGCTGGGTCTATTCCAATAAAGCTGTGTTCTTGCTGGGTCTATTCCAATAAAGCTGTGTTCTTGCTGGGTCTGTTTCAATAAGGCTGTGTTCTTGCTGGGTCTGTTTCAATAAGGCTGTGTTCTTGCTGGGTCTGTTTCAATAAAGCTGTGTTCTTGCTGGGTCTGTTTCAATAAGGCTGTGTTTGAATTCGGCCCCTCCTTGGTGTTTACAGTGATGATCGCCTGGCATATGAGCAGCACTGGGTGTAGTTAATGAGTGAAAGTCCCCCACTCAAATATCAGAGACCACCAATTACCCTGTCTGAAACTCTGGCTTGTAAAACTTGTAAAATGGTCTGCTACACACCAAAACGATATTGCTTAAATAACCCAAAATGCATTACCCATGAAATTGATCTGTTTTAATTTGTTCATTCTAAACCTCCTCAAGTTTCCATTTTATCTGTAGAGAGCAGATGCACATCTGCCTATCCACAAATCATTACGCCCATAAAGACACTGGCTGACTAAAGGGAACATCAAAGAGATTTCACAAAAAATTCAATGCATCCCATGAACTCAAAAGGATTAGGGATAAAAAGTTAAATTTGTATAGATCAGTAAAGACGTATTCTGTGTTCAGTATTCAGAATTAAACATTTGCTCTTGAAATTTCAATATTACTTTTTATTATTGTAAACCGGATGTTAGCTCCCCTTGATAAATGTGTTTTTTATTATTGTAAACCGGAGGTTAGCTCCCCTTGATCAATGTGTTTTTTATCATTGTAAACCGGATGTTAGCTCCCCTTGATCAATGTGTTTCTTTATTATTGTAAACCAGATGTTAGCTCCCCTTGATAAATGTGTTTTTTATCATTGTAAACCGGATGTTAGCTCCCCTTGATAAATGTGTTTTTTTATCATTGTAAACCGGATGTTAGCTCCCCTTGATAAATGTGTTTTTTATCATTGTAAACCGGATGTTAGCTCCCCTTGATAAATGTGTTTTTTATTATTGTAAACCGGAGGTTAGCTCCCCTTGATCAATGTGTTTTTTATCATTGTAAACCGGATGTTAGCTCCCCTTGATAAATGTGTTTTTTTATTATTGTAAACCGGAGGTTAGCTCCCCTTGATCAATGTGTTTTTTATCATTGTAAACCTGGATGTTAGCTCCCCTTGATCAATGTGTTTTTTATCATTGTAAACCGGATGTTAGCTCCCCTTGATAAATGTGTTTTTTATTATTGTAAACTGGATGTTAGCTCCCCTTGATAAATGTGTTTTTTATTATTGTAAACTGGATGTTAGCTCCCCTTGGTAAATGTGTTTTTTATCATTGTAAACCGGATGTTAGCTCCCCTTGATAAATGTTCTCTTTCTTCTGACCAGTTCATTTGGGATTTTTTGGCTTAAATAAATAATCTTTCAGTTTTGATTCCCTAAAACAATAAATGTGTGCAGACTAGATAAGGCGACCATGTTTGACCCTATGAAGCGATTCCCTATGGCAGAATGCAGGTTTATTCTGTAGTAGCTTGTGGAAGTGTGCATGGACAGCCACACTGCTGCCTTGCAGATCTCCACCTCAAAGTCCTTTGCACAGAGGTGCTGAATGTTCTAATGGAATTGTCAGTGACAAAACCAAGAAGTGCCTCTCTAACAACTTCAGCAGTTCAGTGACAAATGAACTCACTGGCAGAGGTGTGCTCCAGGATCCAGAACAGCATAAATATTTAACAATGTCAGTGCATATGACAATGGTGTTGAGTCAGTTAGAATGACCATGAGAACTGAGCTTCTCTAAATGCACAGACATGCATGTTTACATCAGACAGAGAGAAAGAGAGAGTCTCCTTTTCCACTGGGGATCCAAGCTCTGGCAATACTGGCAGACAAGCTGGCCATCTGCCTGGGATTATACACACAGTCTACACTATGAATACCGTACAGTATATGGAAATCCTTGTCAGGCATTGCTAAGGAACTTTACAGCTAAGGCACAACCAATATGCCTGAGATCATAGTCAAGTGCTGTCTGAACCCCCACACAGGCATATGATTTCAGACCAGAAGCTATGGCTGAATCTTTTCATTGGACATAGACAACAAGCATTTTAGCATAAGATAAGAGACCATTGTTTTCTATACCATGGCTGGGTACTATGAGGTGCATGCATTATCTGTGCTGCTATGGCATAACACTTCAGATCACAGCTAGATGCATATCGTGTATTTATTCATTATACACAAGGCTAATGTAATAATCACTTGATTGCATTATTAATTGTTTGTTAATAGAGCAGCAGATACACTTTTCCAGCCATGCAAGGCTGGTCGTCTTGCAAAGCAAAACAAAAAGAACCCTGACAGGATCAATAACTGCATAGCAGCCCCTTGACTGACGGTAACCCAAGGCATGTACAGGAGGTCACAGGAACGGTGTGTTTGCCTGGCCTGATCACTGATTCACAGTAACTAACATCTGGATCCAGTGGCTTGAATGAGGCTCTGGCAAGCCACCATGCCATTGTCACTGTTCCTCTGCATGTGGGGCTTGGCTCCCCTCACTTGCTCTGAAGGGGCTGATCTGGCCAGGCCAGGCCTAACACAAGTGAGCGAGAGAAAGCACACAGGCCTAAAGGTTGGTTCATACTTCAGACTCTGACATCATTTCTGGTCGGAGCCGAGGGTCTCTGACCCTGTGCGACAGGTACTAATTACGTCATCCACACTCTTGCGACGTGCGTCTGCTTTGGAAAGTCGTGCAGCCTTTTCTCATGTGTCTGCGACCTGAAATCGCACAGGCTCGGGTAATGTTGAAAAATGTCAACATTTGCTGCATGTTTGGAGTGCACAACTTTTATAGCTGTCTGTGCCTGACCTATCGCATTCATCTGCGACAGAAGTATGAACCAGCCCTAACACAACTGAGCAAGAGAATACGCACAAAGCATGGAGGCCTGTTGCTAGGCACAGCGTCACTACATCGAAAGCTGGAACACTCAAATGACCTGGAATTGTCTGAAGAATCCATCTGATCAGCTTCCTTACATTTCCACAATGGTACTCTTCATACAGTATGTAAACGTGAAGGGATTTTTTGGATTCAATGTACTTGTTACAGCATGTGCGGTGCTTTCAGGAAACGCATTCAGCTGCCTATGAACAGCGGACGCCTGGATAACTTCTTCTCAAATCATATCAATGAAATGATCCTACACAGTTTGTATTTGTTTTCCCTTTGCTTCCAATCACAACGATGTATCAATTTACCACCCAGATTGTATTCCTTGTGCTGCGACAATGAATCAGAATTAACTGAATAAATCAAAACTTTTCATTAATATTTTAATAATTCATTTTTTGTATAAGGCCTCATTTCTACTCTTTGTAGACATAATTCTTAGTTGTTTGTTTTAAATAAGAGGAATTGAACCCATCAGTCTATAAGAGGAAAAAACAGATAGATAGATAGATAGATAGATAGATAGATAGATAGATAGATAGATAACCAGTAAACGTGTAGTTTTACCAGCTCAGCGGTCAATGTATAAAATAACTGAGGAGGTGGTAGTTAAAATGCTACAGTATTTGAGGTGAATTCAGAAATAAAGTAGTGTCAGTGCACTTAATGAAAAAAAAAAAAAAAGATTTCTGTAAGATCTGTTACGTACTTGGTTATTTAACCAATTTATTATTTATTTTTCTTAAACAACAGCCTTAGGATTTATTTTTTATTATTGCAATATTATTATTATTACAAAAACATTAATACATGGCCTCTGCTAAATACATCATTATTATTATTATTATTATTATTATTATTATTATTATTATTATTAATAATAATAATAATAATAATAATAATAATAATAATAATAATAATAATAATGTATTTAACAGGGACCATGTATTAATGTTTTGTCCTATATACTTTATGTAAAAAAAAATACAAAAAAAAGTACTTTCCAGATTGTATTTGAAATCAAAATTAGGTATGGTTATAATGACATCTCTTTAGCAAAGCTCATGCCTCTACTAAGTTTGGTTTAGTGTTATTAAGGGGTTAGCATCATTGTATTAAAATGAACTCATTGAGAAACAAGCATAACTAACACAAGTGTGCACAGGTTTTGCATTTCAGTGAGAATCATACTTACTACTATCTCCTTAGTTATTTTATACATTGACTGCTGAGCTGGTTAATCTACACATACTACATACTAAGCTACACATGAACCATAACATTATATATATATATCTCCTGCCAGAGCTAAATCCACAGTTCGCTTGTGAATTGTCTGTTTCTACACAGGACAGGTCTTAAAAATAGGTCTTGTATATCATAATATGTCAGAAGATCGCAGAGCTGTGGATGAGCTCAGAGATATCACCGAATCTGACAGATCTCTGTTTGACTCAGACTCATGTCACGTGTGAATTGAGTTCAGAAGTCTTGACTTTGTCCTTATTGGACAGCTATCTGCATCTACTGCCTGTCAAACAATGGAGCAGGATTTACCACAGCTGGAGGTCCTTCCTCAAAAGGAGTTCTGCATTGAATAGGCTTGGAGATCGAGTTCCCCTCTCATCCTGTTATACTGGTCCCTCCAGGTCAAGGTTCAGGACATCGACTGAGATGTGTGGGAAAGCAGTGCAGACTTACAGACAGACAGACAGACAGACCGCTGTCTGCATTGAGCTTCTTATATAAAGTGGTCTAGAAGGGGTTAAGAATATGCATTGCAGTTAGCAGCACTGTGGTTAAAGGAACAGTATACAGTACAGAAATGAATGGGACTGATCACCACTTACACCTATGTCTCCCTCCACTGTTTGACTTGTTTTTCAAATTAGATGAATGAGAAAGCTTAAATCAGGTATATAAATAACACTGTCATTAGACAAACCCCAGCTCCTCCTCTACCGCAGCGCTACTGTATGTATATGACTTCACAATAATCCCCCTTTGCTCTATAAAACTCAATCTTTCAGATTCGTACAAGCCGACCTCAGCTTCTTTGAGCAACGAGGATCTGACCGGTTAATTAGTCAAGTCATGGAGACTTTCAATGGATTTCTACAGCCCACGCTTACCTGAAATATCTGCTTCTGAGGACTGACACCAAGATCCAAGCCACTAGGTTACTACAGCCCACGCTTACCTGAAATACTTGCTTCTGAGGACTGACACAAAGAGCCAAGCCACTAGCTTACTACAGCCCACGCTTACCTGAAATATCTGCTTCTGAGGACTTAGACCAAGAGCCAAGCCACTAGCTTACTACAGCCCAAGCTTACTTGAAATACCTGCTTCTGAGGACTGACACCAAGATGCAAGCCACTAGCTTACTACAGCCCACGCTTACCAGAAATATCTGCTTCTGAGGACTGACACCAAGATCCAAGCCACTAGGTTACTACAGCCCACGCTTACCTGAAATACTTGCTTCTGAGGACTGACACAAAGAGCCAAGCCACTAGCTTACTACAGCCCACGCTTACCTGAAATATCTGCTTCTGAGGACTGAGACCAAGAGCCAAGCCACTAGCTTACTACAGCCCAAGCTTACTTGAAATACCTGCTTCTGAGGACTGACACCAAGATTCAAGCCACTAGGTTACTACAGCCCACGCTTACTTGAAATACCTGCTTCTGAGGACTGACACCAAGAGCCAAGCCACTAGGTTGCTGGATCAGGGCAGAACAAAGATTTCTCTCAGGCATTACCCCTCAGTATTGCCCAATGGACATCCAGACAGCTCCTCTTGTAGTAATAAGAAGTGCTGTCTGCTTCTTTTCTCTCCTGGTTTTAAAGACAGCTCCTCTTGTAGTAATAAGAAGTGCTGTCTGCTTCTTTTCTCTCCTGGTTTTAAAGACAGCTCCTCTAATAAGAAGCGCTGTCTTTTATATTGTTAGTTGCAGTGCTGTTGATTTTACTAACTGTAATAAAAATGTAACATTTTATGATGCCATCTTGACTTTATTTTAAAGTAGTAATAGTGTGTTTTTAATTGAATGTTGAACAGCTTGCATTCTGGGTATTTTTTATTGTGTCTTCTTTTTGGCCTTGAAGTTATCGATGAATGTGTTGCACTTTTGCAAAATCTGTGCAAGGCTTTGTTTGGTTTGTTTTTGCTTGTTTTTTTTTGACACAGAGCAGCATGGTTTTCCAGACTGTGTGGCTGAGGTCTTGCATGTTGCGTCTCCCAGCCTGTGAATGATGAAAGGGTCATCAAAGCAAGGCCCTTGTACAAGACCAGTCTGTCAGCACAGGATCTCAGTAAGCACCCTGGATAGGGCCTTTCACCATGTGACCAGTCCTGTTGGACAACTCCAGCCTTGCACAACTGCTGTTGAGAATTAAAGGAAAGAGTTTTGTTTGTAAAATGTCTGTGCTTTATTCCAGGGTTAAAAAAAGGAAAAAATAATCTTGCTGACTTAAAATATAATAGTTCCTTCCAACCAATGCATTTCTATTTGATAAAAATTGTAATTCAGTACTGTTCTACAGTTATTTTAGTGAACAAACCCCTGTGGATTTGAAAAGTAGTCACAGTACCTAACATGCTAAAAACCTAGCGTCAAAATACACCAGCATGTCAACAGAATGGTTTTAAGCAGGAAGAGACACAGCTGCTTTAATGAATTCCCCCGTAGGTAGAGTCAAAGAACACAAGTCTCCTTTTAATGAGACCCCTTATAAAGCACAGGCTTGTACAGTAAACAGTACAGTAAAACCCTTTTATAACATGCTCTGCATTTGTGTGAAATTACAACACCTCTTCTAATAAGGCTGTCATTAATGTACAGTATATATTTCATATTTACAGTGCAGGCTAAATAGCAGTGCTTCTCACAATATCGGTCTTGTTATTACACAATTATCCATCCACTCACTGGATTCTGTTTCATATAATCCATACATACTGCATATATAGGATACAGGGAACCAGGAGCATGTGGTTAATTTTAACATTCCAGACACCTTCAGCTAACTAACTGGGACTATACAACAGTGGAGAATGTTCAGCTGTTTCCCTTGAGGAGAATAATTAATCAGTTACCCCCTTCAGTCACTGCTGCTATGCTGCTGCAGATGTGCATCGAGTAGCTACTGTAGTCACATCAGATACCCAGATCGAGTAGCTACTGTATTCACATCCGATACCCAGATCGAGTAGCTACTGTATTCACATCCGATACCCAGATCGAGTAGCTACTGTATTCACATCCGATATCCAGATCGAGTAGCTACTGTATTCACATCCGATACCCAGATCGAGTAGCTACTGTATTCACATCCGATACCCAGATCGAGTAGCTACTGTATTCACATCCGATACCCAGATCGAGTAGCTACTGTATTCACATCCGATATCCAGATCGAGTAGCTACTGTATTCACATCCGATACCCAGATCGAGTAGCTACTGTATTCACATCCGATACTCAGATCGAGTAGCTACTGTATTCACATCCGATACCCAGATCGAGTAGCTACTGTATTCACATCCGATATCCAGATCGAGTAGCTACTGTATTCACATCCGATACCCAGATCGAGTAGCTACTGTATTCACATCCGATACCCAGATCGAGTAGCTACTGTATTCACATCCGATACCCAGACCGAGTAGCTACTGTATTCACATCCGATACCCAGATCGAGTAGCTACTGTATTCACATCCGATACCCAGATCGAGTAGCTACTGTATTCACATCCGATACCCAGACCGAGTAGCTACTGTATTCACATCCGATACCCAGACCGAGTAGCTACTGTATTCACATCCGGTACCCAGATCGAGTAGCTACTGTATTCACATCCGGTACCCAGATCGAGTAGCTACTGTATTCACATCCGATACCCAGATCGAGTAGCTACTGTATTCACATCCGATACCCAGATCGAGTAGCTACTGTATTCACATCCGATACCCAGATCGAGTAGCTACTGTATTCACATCCGATACCCAGATCGAGTAGCTACTGTATTCACATCCGATACCCAGATCGAGTAGCTACTGTATTCACATCCTATACCCAGATCGAGTAGCTACTGTATTCACATCCGATACCCAGATCGAGTAGCTACTGCATTCACATCCGATACCCTGATCGAGTAGCTACTGTATTCACATCCGATATCCAGATCGAGTAGCTACTGTATTCACATCCGATACCCAGATCGAGTAGCTACTGTATTCACATCCGATACCCTGATCGAGTAGCTACTGTATTCACATCCGATATCCAGATCGAGTAGCTACTGTATTCACATCCGATACCCAGATCGAGTAGCTACTGTATTCACATCCGATACCCAGACCGAGTAGCTACTGTATTCACATCCTATACCCAGATCGAGCAGCTACTATATTCACATCCGATACCCAGATCGAGTAGCTGTTCACATCTGATATCCAGGTATACCCAGGAACTATATGAAGTGTGTGCTGCATACTAGTGGACTCACAAACTAACACAAAACACCCCCCAAGACTGGAACAACTGCCACAAACTATATGACTGTGGAATGAATTCTACCTTGATCAGTCATCAGACCTTAACACAAGTGAGTCTCTCTGGGAGAAGCTGCTGCAGGCACCACACCCAGGAAAGGAACCCCAACACGCAGCACTCTGCATACTATCTGAGACGCTGGAAAGGATGAGTGCCCTGCTATGTACACAGTAAAATCCTAGAGACTGATGCATCATTTAAATCTGATGTAGATCTTGTGTGCTCCAGGTTTTTAATATATCAGTATTTCTGTGTAAAGCGGTTATAGTGTATGCTAAACTCTACCGATTTCAACACATGAAAGATATCCTGAAATATTTCAATGAAACAGCTCTCCATATCTTATAGTGTATGCTAAACAATGTTGATTTAAAACACATGCAAGATATCCTGACTATTTCAATGAAAAAGTTCCTGAATATTTCAATGAAACAGTTCTCCACATCTTTGTGTCTCCCTCTGAAGCTCACCCTGAGACTCACTTACAGCAGCTCAGTGTTTCCAGCACATGATCACCCATGCAGAGAAAGCTGCCCTGTGATTGTACAGGAAGGTACACCTGTGTCTGCTCTTACCATCTGGCCCAGGGGGTTTGTTTATTTAAAGAGCACCTAGTCCCTTCAACACTTCTGCCTCTGTTGTGCTAAAGTTATTTAAAACTGGATAGGAAAAGGTCTACATGTGGGGCATGTTGTCCGTATCCTCCTTTGTAAAAACTTGCGAAAAGTAATCATTTAATATAGTTGCTATTTTTTTCTCTTCATCTATGATTTTGCATTTGTATCTATTTTACTTCCTCCTTCAATGTTCTTTTGCTGTTATAATATTGGAAAAACTTCTTGGAATTGATTTTAGCCCCCTTGGCAATGTTGATTTCTATCTCTCTCTTGGCCTTTTAACTTCCTTTTTGATTTGTGCTTGCAGTTTGCAAGTACTCTTTCTGTGTACTTTGTTCTTAGTCCCTTTTAAATGCTCTGTAAAGTGCCTTTTTTCTCTGAATATATATTTTTTTAATTGATCTATTAAACCGTTTTGGCCATTTTGTTTTAGATTTTGATTTGTCGACTTTTGGGATGTAATTGTTTTGTGCCTTTCGTACTACATTTTTGAAAAATATCCCTTTTTCCATGGATGTTTTCTCTATTTTACTCCAATCTACTTCTGTTAGTCTCTGTTTCATTCCTTCATAGTTTTTTAAATTGTAAACCTTCGCTTTAGTCATTACTTTTGGAGTTTTAAAAAGCACTTCAAATCATACCATGTTGTGATCTGACTTTGCCAATGGTTCTCTAACCTCTGTTTTAGTTATTCTGTCTTCGTTATTTGAAAAGACTAAATCAAGGCGTGCCTCCCCTTTAGTTGGTGCATTGACAAATTGCGTTAGGAAGCAGTCATTTGTCATTTCTACCACTTCAATTTCGGCTGTCATGCTCCCCACCAGGTTTTCCCATTTTATAAGGGGGAAGTTGAAATCCCCCCATTCTCCTTTGCTACACGCATTTCTAATGTCATTGTATAACAAATTATTTTGCTCTGTATCTGAATTTGTCGGTCTATATCATGCCCCTATTATTATGCCCTTTGAATTTTTGTCCATTATTTTGACCCATATTGATTCTGCAATGTTTAGTTTTTCCAGATTTAACACCTAGGCTTCAAGACTATTTTTGATGTATAGTGCTACCCCTCCGCCTCTTCTGTCCTGCCTGTCTTTCCTATACAGTGTATACCCACTAATATTATATTCGTCTCCATCCCTCTCAGATAACCAAGTTTCTGTAACACCTATCACATCGTAGTTACTTGTTAGTGCAGTAGTTTCAAGTTCTAACATTTTGTTTTTGAGACTTGTAGCATTTAGATAAATACATTTAATGGCTGTCTTATCTGAGGGGTTGCCCTTGTTTTGATGTAGTCTCCCTTCTGTTGTTTTGTTGATTTCTCCCCCCTTCCTTTCTAATTTAAATGCTTCTGAACCTCCTCGAGGATTCTTAAAGTACATTGGTTCCCTTTTTATTTAATTGCAGTCCGTCCTGCCTGTATAGATAGTCCTTGTTGTAGAATGTGGTCCAATGTTCAAAGAAGGTGAAGCCTATTCACACTGTAGATGCCTTTTCATTTCAATAAAGTGCTGTATCTTAGCTAAGGTTTCTGTTTTTTGATGTCTATTCTTTGTATTTTTCTGTGCTTATTTTTTTTTTTTTTTAGCTATTTTTGAGTTTTATGTAAATCGTTTTCAGGGCTTTCGCTTTTTATTTACTTTATTTTGGAAGCATTTCCGAAACGCTTGTACGTTTTTGTCTGTCAAAATATGTATAGTAGTAACTCAACAGTACTTGCACACTTAAGCTGTAACTTTTTTCCTTTGCTGCCTTCCACAACTAAATCCTTATGGTCACAGGCACATTTTCTGGGGGTTTTGTGTGTAGGCATTTTTTCACATTTCGCCAATTTACAACTGTTTTAAATCCTCCATATCTTAACCGTAATACAGCTTTAAATACTGCGAACAAGCCTTCATTCCTGTTTGTAATCTCGCAAGTGGAGTCTCCAGTAGAAATGCAGGAATGTGCTGTCACTCAGTAGTTGGAGTGGGTTTAAAGTATTCAGAACGAATCAATGAAATTTACCAGTCTGGAAGCGGGACATTGCCCAGCTGTACTGGGAAACATAGTTTTTTTGTAGTAGTGGTAGTAGTAGTAGTAGTAGTAGTAGTAGGCTTTATTTTTTTAATGGGAAAGGGTGGTCAACATGAATTTATTAACCACTGTTTTTCCAGTGGTTTCCAGTGTTTATTGGCTATACACCGATTTCATTTTTTTTGTATTGGGGGTGTTTTAACGTTTTTTTTTTTGGTTATAACCGAAAATCAGAAGCTGTAATCTTAGCATTGTAGATAGGGTGACCAGATTTTCAAAGCTCAAAACCAGGACACCTTGTTAAATAACTGTTAAGACTAATTAAACCATTTAAATCTAGGCTATTTAATAGTTATTTAAATAGCCATTCTCTCACTCTTAGTATTGTCTTTTTTTTTAAGCAGCTAGCTAATTTCAGTACACTCCTGGGTGTAGAATTTCTGGCTAATTACAGTTTATGTAGCTATATTATACGTATTGCGTATTTTTATACTGAGTTCAATAACAACAACAACAATAATAATAATAATAATAATAATAATAATAATAATAAATCATGAAAAATAAATGTAGGTATTTGGAATTGTTCTTTCTTTCTCTCCTCACTGCGTCAGGCTCTATTTATTGACGTTGTTGGTTTAACCTGGTCGATTGGGATGCTTGCTGTCTCTTGCTGCTCTGTCTGGGCTAAATCCTGCCACAACTGAACAGCTACAAAATGACCCTATTACACAGAACTGTAGATTCATATATTGAACATCAAACAGAACAGAACAGAAAACACAACAGAAAACGCATGGCGCACTGAGGAATAAGCACATACGCCTGTGTTCATCACTTTATAAAAAAACAACGTTCTTGTTTTCACTGCAGGTGCCATAAACTAAAAGTGGTTGTTTACGTTACTTTGACAAAAGGTATTTAGAGTGTGTCACGCTACAAGAAATGGCTGAAAACCAGGACTTTTTAAAGATTATGAGCAAAATGTCAGGATACCGGGACCGCTGATGGAAAAGTGGGACTGTCCCGGCTAAAACGGGACGTCTGGTTACCCTAATTGTAGATTCATTTATATTTAATTTCAATATAGTGCTGTATCTTAACATTGTAAATATTTGATCATGTAGCATCATCATTTCTAATCCCAAATGTAAACAACACCAGCACTGTTTCTTTGAAACCCAAGCCTTGAAAGACTGGGCTCTAAACTCATATTCTGGTACATAAACATACATGTTATTGCATTGAAAACTCTGCCCATGCTTTTCAGGGAATAGACGCATACACATGTGTGCTGTCTGATATAAATATAGAACAATGTGAAGGCTGGGTCTGTGCAGGGGAGGCAATTCCACTAAGGTTCATGACGTTATTTGGACCCTTTTCTAAAGTTGTGAGTTGTGGTTGTGAAAGTTTTCAATGTATGGCCACAAGAAGGACTACACTTGAAAATGACACTGTTACAGAATGTTGAAGAGCTTGAATCGATGTTGGTTGCTGAAGAGTTCATTCAGTCTAACAGGCTCAGTAAAAGGAATCATCATTTGTTAATGAACAATGACCTCATTTTAAGTTATCGCAATGCCAATAGCCAATTGAGTAAAACGTATTGCAATCTTAATGAGAGAGGTACTTGCTTGGCCTGGTCTCATCTAACTACATCATTCCATTGAATTACATTTCAAACCCAGCCGCTAAAGTAATTGGCTATTTGGAATTACAGCATGACTGGGTCTTTTTGGAATTACAGCACGGCTGGGTCTTTTTGGAATTACAGCACGACTGGGTCTTTTTGGACTGTTAATGCCAAAGTTGAGAGTAACAGTAATGGAAGTTTATGCAGTGAAACCCACTTACTATCACACCCGCTTACTATCATCACATTGAACTGTCCTGACCACAATACCACGGGAGTCAATGGAAACAAGCCCCTGATTATATCACTTTGGTTAATATCACACTCCATTTAATATCAAGGAAATGTAACAGTGATACAACTGATTTCCACCACACTTAATATCACTTCAGAATGTCTGCATCCACTGCAGTGCATTGTGACACATTCTGTATACACTGTACTGCATCCACTGCACTGCATTGTGACACATTCTTTATACACTGTACTGCATCCACTGCACTGCATTGTGACACATTCTTTACACACTGTACTGCATCCACTGGACTGCATCGTGACACATTCTTTATACACTGTACTGCATCCACTGGACTGTATTGTGACACATTCTGTATACACTGTACTGCATCCATTGAACTATATTGTAACACATTCTGTATACACTGTGCTCGACAGCTTTGTGGTCACATGATCACCCAGCTTGACTCATGGAGATCAGAAGTGTGTGTTTTTAGTGTTTTTTTTTTTTTTTTTACCTTTGCAAAATTAAAAAGTCTCGTAAACCAAAAGATCTAAACATAGCCGTGAATGCTGAAATAATTGCTCTATCCGAGGAGAAAAAGATTCTTAAAAACAGGAGTGCAATTCTGAGATTCTACCACAGCTCTCAAGTGGCTTCTACTGCTGAAAGAATGTGTACAGGAAAGTATGAGGAGCTAGAAGAGAACTTCAGTTGGTTTCAATGTGTACGTGGTGGTTTGGTTTGTTAGGTTATTGCTGAACTCCTGATCATGTCACTCCGCTTATTGTCACAATGTAAACGCAGTCCCTTTGAAGGGATATTAAGCGGGTTTCAGTGTAATTCTCTCTGACTGGTTGAACTGTGTTGCATGGTTTCCAGCTGCACTCCATTATTATTTACATCTACAGTATTTTGTACATGCTGCTCAGTCCCTTTGAAGGGATATTAAGCGGGTTCGACTAATTCCACACACAAAACATGTCTTTAGTTCAAATCAGAAAAACAAGTACAGAGGTAAAACGTTTCATAGAATGGGGTCAACTGAATCAAGCACATATTGTAATCCAAAATGTAATTCCCTTTACTGTTTAACTAATACAAAACCTACCGCTTTACTTCATGTGATCACAATAAAAGTATAACAACATGAATATTTTGTAACACTAAAATAAACGTATCAAATGAAAGGGCAAATGTTTCGCTGCAGACATTGAGAAAGAGTACTGTCACTGAAGTTCACTTCAGTGTTACTACTATACAGTACCACTGTCCCACCAGATTACAGTGCAATTAATACACTCCAATAAGAAAGGTAAATGCACAGCATGTTCCATTCATTATTATTATATTATTCATTTCATAGTGCAAGTTTCTCCTCCTCCAATGCTTTCTTCCAATGAGCTCTTACCACGTCAGCGTGGGCCTCTGACTCCTTAAGAAAAGTGCCATTGACCACGAGATTGAGGGGTTATGTGCATGAGCACACACAGGACAGAACCGCCTCGGAGCTGCCGAAGTGTCAATGGAAACAGAGTCCAATCTATAGCGCCAGTCCACACAGGACAGAGCCATCTCAGAGCTCAGGGCATGTCAATGGACTTGGAAATGCAGTAATAATGCAAGTGAGCTTTTTTAACTTGGGATGGAAGCTGCTCTCATACCTTTTAAAATGAAATGACATGCTTCTTTCAGAACTGCGTAAGTGACACCTATTCAGCAAATGGAAATGCACTGTGGATAAGGGTTATGGGTAAGGCCCTGTGAAAATCGCAATTTCACGGGCTGCGCGGAAATCGTGAAATTAGCCCAATACCGCAATTTTTACAGTATTCTTAAGAAATAAAAATAATTTCATAATTACGTGTATTTCATACAAAAAAAAAATCACATTAACGAAACTGTACAGCTCTGCTATGTGTCTGCGTGTAATATTCGCCATGCACACAGTGCTGTGCAGTGATTATGTCATGTCACTATATGCAATCTAAGCGGGAAATTAAAATACTACACGCTGTAGACAAGAAAATGGATGTCTCTAAAAAGGCTAAAAATGTGTCTGCAGCAGATCAGGTAAAGCAGTATCTAACAGGAGTTTTACACAGTGATGGAGGTAAGCTCTTCTGTACGTCCTGCAACGTTACTGTAGATCACCACTGAAACTGTGAAAATCGCAGAAATTAACATATTTCCATTTTATTTGTTTTGCAAGACCTAAATGCTGACAGGCATTTAGATTCAAATATTCACCGAAAGAGAAAGGCGGAAATCCAGAGCAATACTGTGACTGCTTTACTTGAAAAGAAACAAAAAACGATGACTTCCATATTCCAAAAGTCCACTTATTAAATTTTGACCTGACAGAGGTGTTTGTTTGTGCATATATCCCTTTTGAAAAATTGGACAACCAAAAGTTACGGAAATTCTTCAGACAGAGTGTAGCAAATGGTGGAGCGATTCCATCATCAGCCCAGCTGAGACAGGAATACTTACCTAACGTTGAGAGTATCACAAGCAGGAGATTATGGATTTGGTAAAACAGTCTGGTTGCTTGTCAGTGGTCACACCGACGAGTCGACTGATGCCCAAGATCAGCATGGGTTACACATTTTATTTGTTTTGCAAGACCTAAATGGTGAACATGCACCTGACGTACTAACTGAAAGCTGTCCTTGCAGATACACTTTACCTGCAGGCTGTTAATTACAACACCGTTTCACAAGCTATTGTAAAGTGCTTGAATAACTTTGATGTTAATGTTGATGTCAGTGCATTTATCTGTATATTCGCTGTTTAAAAATAATTATAATAATCTGTACACGTAATTTATAACATATTTCCGTGCACATTCCGTGAAATACGATACTTTACCCATGACACTACTGTGAATTTTAAAGAAAATTTCTGTGATTTTCACAGGGACTTAGTTATGGGATTATTGAAGCTATAACCTAGAATCCCTTTAAAAGTGCAGTAATATAAGTTAAGATAGGTTTAAGAAAATTAATGTACTGAATCTACCTGTACATCTGAGAATGTTTTCCTGAAGGCGTTATGTGGGGAACTAAAGACTAGAAGACTAGCTCTACCTCCGCTACGCTCCCCTGCCTCCAGAGCCCGCTCCTTCTCCACCCTTGCTCCGCAGTGGTGGAATGACCTTCCTACAGATGTCAGGACTGCCCAGTCCCTGACCACATTCCGGCGCCTCCTCAAGACTCACCTCTTCAAAGAGCACCTGTAGAACTCCTCTGTTAGTGTCCCAGGATACAATCACCCTTCATGTAAATGTGCTTTATTTTGCTCTTATCTGCCCCCTATTTTACTGCATTTAATCCTGTACTTCAGAATACTGTAATCTGCCAAGTGTTTAACTAGTACTTTGTATTTAATCACATCCTGATGTAACTATCACTATTTAATCATATCCTGATGTAACTATCACTATTATCTGCTGTATTATTGAATTGTGGTTTGTCACACTTGTACTTTGCTTGAACAAAAGTTATTGTATTTCTTGCTCTTATTGTATTACTTGTATTGTAACACTTGAAATGTATTTGCTTACGATTGTAAGTCGCCCTGGATAAGGGCGTCTGCTAAGAAATAAATAATAATAATAATAAAAAAAACAAAAATCAACAGCATTCAAGACCACAAAATACTTCAGGCTGTTTATTACCACTTATATCCATGGATCAATGATAGACAATCTACAATAAACTACAGATGAATAGATGTTGTGCAGTTAGCCAATGAGAAGTGATGTAAACATTTGATTAAATGAAGAAAATAACTGCAATCACACTGACTGCCGAGTTTAGACCACCAACAGTCATGTTTTTCTGACATTCCTTCATATTTCAATGTTCCCCTTCAGGTTCAGTTTAGGCACAGAAAGATGCTATCAGCTATTATGGGTCCCAGAAGGTCTGAAACAATCCCCAATTTGACTTCCAAAAGTGCAACAAAAAGCACTGTTATGAAAACACTAGGAATCCACACTATTGTCACTGTGCCTTAAAAAGGATTTCCTCATTTTCCCAAAGAGAGTTTGTAAATATTTTACTGGCAACAGCAACTGCTGATACTGTTCTAAAAAAATAATAATAATAAACATAAATATTTCAATACTTCAATGGAAAGATTCCACGCATTCTAAATACGGTTGAGCTAGAGGGATATAATCTTAACATATAAAGAAGAAAGTTTGTCTGTCTGTCTGTTCCTTTATGCATTCGGACCCCGCAGGAGCCAGTGCAACCAAACTTTGCATGGTAAGGTCAAGGGCTATGTTCGGATCCTAAATTTTGACCCCTGGGGTACTTTATTTAGTAACCCCTTTGCTGGATCACTACAGTAGCCATGTATCTCAAATTAAAGAAACCGGCAAAAATGGCAAAAAAATTAAAAAAAATAAAGTTAAAAAAAGGGAAAGGGGTCCGAGCGCATTGTGCGACACCCAAGATCGGTAACTTATAGGAAACCATAAGGCTACCGTTCCCCAATTTGTCATGCATGAGATATTGAAATATTGAATTGCCCCGGGCAACGCCAGGTACTTCAGCTAGTCCGTGATATATCTTTGTAAACGCATCACAACAACAAATCAAACAAGATCACTCCATCAGCTGTTAACAAAATGTCATTTAAAGTAAATTTCAATCTTTTTAATAAGATGTCAATTGAGGAATGGCTAAATCAAAACATCCTGGAAAATACAAGCACCTCTGAGATGTCTACAGTCGCTTTAAGTAGTACAGAGAGAAGTACTACTACTAATAATAATAATAATAATAATAAATATTTTTTCACAATCTTTCTCTCAGCTTCCTCTCTCTAGTCTCTGCTGTCTATCCACCCTGCTCTCCACCTCTCTCTAGTCTCTGCTGTCTATCCACCCTGCTCTCCACCTCCCTTTAGTCTCTGCTGTCTATCCACCCTGCTCTCCACCTCCCTTTAGTCTCTGCTGTCTATCCACCCTGCTCTCCACCTCTCTAGTCTCTGCTGTCTATCCACCCTGCTCTCCACCTCTCTAGTCTCTGCTGTCTATCCACCCTGCTCTCCACCTCTCTTTAGTCTCTGCTGTCTATCCACCCTGCTCTCCACCTCTCTTTAGTCACCCTGTTCAACTCTCATTGTGCAATAGTGTAGACACAAGACCACTCCCATTGACTGATTACAATGAGCCAATAAAAACAGCATGCAATAAACACTGGCAATCATTCATAAAGACCTTCTTGTTAACATTAAAAAGAATTAGCTAAGCAGCACTAATGAGCTGTTAATATACACTCACAATGCTGATAGATTTAATGCTGATGGTTTTGTTTTCCTTTGAAAAAAAAAATTGCACTTGGTTCAAAATATGGCCACATTTATTTAATTTGAAATTCTAAATGTTATTTAAAATTGGGGTAGATGTCTATTTGTAGAGAGAAAACAACATTTAACCTATACAGTGAATCTAAACCCTGTTAACAATAGCAACAATCCTTATTCTCCCACCAATGGAGTGGCCACATGATGTAATCTGTGTTCTAAACTGTATCATTCCCATCTTGCTGTGCTACTTACAACAGTTGACTGTGTTGGCTGTAATAACCAGAGACATGCATGGAGTTCAGTGAGTTACTTGACACCCAGATAAGCTGCAGGCATCGTGTGTGTCTGTTAGCATCTAAAGGTCTCAGGAACAGACCTGTAATAATATACGCTAGTGTTACACACAGCTTTTGTTTGGCTGAGCAGGGATTTGAAAACAAGACCTATTTGCTTCCAGTCCTCAGCTCTCAGTACTGAGCAATCACTGGCCTTACTTGCGCATTACTATAAACCAAGAGAATCCACAGCATCCAGAAACCATGAGGATCCACAATGCCCAGAAACCAGGAGGACCTCCCAACATCCAGAAACCATGAGGACCCACAACATCCAGAAACCATGAGGACCCACCACTGACAACACTGCCTTGCTGGAGGCTGGGTGGGGATGGGGTTGGTCCAGGAGCTGTGGATGACTGTGCCAGAGGAAAGCACTATTTTAAGACTACATTTAACTGGTTAACATGCATTGTGCATACTAGTATTCTAACATAACCGATTAGAAAGTAAACATCTACTGATTTGTAAATAAATTAACCAGATATTGTATATGAAGGCCATTGTTAACATATTATATATACTTTCAGAAACTCATTGTATAACAGATATGGTATATAAAGGATATTGTTAACATATTTTATATATACCTCAGAACCTCATTGTATAACATTGATGGAGTGAAATTACGAAGTCATGTTGTCTTGTGTTTACACGTGATTCCATTATCATAGACAGACTCAATGGCTGTGCTAATATCTATTAAGAATTAGTACAGCAATTGCCACTTGAGAGCAAAATCCAAGTTAAAAAAAAATGCTTTTACAGTGGGTGAATAGTAAATGCTCATTAGCAAACATTTGCCATCTTCTTTAAATGTGGTGGCTGTGTTGTCCTGTCCTGGTATAACCACTTTAAAAGAGGCCCCGAGCGAGTCACATATACAACAAGAGCACAAACAGAACAGAACAGGGAGGCATGGACAGCAGGGAGCACCTTCACAGCAAAGTGACTGGGAGAAATCGCTCTTCTGACCCCAATGAAGACTGTACATTTGGAAAGAATTTGAAGCACATTAATGCAGGCACCTGCTGAGACAGGGGAAAAGTGGAGCAGGAAAACAAGCTGAATGTTTCATATCACGGAATGTGTTCATACTAAGGAATGTTCCCACACATATTTAACAGGGTTTTACTTTATACTCTTACATTTCATCAGATGGCAATACTTATAGCAATTACTACAGGACCCAAGTGCACAAGGTCCAATGTTTTACAGTGCTACTGGCATGGATAAATGTGACAGCAGGGCATTTTCAAAGTCGTTATTTTAATTTCAATGTATAGGATCCAACTACAATGACATCTGAAGCTTGGACGCCAACATGGTTTCTGTTGGAAAGAAGGAGTGGATCCATTATTTACTGTACTACAGCAGAATCTGCTTTCAAAAAGACAGTCACAATCTGTTCTGCAAACTGTCTTGTCTTTTCCAGAATGATGTTGTGTGCATTTGTCTGATTTTTTTTTTTTTTTTTTTTATTTGAGTTTGGATTGGTTTATACTTTCTGTAAAAGTTCCCAGATCAGACACAGCACAGTTGAAGTTACCTTGCTAAGTGTACACTGAGTATCACTGTCAATGATCACACAGCACAGTTGAAGTTACCTTGCTAAGTGTACACTGAGTATCACTGTCAATGATCACACAGCACAGTTGAAGTTAGCTTGCTAAGTGTACACTGAGTATCACTGTCAATGATCACACAGCACAGTTGAAGTTAGTTTGCTAAGTGTATGTCACAAAGACGGCCGGAGTGGGTGGCGTCAGACCAGAAGCAGGAATTCACAGACACAGACAGTGGTTGTGATGAGCTGAGTGCAATGGCTGCACTCAGCGTTTATTAACAAATAAAAGGTTTGCAACAACAAAAACACAGGACACGGCACTACACGCCAAAATAAAAAGACAAACAAAACGGACTAGACAGTAAACAGACAGACAGACAAACGAAACACGGTGAGTGAGACAGTTCTTTCCTTATTATTATTATTATTATTATTATTATTATTATTATTATTATTATTCTTATTCTTTTTACCTCCTTCTCCACACTCGTTCTCCACTCACCGAACACCTAACCACGAGTGACTGAAACGTGCATCTATATATACTGTTGTGCTGGGATTCAATTACTAATTAATTACTCACTTGAATCCCAGCACGTGAATTCATTACGTGAAACCCCGTGTACACATATTATATTTTAAATGCACGTGCGTGATGTGCAATCCCGTGCCTAAATACAAATATACAATTTAAACACACGTGAAACACAGACCCGTTTATATCCCGTGTACCAATCTATACACCAACATTAACATACGCACGCATATACAACACAGAACACACAAATGCACACAGGGGCGGGGCACTTTGCCACATATACCCCCCCTTGTGCGCAGCACACATGGCCTCAACGGCCACCTCCCCCCTTAAAAACCCAGCAGTCCAGGACAAAGTCTCGGGCTGGGAAGGGAGGCTTCAGTGGGCCCATGGCTGGAAATGCTGTCAGCTCCCCTGCCGGTAGTGGCACGGCTGACAGCATGCTGGTCCCGTCCTGCAGCGAAAAAGCTGCGGGGGCAGGTGGTCCCCCGACCTCCCCCTTCTTCGTAGCCGGCAGCTCCCTCCTGTGGGGCTCCGGCCACAAGAACTCCTGCAGCGAAACTGCTGCTGGGGAAAGTGGTCTCCAGACCTCGTCCCCCTTCTTCGTGGCCGGCAGCTCCCCTTTCTGGGGCTCCGGCCACCGTACTCCCTGCGGAGGTACGGGCAGCAGAGGCAGCTCCTGCTCCTCTGCTCCGGGCGGTGGCGGAGGCAGAGGCAGCTCCGGCTCCTCTGCTCCTGGCGGTGGTGGAGGCAGAGGCAGCTCCAGCTCCTCTGCTCCTGGCGGTGGTGGAGGCAGGGGCAGCTCCTGCTCCTCTGCTCCTGGAGGTGGTGGAGGCAGAGGCAGCTCCTGCTCCTCTGCTCCTGGAGGTGGTGGAGGCAGAGGCAGCTCCTGCTCCTCTGCTCCTGGAAGTGGTGGAGGCAGAGGCAGCTCCTGCTCCTCTGCTCCTGGCGGTGGTGGAGGCAGAGGCAGCTCCTGCTCCTCTGCTCCTAGTGGAGGAAGCGGTGGAGGTGGCGGAGGCAGAGGCAGCTCCTGCTCCTCTGCTCCTGGTGGTGGTGGAGGCAGAGGCAGCTCCTGCTCCTCTGCTCCTAGTGGAGGAAGCGGTGGAGGTGGCGGAGGCAGAGGCAGCTCCTCTGCTCCTGGCGGCGCTGGCTCCCTCCGCTGTGGCGGCTGGGCTGGTGCGCGCCGTGCTGACTTCAGCAGCATGAATAGAGGCTGCTGGGGGACACCAGCCTCCTGCCCCTCTCCCCCCCAAAAATTTCCAGGGGGTTGGGCCTGTAACTCCTCCCCTTCCGGCTCTTGGGGCTGAACCAGCAGGCATTTTCCCTCTGCTGGTGGCTTGGGTCCCAGAGCTGTGGAAGCCCCGACTTGCCTCCCTTTGGGCTGTGGACGCACCGACTCCTCCCTTTTGGGCTGTGGACGCACCGACTCCTCCCTTTTGGGCTGTGGACGCACCGACTCCCCCCTCTTGGGCTGTGGACGTTCGGGCTCCCCCCACTCAGGCGTAGGACGTTCGGGCTCCTCCCACTCAGGCGTAGGACGTTCGGGCTCCTCCCACTCAGGCGTAGGATGTTCGGGCTCCTCCCACTCAGGCGTAGGACGTTCAGGCTCCTTCCGCTTGGGCACTGGCGAGCTGGCATAGGGGCATCCTGACCAGTCATGTCCCCCTTCCTCACATCGCCCGCACCAGCTCGGTGGCACCTCGGAGCAGTCCCTCCAGCGGTGATCCACCTCTCCGCACCAGGTGCACCAGGGGAACAGGTTCTCTGGCTCCTCTGGCCGCTGTTGCAGTTGTGGTTGGGGCGGTGGGAGCAGCAGTCTACCCCCCCCTGCTGGTCGTGGAGACTGAGGCGACCCCTGCTCCTCCCTCTCCTGATGGACAGGGCAGCGGGCCACGAAGTGCTCACCTCTGCAGATGGGGCATAGTTGGGGTAGCTGTCCGAGGGGGTACCAGGGGCAGTTGGTGCTGGAATGCCCAGGCTCAGCGCAGCAGTAACACCCGGGCTGCTGTTCCTCCGGCTGGTGTTGTGGTTGCTGTTGCTGCTGCAGCTTTCCTTTCCCCCTTCTCTTCTTACTCCTCCTCCCCACCTTCATCTCCTGGGCCGGTTCCTCCTCCTCCTCACCTTGGAAGGGGCAGATCGCCACCGTGTGTCCGTAGACTCCACAGGCCATGCACCAGCCTTGGTCCTCGAGGCCCCTGAGGAGGTCCTCCAGGTCCCGGCAGCCGTCTCTCCAGCCTTCCATTTTCACTTTTTTTTTTTTTTTTTTTTTTTTTAAACCAGTCCTGTGGTGGTTTTTTTTTTTTGTTTTTTTTTTTGTTTTTTTTTTTTTAAACACAAAACCCCCTCTCCTGGTCTGACGCTTGGAGGCGCTGTTATCCCACGATGACACCACGTGTCACAAAGACGGCCGGAGTGGGTGGCGTCAGACCAGAAGCAGGAAATAAACAGACAGAGATTTGTGGTTTGGTGAAGCTGAGCGAATGCTTTCGCTCAGCATTTAATAAACAGAACAGAAAATAAAAGGTTTTAACACAAAATACGGGACACGGCACTACACGCCAAAATAAAAAGACAAACAAAACGGACTAGACAGTAAACAGACAGACAGACAAACGAAACACGGTGAGTGAGACAGTTCTTTCCTTATTATTATTATTATTATTATTATTATTATTATTATTCTTTTTACCTCCTTCTCCACACTCGTTCTCCACTCACCGAACACCTAACCACGAGTGACTGAAACGTGCATCTATATATACTGTTGTGCTGGGATTCAATTACTAATTAATTACTCACTTGAATCCCAGCACGTGAATTCATTACGTGAAACCCCGTGTTCACATATTATATTTTAAATGCACGTGCGTGATGTGCAATCCCGTGCCTAAATACAAATATACAATTTAAACACACGTGAAACACAGACCCGTTTATATCCCGTGTACCAATCTATACACCAACATTAACATACGCACGCATATACAACACAGAACACACAAATGCACACAGGGGCGGGGCGCTTTGCCACAGTGTATTATTATTATTATTTTTATTTCTTGGCAGACGCCCTTATCCAGGGCGACTTACAATTGTTACAAGATATCACATTATTTTTACATACAATTACCCATTTATACCGTTGGGTTTTTACTAGAGCAATCTAGGTAAAGTACCTTGCTCAAGGGTACAGCAGCAGTGTCCCCCACCTGGGATTGAACCCACGACCCTCCGGTCAAGAGTCCAGAGCCCTAACCACTACTCCACACAGCACAGTTGAAGTTACCTTGCTAAGTGTACACTGAGTATAACTGTCAATGATCACACAGCACAGTTGAAGTTAGCTTGCTAAGTGTACACTGAGTATCACTGTCAATGATCACACAGCACAGTTGAAGTTAGCTTGCTAAGTGTACACTGAGTATCACTGTCAATGATCGCACAGCACAGTTGACGTTACCTTGCTAAGTGTACACTGAGTATCACTGTCAATGATCACATAGCACAGTTGAAGTTAGCTTGCTAAGTGTATACTGAGTATCACTGTCAATGATCACACAGCACAGTTGAAGTTAGCTTGCTAAGTGTACACTGAGTATCACTGTCAATGATCACACAGCACAGTTGAAGTTAGCTTGCTAAGTGTACACTGAGTATAACTGTCAATGATCGCACAGCACAGTTGACGTTACCTTGCTAAGTGTACACTGAGTATCACTGTCAATGATCACACAGATGAAGAAGGGTAATCAGAGGGCTGTTAGTTTGAGTCGCTGGGATCCCGGGGGAAGGAGTGTATCACATTGTTATCTATTGGCATTCCATCAAAGTTCGGTTTTTATGTCATTTGGAATGATGTATCGCTTTGTTTTATATCTTAAGCTAAAAATACATATTGTCTGTGTACCTGCTGTGTTTCTACATCGAATGCTGTTGTGTTCTTATTGCTATTGTGTTTTATCATGTAAAGTGCTTTGAGATGCTCTGCATTTGGGCGCTATAAAAAATGAAAGATTATTCTAGATTATTATATTATCGGAAGGAGAATCAGAGGGCTGCTATTTGCTCACGCAGCACCAGAGCCCCGCTCAACCCTTTTTAATATCTGATTACAAAGCTTGTTTACACTCACTGGTGATGAGAACAAGAACCCCAGAGCTGGAAACAAGGACTATATTAACAAAGGGGGCTGACTGGGCTTCATTCAACTCCAAAACATGTACTTTCCTCTTGTGAAGATGATCACTGCAACTTAAAACAAGGACAGTGTGGAAAATCTGCAGCCCGGATGCATGTCTCCTGCTGAGTGGCTGTGAATGAATGCGCTCCGCTCTGGGAAAAGGATCCAAACAGGATTTCAAACCCCCCATGCAAATAATTCAAACTCACATTGATTCAGGGTTTCACCACTCAGCTATTCATCCTTTTTCTCCAGGAATTTATTTTTTTGTTGTTTTTTTGTTTTGTTTTAGTTGGAAGGATTTTTTGTTCATACAAAAGTGTACTTAGTAGCGATATTTACATTCTCCAAGTAAGCTTTCTGTTCCCCATCCTGTCATCCCTTCAAACATAAAGTCTGGCCTCACGCTCTCGAAATAAAATAATAACACACTGGGGAAATCGAGCAAGTCCTGGTGCTTATTGTTAACACCAGAAACGGTCAGTCCTGCCCCACTGTTTTGACTAGGTTCTGTGTGTGTTCCCATACAGCATAGAGATTAAACTAGCCGTGGAACAGGATCCGTTACCCTTCAGTATTTGGGCTCCGCTCAGCTCTTTGTTCTTTGACAACCTTTCTGTCATTAGTAACCATTTACACATTATCAGTGAAACTTATACATAGAGGCCAACCCCAAACAGTGCTTTAGAAAGGATGCTGCAATACCTCCTGCAGAGAGCAACACATCCCTGCCTTAGAATCTCTTATATTTCAACAATCTGCCTTAATTTTTTTTTTTTAAACATTAAGTGACTTCTGGGGCATCAATGCCTGTCTCTGCTATCTTTACTCTACTATACATGTCTGAAGTATCTTTACTCTACTATACATGTCTGAAGTATCTTCACTCTACTATTCATGTCTGTAGTATCTTCACTTTACTATGCATGTCTGTCTGTAGTATGTTATTTGAGCTGAAGGCACAGAAACAGGGGATTCTAGTTCTGATATCCTATCTCTGCATTGATTCAAGAATAGCCTTAAGAGGCAAAACTGTTTTTAATGTACATATTTTTATACTTTCACTTTGAGTACACTTCAGTCATTGTAATGAACACATGTAAATATGATCTTTATTTTAATTTGTATTCGTGAAGAAAGGGACAGCACTGCTTCTTTTCTTTTAGCTTTGGTTTCCATACTAAAAAGATTTAAAAACAAGTCAAATATTTTGTTACCGGTACCGATCACTGGCTAGTAAAAGTAGTATGCTATTACAGAAGCTCTATTATGCACGAATATCCCTGTCCTTTTTAATTCTGACAAGTTTACAACAAACGTCTAAGAGAAATTACTGGAACCGTGTTATCAATTAACTGCACAATGCATTTAAGACAGTGTATACCATGACTCTGTAAGATTTTATAATGATGTTACCAACATTTTCCCATTTTAGGTTCCTAGGTACTATTACTCTGTGTTTTATACAGTTACTCCTCTTCACTCAGCAATGTGACAATCAATATCAATAGCTTCACGGTAATACTAACCTCAAGCTAAAACAAAAAATGTCTGGTAAAACATATACGATTCTTAACAATTCTTAAAACCAGCTAAAACTAATAGAATTCTAAAAAGAGAAGTACATTTGTGTTAAAATACTTTCCAACAGTGTGATTTGCTCCTATGATCTTAGGACCGCAAGCTAATGCTTTATTGATTTTACCATTGACCAATGGGACAAATCTGCAACATATTGTAGCTTCCTATGGGTCTTTACCTGCAAGGAGAGAGGCAGACACAGCTCTTTTAAAGACTTTTTAATAATGCAAGTACTGCCAGCCACAAGCACCACTCCCACTCATACATGCTGACAGCCCACTACCCTACAGATGCAGACATTCTCACAAGCCAAGGTAATAGCGCAATGACAACAATTAAGCTAAACAACCTTCTCAATAAATAATGGAACACGACAACACAAAAGGGCAACACAACAACAATTACTAACCATCAAATATTTACAGAATTAATGGTTTTCCCCAAAACAGTTCCTCAATCCCAGCCTCCTTTGCACCAGTTATTTACATACCGCTGCCATTCCTGAGACGAACACCTCACACAGCCTTGTTACAGTGCTGCTTCCTTTCTTCCGAATAAACCATCACAATTGGCACTGGCCTACCCCTACTTTCAAAATTCTCCTGCTTGCCTACAAGGCCCTTCATAACACTGGTCCAGAGTATCTCTCCAACCTGCTGACCTGCTATGTCCCTGCATGCAAGCTGAGGTCCTCTGACTCAGGTCTACTGGTTATACCCAAGCAAAAGCGTGCCACACTCGGAGAGCACTCTTTTAGCTTCATGGCCCCGACTCTCTGGAACTGTCTCCCAGCTTCAGTGAGTGCACCTCCCACAATCACTCGCTTCAAATCAACTCTCAAGACCCACTTGTTCTCTCTTGCTTTTAATGCTTTCTAAGCTTGGTATCTATTATTAACTGTTGTCTAAATTGCTATTTCAGGTTTTTTATTCCATCTTAACTGTATGATTCTGCTTGGCATACACATTTTTTCCTAGCCTTTTATTTAATGTGTTTGCATTGTTTTTTAATGTTGTATTTAATGTACTATGTCCTGTATTTCACTGTATTTAATGTATTATGCATTGTTCCTCACTTTCATGTAAAGCGCTTTGTGATGGTGTTCCACTATGAAAGGCACTATATAAAATAAAGATTGATTGATTGATCCCACTTATAGTACAAGGATTGTTTACGATGATCGTCAACATTCTTGAAAAAGAACATTCCATTCTGGGTGCCAGAGGTCATTGTGAACATAGCCAGTGTTGCATGAGACCAGCGTCACTGACTGAGAAATACTATACCATACAAACTGGCATCCCCATCACCTGACAAACAACATGCACTTCACATCATTGAAGCCACTTCAAACATACCCTTACTAGCCACTTACTGTTAAAGAAACAGGATGGAGTGGAACAGGCAGTTACAAGCAGTAACCAGGGAAATGAGTTTGGCATCACTTCTAGACTAATGATCCAGGACATTAGAATATATCAAAACAATTGCAATTATGTTGGTAAACAGACCACAAGTAGCAAAAGCATGTCATGAGTTTATAGAATTGGAACAGTACCCTTAAATCCTTTTCAAGACACGATAAAAAGTACACTAACATCAAAGATCAAAATAGAAGCATCGCTGCCGTATAACCTCAGGATTCAGATGTAGCACACAACGGTTTATGTAAAACTCCCCAAGTAATAAGGATGGCTAATTGAAAATGTTCATTTTTGTGTATAAATGCCTCCTTTAGTACAAATAAGTGCAGTAATGACCTGTCATTCCTTCTTAAATAAAACCCATTAGGTAGGGTACAAAGTCTCCAGGGTAGATCCCTCACTCTTTCATACACTTCATAATAAGATATATTTCTAGACTGGAAATGCCCAAATGTAATCCACAGATACAAACTATTCTGAGAAATGTCAGTACTACATCTTACAATACATCTGACAAGTCTTCAGGCACAGACATTAGGTAAACTCACTGATCTAAAAGTACAATCCAGAATCACCCAAGCAGGGTGAATCGTGTTAAATCACATCACTGAAGAAGGATTTTCAGGTCTGTGCAGATCATGTGCAGCCAGGGCTGGGAGTAAGAACAAGGGGTGAGCCATGGAAAACCACAGGGACTGCAGAGTAAGAACAAGGGGTGAGCCATGGAAAACCACAAGGACTGTATAGTAATAACAAGGGGTGAGCCATGGAAAACCACAGGGACTGTAGAGTAAGTACAAGGGGTGAGCCATGGAAAACCACAGGGACTGTACAGTAAGAACAAGGGGTGAGCCATGAAAAACCACAAGCACTGCAGAGTAAGAACAAGGGGTGAGCCATGGAAAACCACAGGGACTGTAGAGTAAGTACAAGGGGTGAGCCATGGAAAACCACAGGGACTGTACAGTAAGAACAAGGGGTGAGCCATGGAAAACCACAAGGACTACAGAGTAAGAACAAGGGGTGAGCCATGAAAAACCACAGGGACTGCAGAGTAAGTACAAGGGGTGAGCCATGGAAAACCACAGGGACTGCAGAGTAAGAACAAGGGGTGAGCCATGAAAAACCACAAGGACTACAGAGTAAGAACAAGGGGTGAGCCATGGAAAACCACAAGGATTAGAGTAAGAACAAGGGGTGAGCCATGGAAAACCACAGGGACTGTAGAGTAAGTACAAGGGGTGAGCCATGGAAAACCACAGGGACTGTACAGTAAGAACAAGGGGTGAGCCATGAAAAACCACAAGGACTACAGAGTAAGAACAAGGGGTGAGCCATGGAAAACCACAAGGATTAGAGTAAGAACAAGGGGTGAGCCATGGAAAACCACAGAGACTGTAGAGTAAGAACAAGGGGTGAGCCATGGAAAACCACAGAGACTGTAGAGTAAGAACAAGGGGTGAGCCATGGAAAACCACAAGGACTGCAGGGTAAGAACAAGGGGTGAGCCATGGAAAACCACAGGGACTGTAGAGTAAGAACAAGGGGTGAGCCATGGAAAACCACAGAGACTGTATAGTAAGAACAAGGGGTGAGCCATGGAAAACCACAGAGACTGTAGAGTAAGAACAAGGGGTGAGCCATGGAAAACCACAGGGACTGTACAGTAAGAACACATGCAGAGTAAGAGTAAAACACTGTTTTCTTCATACTATGTAAGATGTTTCTCAGCCAATCCTGTTTGAAACATCTTGTGTAAAAAAAAAAAAACGTGTGGTAGTTTTTAAAACACAGCTCAACGACACAGAAAGTGTTTGCCATTGTGTAACACTGACATGTTTTGGGAAGCACTTATGGGGAAACAAATGTACATAAAATGTGACTTCAGTGATTTATACAGAATAACATGTAGCACATGCTTTTATGGGTAAGATATGGATTGAAATTTGATTTTGTTTTACGAATTTAAACATCAGGATTGTTTGCATTCAGAACCAAAGTTCCCTTAATATATAACTGCAGCATGGCTTCACCACCAAGTCTTTGTATTCACAATCTAACAGCACCCCCCACGTCCAGCTGTGAGAGGGGGTCAATGGGGGAGTTTCCATGTGTGTTCTAATTTTACTTGATACATTGCATCGAGTCAAATGAAAAATGGCCCTATACATTTCGTGTTTATTTTCTGCCACAAACCTGATCCTCTGGAGCCGTTCTCTCAAACGTGCACGTGCAATGCCACTTCACGTGTAAATAACCCACATGGAAACTCACCCAATGTCACTGACATTGTTCAGAGGACTCAAAGTCCAAAACCACAACGGATCAAATGGCTTTAGACTTACTTAACTTGAACAACAAACATTTCAAAGTAAAATGTCTGTATTTCAATATATCAATTACAATAATGGAGATTTAACATTGAGGGAAAACAATGTGTACTGTATTAATTTCATTCCATAACATTCCCTTAATCTGGTCTATCTATGCAGTCCTTAGCAGAACTATTTGCCCCCCCTGGAAGGGCACCCCCTGATGCCAACACAAATGTTAGCAGCTGTAAAGATTCCACACCCCTTGCCAAGTGTCATTTCCTGCCAGCCTCTAAACCCCTGAAAACAAATACTGTACAGACGTCAAACTATTTCTGCAGATCAGTTGCTGACAGACAGGCTTTTAGACACTGTGGAATATCAGAAAGGTTTACCCTCGAGACTCTGGTTAGACCACGTGACGTTTTCCATAGAGCTTCCAAATCTCTGAGTCTATTTCTATTGTTCTTGGCAGTAAACAGAGCACAGCCCAAATATATCAAATGTAGAAAACCAGAAATACCAAAAAGGTATATTAATTGACAGTGTTTCGTGTTTTTGTTCTTGGCATTAATATTAGTTATTTATTACTCATTTAGCCATTCTTCTAGCATCGACATTACAGCAAGTAAAGGCGGATCTAATCCGTCATTAACCATATGTACGCACTTATAAACAGATGGAATCACAAAGACTTGATTTGTGAACTCAGCATACTGAGTGTGAACTGAACACACTTGGGTACAATAAGGAATGCATCGAATTTAGATTTTGGAGAATTATCTGCATTTTCTATTTGAATAGAGAAACTGATTCTGTGTGCACTTAAAGGAGAGGTCAACACCAATTTCAGCCTTGTTTTCCTACCTCTCATTGTGCCTATCAACAGTCTCAGAAGATCCTTTTGATTTCCAGAAGTTCTATCAACTTGAACTTGGGTTATGTGATGACCTCTTTATACCCGATTGTCACACACTGTGCTTCTCTTGCTGTGCCCGACACCCTTCCTCTGAGCTGGTAATGCAGTGTGTCACATCACACATTCTTTCTTGTTTGCAAATGTATTATTACAAATTGTTCTACAGTTTTAAATGTGTGGGATGTATTAAATACTGCACACACATATATCTATGCATACAATAAATATGTGAAATATTATGACATCACAGTGACACCTCTCCCAGATACCAGGCAGAGAAGCATTGGTGTGTGTGTGTTCCTATGTAACTGTGTGAGTGTGTTTTAGGGCATTGTACAAGGTCTTGTCTATGCTAGTCTTACATACCTCCACTAACATGCTCTTGGGATGTTGTTTTAAGATACACTAATGATATTCAGGTGCAAGCCCTGCGGCTTCCAAAGCTTACCATTCATTTGATTCACCCACAGAATAAGGTATTTGCCAAAAGGCAGATTAAATAATAAAGTATGTTTATATATGTCTGCTTTGGATACCAAATGGACTGAAGTCACAATGCATGTCGCACAGGTGGATAATATGAGGCAAGTAAGAACTGTGCAAAGACAGAGATCTGAAGAGGAAGTCCTTCATCTTGCTCCACTGTTTCCAGAAACGTGTAATAGTTTGGATAAGTGCTGCTCAGTGTAGGTTAGGTACAGCAGCATTCACATCCACGGGGCTGCTCACTGCTGGGGTAAGATGAGCCTTCACTTTGAGTTGCATTTCACATGTACAGTACAACGTGAGCCAGCTTGTTTCAGAGACTTCTTTATTATTATTATTATTCTTGCATGTAAGCCAAGCCATTGTACACATTTTTTTTCCCTTCAATACCTACAATTGTATAATTTCTTGCATAAAGATATAACATTGGTAGCGGTCCATGGAAAAACCCTTGAACCCCAAGGGGCCCTAGCTTGGACCAGGCATGACAGCACTGGGGTCAGTGATTTGAATAGCAACATTTCTATTGCCGTTGAGACTTTGGGCTTTTAGATATGATACAAAATGCAACTTGATTAAAAACAAGAGAGTGCGACAGGGCCTGATGATGTCACTACCTGATCTGTCAGTAACTGATTTACCCATTTTCCTGAAGGCCACAGGCACATTCTTCCAGGCACCTGGCATGCTGTATCATTTAGTGTCCTCCTTTAAAAATGCACACCATTCATTCGCCAAGTTCTTTAACATCACAATCTGCATTATTTAATTCTTCTGCCACTGTAGTCCAAAAATCTCTTTACTTCAGACATCTAATATACACAGCTTGAAGAGTAAGGACAACTTTTTTTTTATTTTTTTACTTTTGAATAACTATGCTAAAAAGGATTTTATGTGTGTTTCTGATGTCCCAATAAATCATGAAACACATAATATGCCACTAAGCTCAGTTTGAGCAGACTCTTTTGTGATCACCCATACAAAAGTCAGAACAGGAAAAAAAAAAAAAGAATATAACCCTTATTACTTCACATTACTTTATTGTTATAAACTTTAAATGCAGGATTTCCTAATAAATACAGATAGAAACGGACTAATATTTGGAATCTGTTTCTTGTAAGAAGGATGACATTCCTATTCATTTTTTACTTTCTCACGTCATGTAGCCTGATGTGTCCCAACAAGTCTTGTCTTCTGTGTCACCCGAACTGTCAGAGTCTAAAAGCAGAGCGGTACACAGATCAAACAGCCAGCCCTGCTCAATGTTTACCCAGACGGGAAGAGGAACTGCAGGGGTGAGCGAGAGGGACACATTCTGTGTTGATCTGACACCAAGAGTGTGGGAAAGAGCTCCTGCTCAGAACACACTGAGATCAATGAGCTAGTCAGGTGAGTGGGGATGACCAGAGTGTAGGAAAGAGCTCCTGCTCAGAACACTCTGAGATCAATGAGGTAGTCAGGTGAGTGGGGAATCATTTCTACTCATCAGGAATTAAAACACAGATTGTTTTGGTTCATTTTGCACCATCCATGCATCGGTCCTTATTGCCCCAATGAATCTGCTGAAGTGTTTCAGTAATGGAGTAATACAGGTAAAAGAGAATTGCACGTGAATGCTCTGGCTTGTAGCGATCACAAGTCATACAGGCTAATTCCCTTGAAAACAAATCAATGTTTGGGAAAGGCAGCATCCACATCATTCAGCTGAATCGTTCCGGCTCCAATAATATCTGGTAATATGAAAATGTTAGGCTATAAATTGGGAATCCAAAATAAACAAGGATGTTCATAAAATCCATCCCGTCATTACTATAAATACAAAGTTTCCAGCTACTAGCATCATTAACCCTTAAGTCTGTTTGCTTTTTTCTATATACAGTACAAGTCGCCGGCCTTCTTCTGTATAGAAACAGATCAGTTTATAAAGAAACTATAATATTATAATAAACACCTGGAAGCATTGATCGCAGACGGGTTATTTTAGTTATTAAAAAAAAAACCTGTCAGGGCATAGTCACACACACACACACAAACACACACACACACAGACACCGACACACACACACAGACACACACAGACACACACAAACACAGACAGACACACACACACACACACACACACACACAGACACACACACCGACACAGACACAGACACAGACACACACACACACACACACACACAGACACAGACACAGACACACACACACACACACACAGACACACACACACAGACACAGACACACACACACAGGAAGTGCGGAGATCAGTAGATCAGTGCAGCCATCACAATGCTTAGCTTTAGAACCGCTGACCAGGTCCCTTGCTATTTTGATCAGTTGAATCCCCATGTCTACTAATGGAAAATTGTAAGCGCTGCCTAGAGCCAATGAACAACAACTCACTTAAGATTGTGAAAAAAGTCTCTGTTTAGTCATCAACCATGTTGAGTAAAAGACAAACCAAAGTCCACTTGTTTGTTGTTTGCGGAGATTTGGTGGGTCGCACACTCAGGATGGCTCAACTGTATTCTTAATTCATTTTAGACTTGATGTTCAAGAATGTAAAAAGCAAGTGGCAACGTTTTACATCTAAAAAACAATTCTTTATTATTAAAAACACGAAACACACCGCGTTTAGACAATACTTGTCTTCATCAGGTGTTAGAGATTTAAAAAACAACATCAGGTGAATCCAATATGTAAGTCAGTAGATGGAGCCAATTACATAGAATAATACGTAATTAACTCATTAGTAAAGTATCTAAATACAAGATAATTGGTCCTGACATATACTTAAATAAATATGATAGTGTAAATATCATTATTCAATCATTAAAAGTACAACTATGGAAGCATGTATTCGTAATAGGTCATCAATACATTCTCAAAAGGGACTCGAAGTAAAAAGATCATTGATTTCAAATTCAGTAAGTGAGAAATAACAGTTCAAGAGTATTAACAACACAGATTATTACAATAACGTAACTTAGATTTAATTTGAGGTAAATGACTTGGTGTGGTTATCTTCTTCATTTCCGTACACATTGAACTCTGTAAATGGTAGTTTACGGTAGTTAAAGCTTGGGGCATTGAGGTGTAAGGTGACCACATAACCCCTTTGTGTTCTACGACCGCAGTGCATGGTGTAGGAGCCTCTAGACTCCCACAGGACTCATTCAAAGGTAATGCACCAGACAGGTCAGACTGTTCAATGCCTTATTCTTCACAGAGAACAGCCGACCTTGGATGCTTTTCAAAGTTACTTTGTTAAGATTAAAGCTAGCCCCTTTGACTTATGCTTTCTTAGGTGCGGGTGGAATCTAACTCATGTATACACTGGAATGTGTATAATCAATAGCAATCTTTACATGCATTTCAAGTGTCTCACACTACTATCATAGACTCATGACGTGTGATTATTAAGTCCAGAAGATGTATAAAGCACACGCTTGCTTAAACATCACAATAAAGCTTTGTATTCAGTTTTCTGCCGACAGCTTCTTTCTTGCATTTGTGTTTGTATGATATTTGAATAGGAGCTGTTCTCTGAATATCCAGTCAGTGTTTGGAGCAATGTACTTTCTAACTCATTAACCTCCTGTGGTGGGGTGCCCTGCTCCTGTGTGTATTTTTGTGTTTTATTTTGTATGTGGTGTGTTATTGTTGGTGTACAGGGTATAAATTGGGCTATGTCGCGCAAGTGTTGTAAAAATGTCTATTTGTATTAAGGCACGTGTATTGCACAATCACTTCATGTGCAGATAAAATGTATTAATATGTGGGCACAGGGATTGCACTAATTAGTTGACATGCCGGGATTCAAGTGAATGATTAATTAGCAATTGAATTCCAGCACAGCTGTATATATAGAGGCACAGATCACTCATTCAGGGTTGGGTGTTCGGTGAGGAGAGAACGAGAGTCGGACGGTAAAGAGAAAAATAATAAAATTTCTAGTCATGGTGACTTAAAATCAGCACGTTACTTGTTTTGGGTTTGTCTCACTGTGTTTGTTTGGTGTCTGTCTGTTTTGGTCAACGTGCCATTTTGTTTTGTTTGTTCAGTGTTTTGTTTTCTGTTTAAACCTTTCATTTTACAATAAACCAGCGCAACAGCGCAATTCACTCGCCACTCTCTGTGTTTCTTCCTGGCCTGACATCACCACACAAGCCAACCTGTCACACATTTATTAATACAATAAACACTGGAAAATTTCTGTGAAACCGAGAAAGTCTAATTATTATTAGTATTCCCATGCCACTTCCCTCTCCTCTGTCCTAATTCTCCTCAACCTCTCTGCTACCTTTGACACAGTCGATCACACTATTGTCCTGTCCTCCCTCGCTGACCTGGGACTCCCCGGCACTGCTCTTGCCTGGTTCTCCTCCTACCTCTCTGATCACACGTAATGGGTGTCCTGGCGTGGCTCACCCTCTGCCTCTTGCTTTCTTTCGATAGGTGGCTCCCAAGGCTCAGTCCTGGGACCCCTCCTGTTTTCTCTCTACACCCGCTTCCTGGGTCCCCTCATCTCCTCCCGTGGCTTCTTGTATCATTTCTACACTGATGATGCACAGATCCTCCTCTCCTTTCCCCCTCTGACTCTGACATCTCCTCCAGTATCTCTACCTGTCTCTCAGCCATCTCCTCCTAGATGCACTCGCATCATCTTACACTTGAATCTTGAATCCACCACCCTTGAATCCACCACCCTCTCTCCCTCTTCATCCACCAAGAACCTCGGTGTCACCCTCCATCCCTTCCTCTCCTACTCTCAGCACATCTCTACTCTGGCACGCTCCTCAGCAACATACACAGAATTCACCCTTCCTCACCAACTACACCATGCAGCTCTTAGTTCAGGCCCTGGTACTGTCCTGCCTTGACTACTGCAACTCCCTCCTGGCTGGCCTCCCTGCCTCTACTATCCGTCCGCTCTAGCTAATCCAAAACTGCTGCTCGCTTCCCTTCCTCGTTTCTCCCACGCTACTCCACTGCTCTGCTCCCTCTACTGGCTCCCTATCGCCGCTTGCATCCAATTCAAAACTCTTGTATTCATATCCGTATTCAAGTTTTTTGTAATTGCTCTTATTTGAAATCATTCTTATCCATTTATCGTACTTACTACGTGCTCTTTTTGCTCTTATAAAAAAAACATTTTTACTATAAGTTAACTGCTCTTAGTCGAATTCGCTCTTAAATGTAATCATTTACTGTATTCTTTATGTTGCTCTTATTTGTATTTAATCTTATTATCTACTGATTTTACTGACCTTTATAACTGCTCTTATCTATAATGTGATATTTTGTAATGTGATATTTTGCAATGTGATATTTTGTAACAACTGTATGTCACCCTGGATAAGGGCTACTGCTCCGAAATATTTCTTACCAGAAGGAATGATGATAACCAGATAGCCAGTTCAGATGCTGAAGCCTGAACGCTGCTGTATTCCAGTGTGTCCCATTTAAGCTCTTTACTCTTCTGATAAGTGTCTCAATCAGAGCCTAACCTCCCCTCTACCAGTCCTCCAGAGGACTGTGTGTTTCCCAACACAGGATGCCTGTGTTTCAAGTAATTGGGGCTGCCCATGGGACCAGTCTGTCCCACTCGACAGTAAAAAAAAAAAAAAGAAAAACAACAAGAGAGTCCAATGTAACTGAATAACTCTCTCTGATAAACATTCTGGAAAATTCACAAGAACTCGCTGATACTAGATTTAAAAACTGAGAGACCAGCAAAGAACAGAAGAGATTACCAGATATTCCTGATAAATAACGTGTGTGTGTGGGGGGGGGGGGGGGGGGGGTTTAAAAAAAACAAAAAGACAACAAAGACAACAAATACAACAAAACGTGGATCAAACAAGAAAAGTGTTTTTGAAGTGAGTCTAACTCTTCGGGAAGCCAAGGTTCAATCATCTGTTTGAACGTTTTGGAGACATCAGCCTCTAGAATTTCTCAAGAGGTTTTGAGGTCACTTGTCTCCCCTGTGTGGGGCTTCCAAGACTGAAATAAGATGTCTGAAGGCATGTCGTATTCAGACAGGCTAAAATAATTGAATCTATTCAATCTTGAACAAAGACTACGCGGTGATCTGATTCAAGCATTCAAAATTCTAAAAGGCATTGACAATGTCGACCCAGGGGACTTTTTCGACCTGAAGAAAGAAACAAGGACCAGGGGTCACAAATGGAGATTAGATAAAGGGGCATTCAGAACAGAAAATAGGAGGCACTTTTTTACAGAGACTTGTGAGGGTCTGGAACCAGCTCCCCAGTAATGTTGTTGAAGCTGACCCAATCCATAAACCTGACTAATGTGTGCTTATAAACTGTGGATGGCATCATTCTGTAACGTGGAAACAGCGTCTCATGGACTGACCCTGTTAGCCTCTCACGTCACACACTTGCACTTTCTCCAGCATAGAAGAACAAGCACACACAGAAGCACGCGCTCTGTTTCCTAATCATGCTATGCAGGCCATCTTCAATAAACGCTGTTTACAGGATACAGGACTTACAGCGATTGTAAGGGGATACACTGTATGGGCACAAGAGATTGGGAATGCTCATGAAGAGAAGTTTTCCTGCATGAATATATTCTGTAATATAGAGTGACATAGAGAGCACAGCAACCAGTGTCTCCCTGAAAATAAGGGATGTCTGAAATTTATATTGATAACTGATTAGGTTGTAATTAAGAAATAATATTTTCTACCTCGTAGAACTCTTTGCAGCTTATTACGTACCGTGCAATTTCCAAATCCTTATTTTAACACTTTTTAAGCAACTGGGTCTAACGTAGTAACACCTGATGTGTAAGGTGAGTTTAGAGCATCTGTAAGACTTTCTACTAAATTGTATGATCCTGGATGAGCAGGGCTGGCGAATGGAACTCAAAACACACACACGCATATATATAGTACATGTCTATATTATGAACAGACTGCAAAGCCAGTCATTTTCCACTAAACACAAACAGACAAAGTCCAATATTAGCTCCGGTGAACAGACATGAATAGATTACTGTACATGAAAAGGTAAAGGACTCTCTAAAGGACCAAAATAGTTGCAAATGCAAAGGGAGCCCCTTCACATAACTCATCCTAACATTAGCTCAGTGCTTCACTGCAAATCTATGCTGTGTTCAGATCCCTTTCACAGCTCAATATGAGACACCGCGCTACCCAACCATTCCTAACGATGCCACTCACCTCAAACATATTACACCACGGCTCTGCTTATCAACACTGAAATTAATCAAACCAACTCAACTGCAGAAAACTAGCAACAACAAACAACAACTCATGCAACTTTGTTGTGATCAATTCCTTGCTCGGTTTATGCAATGAACATTGTTTTATTACTTCCACACAATCTGCATTTGCTCTTCCACTTTTCCACTTGTTGCTAAATGGGGCACCATGTGTCTATTTATTCAATATTAAATTACAAAACATGTTGTCTGACTCTTCACTCAAAAAGCGTCAGTCTTTTTCATCATCATTTTAAAAAGAACATCCTGTGCATTCAATCCCCGCAGATCAGATTCAGTTCTGACTCATTTAAGTTTAGCATCCAGGATTTAGCAAGGTGTCGAACTATTTTTAAAAATGTATTTACAGGACTGCAAAACTAGCGTCTGATGTTACTAGTCTGAAACATTCAGAGTATTTGGAGGTTATTTTGCTGACAAAAAAAAACAAACTTCTAAAGTTATTTCAATGCTGTTACCACCACGTCTCACGTCAGTAATTATGTACCCATTGCTGCCCTGAGTTACATGTATAGCCAGCAATAGTTTGTATTGCAAGAATGCAAACACAGCCACCAAGCTTCTGAGGAGATGAGAGAAAGTTAGTTCAAGTGAACCGGGCAGACAGGCGGTGTAAGACTGTATATCTCCCAAGTATTGTTATGACTCGTGCATACTGGATCATTAATGCTTGCACATGGAATTCACAGTTCCCCCATCGTTGAAAGCAGAAATCCAAATTCAATCCAAATAAAGCCCCACGGAATAGCACTTTACTGCCATCTCTGTTTAACCTTCCAGCTGCAGCCTGTGTCTCCTCTGGTGAATACATAAGCTGTGGTGTACCATGCCTTGGGCAATGTTAAAGAGGTCCCTTCTAAACGTGACAATGCTGTATTACAGCAACACAGCATTTACTATGTGGGCTGCAGAAGAATCCTGCTGTGCACGGCACATAATGAACTTTGAATGGGCAGATTATTATGTCTACCTCACACAAGACAGAGTGTTTGTTTTCCAACCTTTGCAATGAGCAGAGTGGGCTCGTCTTGGAAAGGAAATAAGAACACAGACTTAGCCTAAGGCATCCTGTATTCAATCCCTGAATTCTATAACTTTTTAAGAACTTTCCAGACTTTCACTAATACCCTGTACATAACCTTGATAAACAAGTCTGCACAGTTCAAGTGTACCTGGTAATGTCATACATGTGTGTTACTATTTTAATTGTGGCTCTCTTAAAATGAATCAATATTCAAACTCACATGCTATACAGATCCCCAGGTTTGTATCAAGAGCATAACGGGATGTACCCCAGTGCTTCCCAAGCATGAGTGTTTGTGCAGACTTAGAAAACAGGCATTCCCACCAGTGTATTCCACCTGTGGAATCTGCACCTCTCTGACCTGTTTCTACACCATTGTCTGCATGTGCTGAGGAACAGCTGTTGAGAGACCATGTGGATTAAAACGCCACTCAGGGAGAACTAGTTTAGTAATAGTTTAGTTTAGTACTAGTTTAGTTTAGTTCTTGCTTTTTGGACAAACTGTTTCATTTCATCCCAATCCCAACAGACGTTTTTGTGAGTGAGCCTCAGGGACCTGAGCAACGCATTATTAACATGTGGCCTGCATCAAGATTTAAGATGTTGCTATTTTTTCTATCAAGTAAAGTGAATGAGAAAATGTTTAACAAGTTGTACTTTTCAGCAAATTATTTTTGGACGTGATAGACTTACAGATTTTTCATCACAAGGTTACTACAATTTGCAGTAGGATGCACCCTGTATGAGCTCCTATATGTCATGCTGAGGAAGGCATGCTTGTAATGTCTGTATCTGTTGACCTTTGTCCACAACAGGAAGACTACCTCAAGCTACAGAATTTTACAATGTCATCAGTTAATGCTGTATGTATTAACAATGAGGTCCTTCACAATCTTTAAGGGAATTTGCGTCTCAAACACAAGTCCAGGGAAGCATAGTCCCACCACAATAACAAATAATAGCATTGGAATGGGATCTACAGTGAGGCAGGGCTGAGATAGCAGGCTACATGGGAGACATGTACATAATAGCATTGGAATGGGATCTACAGTGAGGCAGAGCTGAGATAGCAGGCTACATGGGAGACATGTACATAATAGCATTGGAACCCACTAAACCCGTAGCACATCCACGCATTTTTTTCATGAAGAGGATCCTATATTTAATAGGTGGGAGATTGAGACTCCAGCAGAATGTAAAGTGGAGCCCGGGGTGCTGTTCCTGTCTCAGGACACTTTGTATTGTTCCCGTGCTTTGCACAGACAGCTTCCTCTCTGACACGAAGCTGCTCGTCTCACACAATTTGCATTTACTTTTTTTCTTTTTTTTTTAACAATGCAGATAATTTTGTTTTCTTTCTACCTCTCACCTAGCATACAAACTTCTATCTGGATTAACTTCAAATATGTGACAAAAGGAAATCACAGCAGCACCATATTCTTTGCATGACAGTGTAATTCCTTCTGCCTTAAAGCAATGTCTGCAAATCTCAGACAGTTTACTTGTTCATGTAGCAACATTTTACCAGGGGCACAATTCTTGCCAACTATTTTCTTTAATTTGCATTGATGTGCTCTGCTGATTTAACTCTTCCCTTCATGGCTTTTCTCTTTCAGATTGAAATGCACACTGTCTCTTCTTTACATGCAAGCGTTTAACTCTTTATGCTTGTTGTTGGGGTTTCTGTGATGTTGCCTTGTAGCTTCCAAAAGCAAAGCAGAAATGTGATGGAACCATTGAAGTTTAACACAATACATCCTTCTGCAAATCTTAGGGACTGTGAGCATGTTAAACTGTCACTTTACCAGCAGCATGTTGAACTGTCACTTCACCAGCAGCATGTTGAACTGTCACTTTACCAGAAGCATGTTGAACTGTCACTTTATCACGACACTGTTCACAGCTCTGGTCTGGAACTGGCCGAAACACTCTGTCCCTTTTGGGAACAATGAAATACCTTGGGCCGGCACCACAGACAGCCCCTATTTCCTGTTGTAACACCTCTGCCTGGCTGGGATCTAAGGGTATCTCTCCCAAAAAGAGAAAGGGGGCTCATGCAAATTCGCCCGATGACCAACACCCGCCTGTCTGCCGTCCTTCGGAAGAGCCTTGGTACGAGGCAGTATGTGTAAGCAATATAAAATAAATGTCATTGAATGTGATATGTAGAAAATGTGTGTAAAGGATGCACAGGAATTACAAATGTATTGTGTTAAAACAGGTGATAGAGCACACAGTGCACAGAACTGGAAAGAGTTCAAACAGGTGAGACAGCACACAGTGCAGAGAGCTGGAAAGAGTTCAAACAGGTGAGACAGTGCACAGAGCTGGAAAGAGTTCAAACAGGTGATACAGCACACAGTGCACAGAGCTGGAAAGAGTTCAAACAGGTGAGACAGCACACAGTGCACAGAGCTGGAAAGAGTTCAAACAGGTGATAGAGCACACAGTGCACAGAGCTGGAAAGAGTTCAAACAGGTGAGACAGCACACAGTGCACAGAGCTGGAAAGAGTTCAAACAGGTGATAGAGCACACAGTGCACAGAGCTGGAAAGAGTTCAAACAGGTGAGACAGCACACAGTGCACAGAGCTGGAAAGAGTTCAAACAGGTGAGACAGCACACAGTGCAGAGAGCTGGAAAGAGTTCAAACAGGTGATAGAGCACACAGTGCACAGAGCTGGAAAGAGTTCAAACAGGTGATACAGCACACAGTGCACAGAGCTGGAAAGAGTTCAAACAGGTGAGACAGTGCACAGAGCTGGAAAGAGTTCAAACAGGTGATACAGCACGTAGTGCACAGAGCTGGAAAGAGTTCAAACAGGTGATAGCGCACATAGTGCACAGAGCTGGAAAGAGTTCAAACAGCCCTGGAACTAGCCTCAAACCCTGGGAGTATCTGTCACTGTGACTGCGGAAGGAAGGGAGCCCCCATCGCTCATCAGCAGTGCTTACAGCCACCTATTATAACTGCCGTACACAGCAACAATGCATACACTCACATTTAAAACAACACAATCAGAGAAACTCATTTAACTAACACATGCATTAAAATGAGAATCCTCTCCCCAATCCTCACAGCTGCGTTGCTCTGAGCATGGAAGACATTCAGACGCAGGCAGTGGCTGTCGCTCGTATTAATACCAGGGTGCGGGTTCCCCGTTATATGGTATGGTAGCTCAGAAGTTAGAACAAATAAACAAACAGTAACATTTGGACATCCAATACAGCCAAACAATATGTGTGGGGGAGGCAATGGCCTGTTGGGTCTGGTCTCATTCCTCCACCCCAATCTCAAACGTCACTGGTCCTGTCAATACTGCACAGTGTATACACAAGATGGATGTAGAAGTGACTGCATGAACAGCTGTCCTCAAAATCATTTAGAAACACACTTGAGTTAAATCTTTGAATATTGTTGAGCATCGGGCATATGGAGCTGGTTCCAGATCATTTCAAAACAGATTTAGTTCATGGGAACAGCTCAGACAAGTATTTTAGGACTTTGTATTTCCCAGGCATTAAGAGACTACAGAACAACCCTTCAAAAGAGGCTTTTACATGCATCAGTTATGAGGGACAGCCCTGGCACCCTATTGGGTGAAGCTTTGATATAAAATTCTGATTTTGTTTTTACCATCTGTTTTATTTCACACTTAGGAATCTCTGATAAATGATGGCACACAATAAAATATGTCTTAATCTGGGCATGCCTACCACTACAGGCTATAGCCACAAACTACTGATGTATCTAAAGCATACTGGCAGTTCGTTCCATTTTGAAGTGGCCAGACTTTTTAAGCCATATACAGGTAACAGGTGTATGTAAACACAATAGGGCCTTCCTTGGCATGGCACCAGGGGAGTTGAATCATTTTCAAAAGATAGGGAATGCTTAGAAAAGGCAGATAATGTGCCCTAGTACCAGCTAGAAAAGTCTCCTTTTCACAAGACTCAGGAGCGCGGAGACTTCTAGCATTGTGTCTGTTCTCTGTGATTCAACAGATAAAGCTTGTTGTGAAATGTTAAAATACCAAACATTAAAGGACTTTGATGTTGTCATGGGTCTAAATAAACTTGAAATGACTGTTCAAGCCAATGCAAGCAGGTCTAATTCTCCAAATATGAGTCAATGCTCTAACAGGGAAAATAAATTGTCAAAAAGAAATAAAAACTTGAATGAGAACATGCTAACCCCCATTATCTGGCAGTCTTTTTTTGTGCTCAAAAGTACATTGCTGGAGTTGTGTTTGTCTATTAAATTTCCACTGGCTACTAGAAGTAACTCATAACATACAGGAAGGAGAGGGAGACTTTACCTGGGATTAATTCATATTTCTGGTTTTCTTTTTAGGATAAAAGGACACCTCTCTCTCTCAACCCCAAATAACAACACTGCAATACAATATAAAAAAGCAATCCCTCAAGTATACAATGTGCAAGTTTAAAAGTTTAAGCAATGTTAAACCACATCTTCTTTTAGTTTCATTGATAAGCATCATTTGAACAGAAATAAATAAACACAAATAGCTTCCACAGTGCTTTCACTTTCTACCCTTCAAGTCTGTACAAGCTAGAAAATAAAGAACATGAGAGAGGGGCCCTTGTGCGTTCTCCATTTCTTTGCAGGGATGTGTAGGAATATTGTCATATTCGATGTATCTAATCCACCTCTTAATTTCCTGTCTTTAATCTGTGCCCTTCTAACCCCTGCTTGTAGTGACTGCACTTGTGAAATTCAGACAATGTGATAGAAATGACTTGCTCGGGTCTCGAGTGTTATGGTAGTTTTTAAATTGCCCTCACTAAGTTCTTAACAAGCATAAAAGCAGGATTCTTTATGAATGTGTAGCAGCTTGATTAGTACTGTCTGTTCAGTGTGTTTGCAGTGAGAGGTATTGTATAGCTGTCTCAGGGACACTTTAATAATAATAAACACAATTGAAATCTGAATATTTTACAGTATACAGGATTTTTGTAAAGAAAAAAGTTTAAATTTTACCATGCCTGCTGGATGGACTAAATGTCCCACATTTTTCAGGAAGGAAGTTAGTAAAAGTTTTTGTGTATACATTTCCAACTTAATAACGAATCAAAACATGTTGCACTGCTGCATTTGAGCCCTGTTCCTGTGGGGAGGGTAAGGATAGCGGAGTCCGGATTTAGTCAGCCATCCAGCAAGCCAGCATGAAACACAGGAAGTGGTCAGGGCCCGTTCTGAACAGCATTCCTGCTCCAGGGTCAGTGGGTTTGATAATTAGCAGCAAAGCCTCGACACGGAGCAAAGCCTCGACAAGGAGCAAGGCCCCTGCTTTCATCTGCAGCCGCTGGTCTCTCTGAAGCTTCATTATGAGATTCACTCACACCAATTAGCAAAGATCAGAAACAATTCGCTTTTCAAAGGCTGCCTATCACGTCACATGGCACTTGCTTTGCAGTGATGTTACATGACAGCAAACCAGATGAATGATGAACAAGGCAGCACGGAAATGATCCTCTAGGAATTCCAGCTCTCCTCAGCAGTGCAGACCCAGGGGGTTCTTACAAAACAATATTCCAAGCTTGGACACTTTACAAAGAGCCTTGGTCTTCATCTCACTAAAACAGGGAACACAAAGCAAGCATCTATGTTGGCCAATCAAGTAGTATAGTGCCAGTATGGGACCCTTGAAACTGCAAAGTCCTCATTGTTAAACAACGATTCCAGTAGATTACATGGGACCCTTGAAACTGCAAAGTCCTCATTGTCAAACAATGATTCCAGTAGATTACATGGGACCCTTGAAACTGCAAAGTCCTCATTGTCAAACAAAGATTCCAGTAGATTACATGTCTGCATGTCTCCTGTATTACAGACCCAGTAGCTGAGAATTCCATTTGTATCACTGTTCAATGACTTGTTGTAATGAAATGCACAATCTGTGAATATGGTATGGTAGCTCAGAAGTTAGAACAAATAAACAAACAGTAACATTTGGACATCCAATACAGCCAAACAATATGTGTGGGGGAGGCATTGGCCTGTTGGGTCTGGTCTCATTCCTCCACCCCAATCTCAAACGTCACTGGTCCTGTCAATACTGTACAGTGTATACACAAGATGGATGTAGAAGTGACTGCATGAACAGCTGTCCTCAATATCATTTAGAAACACACTTGAGTTAAATCTTAGAATATTGTTGAGCATCGGGCATATGGAGCTGGTTCCAGATCATTTCAAAACGGATTTAGTTCATGGGAACGGCTCAGACAAGTATTTTAGGACTTTGTATTTCCCAGGCATTAAGAGACTACAGAACAACCCTTCAAAAGAGGCTTTTACATGCATCAGTTAGTTTCCTTGTATATTTCTGTCATCGATATCAGTGGTAATGGATGTCTTTGATAACATCAGCATTAAAAATGTAAAGTAATTAAGACACTAGACAATAACAGAACAGTATACAAACCGAGCTAGTGCTTTAGGCTTTCCTTCCAAGATGAACTCTATAAAGCTCCCCCAAGTATACAATCGAGTTAATATAGTGCAAGCTAATGATAGTGCAAGCTAATTCTGAGTGCTGAATTCCTAGGGGCAATGGGAGCTTTCAAAATACTAAACAACTTAGTGAGCTGTTTGTGGAGGGGCATGTTAGTGCAGAACACCTTGTCTGATACATTACGCACATCTGGAGCACTTCTGGCATGAAGACAAAGGTAGGTGAGACTGAAGTAGAAATCAAGCCATTACACAACAACAATTCAGAGACAGGACTTTCTCAATGAATTCGCTCACAGTCCTATAAACACCTACTGAAAGTGTCTCATGTTTGACAAAGAATAAGCTGTTAAAATGGTACCAGTGCCCCTGCAATGCACATTGCTTGACTGTCCTGGTCAACACGGACGTATGAGACCTTTCAGAGTTAATCTAACCTTGCTGCGACAGTTTAAACAGGGATGTCCTGGAATAACACCTTTTAATTTCACAGCTTGTATTGCAAGCACACTATACTCTACAATTAGACCTCTGGGTAACACTTCATATTGAGGGTCATACATAAGTATTTCATTATTATGCAATTCACCATTTGCTGAAGTTTAGTTCCATGTTAATAAACAGTCAATAGCTGTGCCATCATGTGTGTGTCTATCATTAGACCTGCAGTTGAGCTCCTGTTTCATATGTGTGTTGAGTATGTATTTTGAGACTTGGTGATTCCTAAAGTATGAAGGTATGTAATTTTACCGAAATTCGATAAGCTATCCATGCTACCTAAATAATGCACATGTAACCCCTAAGTGTTGATACCAGTGAGACTCATTCTAGCATGTCTCACACCCAGCAGAACCCGGGACTACGTCATGATCTGAGCTCATTCTAGCGTCTCACACCCAGCAGAACCCGGGGTCTACGTCCTGATCTGAGCTCATTCTAGCATGTCTCACACCCAGCAGAACCCGGGACTACGTCATGATCTGAGCTCATTCTAGCATCTCACACCCAGCAGAACCCGGGGTCTACGTCATGATCTGAGCTCATTCTAGCGTCTCACACCCAGCAGAACCCGGGGTCTACGTCCTGATCTGAGCTCATTCTAGCATGTCTCACACCCAGCAGAACCCGGGACTACGTCATGATCTGAGCTCATTCTAGCATCTCACACCCAGCAGAACCCGGGGTCTACGTCATGATCTGAGCTCATTCTAGCGTCTCACACCCAGCAGAACCCAGGGTCTACGTCCTGATCTGAGCTCATTCTAGCATCTCACACCCAGCAGAACCCGGGGTCTACGTCATGATCTGAGCTCATTCTAGCATCTCACACCCAGCAGAACCCGGGGTCTACGTAATGATCTGAGCTCATTCTAGTGTCTCACACCCAGCAGAACCCGGGGTCTACGTCATGATCTGAGCTCATTCTAGCGCCTCACACCCAGCAGAACCCGGGATCTACGTCATGATCTGAGATCATTCTAGCATCTCACACCCAGCAGAACCCGGGATCTACGTCATGATCCAAGCTCATTCTAGCGTCTCACACCCAGCAGAACCCGGGGTCTACGTCATGATTTGAGCTCATTCTAGCGTCTCACACCCAGCAGAAACCGGGATCTACGTCATGATCCAAGCTCATTCTAGCGTCTCACACCCAGCAGAACCCGGGACTACGTCATGATCTGAGATCATTCTAGCGTCTCACACCCAGCAGAACCCGGGGTCTACGTCATGATCTGAGCTCATTCTAGCGTCTCACACCCAGCAGAACCCGGGGTCTATGTCATGATCTGAACTCATTCTAGCGTCTTACACCCAGCAGAACCCGGGACTACGTCATGATCTGAGATCATTCTAGCGTCTCACACCCAGCAGAACCCGGGGTCTACGTCATGATCCAAGCTCATTCTAGCATCTCACACCCAGCAGAACCCGGGGTCTACGTCATGATCTGAGCTCATTCTAGCATCTCACACCCAGCAGAACCCGGGGTCTACGTAATGATCTGAGCTCATTCTAGTGTCTCACACCCAGCAGAACCCGGGGTCTACGTCATGATTTGAGCTCATTCTAGCGTCTCACACCCAGCAGAAACCGGGATCTACGTCATGATCCAAGCTCATTCTAGCGTCTCACACCCAGCAGAACCCGGGACTACGTCATGATCTGAGATCATTCTAGCGTCTCACACCCAGCAGAACCCGGGGTCTACGTCATGATCTGAGCTCATTCTAGCGTCTCACACCCAGCAGAACCCGGGGTCTATGTCATGATCTGAACTCATTCCAGCGTCTTACACCCAGCAGAACCCGGGACTACGTCATGATCTGAGATCATTCTAGCGTCTCACACCCAGCAGAACCCGGGTCTACGTCATGATCTGAGCTCATTCTAGCGTCTCACACCCAACAGAACCCGGGGTCTACGTCATGATCTGAGCTCATTCTAGCGTCTCACACCCAGCAGAACCCGGGGTCTACGTCATGATCTGAGCTCATTCTAGTGCCTCACACCCAGCAGTACCCGGGTGAGCTGCCAATGCTCCACAGGACTCCAGGTTTATTTACAATACCAGCACCACAATCCATGTGTGGCACGTTTATCTTATCAAGTGCTTTCTACACCCAAAATAAATACTAATTAGGTGGGTGGAGACTTACTTTTTACATGACAGTACAACAGTATTATGGCAATAAAAGGACATACTTAAAAGTAATATTATTGTGTTTGAAAAAAGATACATAACTGGGTAACGGATTCTTTCACATATGGCAAGTCTCACTTACACAATGAAAACTGCACTATGAAAATAACCCCCTACATTAGGTCTGGGAATGCAATGGGATGTCCGAGAATGTACAGTGGTTGACCTTTCACATTAGGTATGGGAATGCAACGGGATGTCCGACAATGTACAGTGGTTGACCTTTCACATTAGGTCTGGGAATGCAATGGGATGTCCAAGAATGTACAATGCTTGACATTAACACTGATATTTCTACTTACAATGTGAAATTGTAGGTTTGCTTAAAGTTATGACTATTGACAGAGCAGTCTTTCAGGATGGGAGTGATTATTGACAGGGCAGTCTATTGACAGAGCAGTCTTTCAGGATGGGAGTGATTATTGGCAGGGCAGACTTTCAGGATGGGAGTGATTATTGGCAGGGCAGTCTTTCAGGATGGCAGTGATTATTGACAGGGCAGTCTATTGACAGAGCAGTCTTTCAGGATGGGAGTGATTATTGGCAGGGCACTCTTTCAGGATGGGAGTGATTATTGGCAGGGCAGTCTTTCAGGATGGGAGTGATTATTGACAGGGCAGTCTATTGACAGAGCAGTCTTTCAGGATGGGAGTGATTATTGGCAGGGCAGACTTTCAGGATGGGAGTGATTATTGGCAGGGCAGTCTTTCAGGATGGCAGTGATTATTGACAGGGCAGTCTATTGACAGAGCAGTCTTTCAGGATGGGAGTGATTATTGGCAGGGCAGACTTTCAGGATGGCAGTGATTATTGGCAGGGCAGTCTTTTAAAGGATGGGAGTGACTGATTTCAACCCAAGTTCCCTCTAAGCTGTGCTGGCATTCACTCAGTAACAGTAAAACTGGAATTTGTTAGAATGAAGTTGGCAAGGATGTTGGTAACCTGCCCAGTGTATAACACACACCTTTTGTATAAACTTCAGAGACAGCATGCTATATGTAAATCAAAAGCATCCTAGTATACTATATATAGAATACTACAGTGTGAGTGAGTGGACTGTACACCCCCTTGTATATACTGTACAGCTCTGCCAATACATAACACAACATTTGTAAAAGGGTGTGTGTTACTCCCAACAGTACAGTTTTAGGGTCATGTTGTATTGGTGTGATGAATATGAATTTCATTTTTTATTGGTGGAGTGAATATGAATTTTATGTTTTATTGTTGGGGTGAATATGAATTTCATGGTGTATTGATGCGATGAATATGAATTTCATGTTTTATTGTTGGGGTGAATATGAATTTCATGGTGTATTGGTGGGGTGAATATGAATTTCATGGTGTATTGGTGGGGTGAATATGAATTTCACGGTGTATTGGTGGGGTGAATATGAATTTCACGGTGTATTGGTGGGGTGAATATGAATTTCACGGTGTATTGGTGGGGTGAATATGAATTTCATGGTGTATTGTTGGGGTGAATATGAATTTCATGGTGTATTGGTGGGGTGAATATGAATTTCATGGTGTATTGGTGGGGTGAATATGAATTTCATGGTGTATTGGTGGGGTGAATATGAATTTCATGGTGTATTGGTGGGGTGAATATGAATTTCATGGTGTATTGGTGGGGTGAATATGAATTTCATGTTTTACTGGTGGGGTGAATATGAATTTCATGGTGTATTGGTGGGGTGAATATGAATTTCATGGTGTATTGGTGGGGTGAATATGAATTTCATGGTGTATTGGTGGGGTGAATATGAATTTCATGGTGTATTGGTAGGGTGAATATGAATTTCATGTTTTATTGTTTGTTAGCAGCTAAGCTGGTTGATTTGAGGCCTCTAAAAGCAGGCCAGTTGCATTTTCCTGTCTCAGAGAATAGATCAAACACAGTTCTCGTGACAAGCAGTCCAGACGTATCCCTATTAGATAGGGTGAGGTTGCATGAGCATCAAAAGAAAACCAATCGTTTTATCTGTGTAGCACACACCATTCAACACCCCAACATTTAAAACCAGCCTCCTTTTAAAAAGAAATACACCGGGATGAGTGCCCAACAACTGGGAATAATCAGCCACTTCATTTGCATTTACATCTACCAAAATTATGCAAATTCCAAAAGTTTAATTCACGGTTTGCATACAAATTACACTTTTTTTTTTCTTTTCTTGTACGCCACCAATGCGTGAAGAGAATGTCTTTTTTTCTTCAAATGTTTTTTTTTTGTATTCCACACAAGGTTGATGTCCAAAAAAACAAAAAAAAGTGCAATTGTTTGCATCTAAAGAATACTAGAACTGAATTTACATTTGACTATGATATAGTTCACAGACTCTTTACTAGTGCCCTTGCAATATGAATAATATCTGTTCTACCCCAAGCGAATTGAGCATCAATACAATAAGAAAAGAAAATCTGAATGCTTTGAAATACAGTAGTCTCCGGCTAAGAGAACAGCCCTCGGGAAGCAAGCGAAGTGTTCTCATAGCCAAAGTGTTCTCCAAGAAGTAGTTAGCCACCAGACACAATATGAATCAATAAATAAATAAATACATATGTATTACTTGTCATAACGCATCAACATGAAATTAACTGAATAAGTAAAAGGAAAACAATAGGCAATTGTATGTTAACAAACTATAATAATAAAGTAACAGACAATCCAACGGTCAAAAAGCTTAAATCACTATATACTCTGAAATCAGCTGCCGGTGTGTTTCGGGCTACCACAATGGCAGAGGCAAAAAATATTGGGTTAACTTAACGTTAATAAATTAACTGTCAAATAAATTAACACAGCACCCCTACACATGTTACAAAATGCAGCAGCAATATACAAGACATGCACATTATTTAACAGAATGGTGAAGCAACTCACCAGAACGGGAAACACCAAATTGCTTGACGAATTGTGTCTGATTCAGGTTTTTTTCAAGAGCTCTAGCTTTCCAACTCTGTGCAGCAAGAGAAACAGCGGCCCATTTTGCTGTTTGTTTACATGCTATAATTCAATGATATGATGGAATTTCTGGAAAGAGTTAATAAACCAATCGGTGTCTCTCAAGACACTCTCGTGATGACAAGTCACTTTTTTACAAGACAGTACTGTGTCTGTTGTGAACGAATCGCTATTGGTGCCAAGAAGGTGTTCATTTAAGCAAAGTTCTTGTTCCTTTAGCCAGAGCATTTACAATGGGAAAAATCAGTTTCACCACAAGGGTGTTCCCTTAGGCAAAGTGTTCTATTAGGAGGTGTGCTTATACATGGATACTGTACTACTCTTATCTAATTAATAGCAACATGTTTTATAGTTAAACACCTGAAGTGTCTGACTTTAATAGAAGCAAAGAGGGCAAGTCAAAGACAAATGCATTGTGGACTTGCTGATACGCACCAACCTGTCTTTGTAATTTTATACCAGAGAGATTTCCATTTCACAGCACAGAGTGCACCGCTCTGATTCAGAACAATGGGCTGCAGTAAGTCTGACCCTTGTCAAAGTGTTCATGTGTTCACACTTAGAAAACAGAGTTTAAGTTATCCTCTTACTGCAGGAGAGCTACTTTAGCACTCATGAGAAAACCAGCTTTAATTCACCAAATGATGGATCACATCAAATTCAAATTCAAGGCTGAAAAGGGGTTTTAAAAGCCTTGGTGGTGTACTGTACTCCTACAACAATGAGAAAAGTATAACAACGCTGACTGGCAAGAAGCTACTGTTCATTCACAAAGACATTGTACACTCAACTCTGTGGAGGCCAGAAACAAGCCCTTCTCAGTGTGGAAGAGTGAAGCAAGTTCTCAAACCCAGCAGCTAGCAGCACTGATATATTACATTGAGAAAATAATACATTCAACTGCTTTACATCTATCGCTAAATGTTTTTATTAAATGCATGTTTGTTGCTTGTTTTAAAAACAAGACCTTGACAAGTCAGGGCCTTGTGTCTTTTTAAAAAGCTTTCTAGGAACCCTTTAAAAAGTATTCTACCATGCTTGTTAATGTAAACATAGGCCTTGTTGTTATTACTGCAGTGGTGTATCTGAAAGGGATTAGGTCTGGTGAAAACACAGTCACAGCTGGATCCGCAGGAACATTCACTCAGCACCATTGTGCAAACAGGAGAGCTTCAGCTGTTGCATGCAGAGCACTTTTACAGTCTTGTCCTTTAGGGAGGTTGCAATGCATTTGAAACCATTATAGTTTAAAGAAAACCTACAACTTATGACCAGTGATTATAAATGACAGAACAAATGACTTTATGTATTCGTACATATGCACAGCTTACTAAACATATTCCGGTTTTCTTGGAATACATCTCTAAAATTAGAGGAACTTTTTCATTAGAGTTGATGTGTCCCTTAAAGACAACACATCCTTCTTAGTGTATTTTGCATTTATATTATAAACTATACATTTTTCCACTTTCAATACCCATTTTCCTTCATCAATTTATTTGTTTACATATTTCAGATTTTTTCCAATTTTATTTAAGATGTTAGTAATTATTTATTTTTTCATGCAGGGAGGAAAAAGACAATTTCATATCTAATGTAATGTACAATACTGAATATATATATAGAAGTTGTTGCATGGAGTCCCAGCAACAGGGTAACTTTAAACATTTAATTAAGAATTATCTTGGATACAGGAAATGGTGACCTCATTTTGAAATGTATGCACAATTCTGAATTGTTAAAATAAAAAGAAGTTTCCAATCTGCTTTGAAAATGCATGGGAATGTACTGGCGGACTCCAGCCTATGGCCTCTAACCTGTTTCGAAGTAAATCAGGGACGCTAATGTGGACAAACAAGTCCTTTCCACACTGTCTGATCATCTCCTGGAGCCTCCATCCCTCTCCTCAACAGTCTAGCCATCCTCTCTCACTGGAGCCCCGGACTCATGCATTACAGCTCATTACATTCGATCCCAGGTTAGTCAAATGGAACTGCCAGCAATTCCCAAAGGCATGACTTCAAAAACCCGTCCATGTCAATGAAGTAAATCCCAGAGAGTCAGGTCACCCAGATCAATGATCAAAAGAAAACCCAGAAAACAACAGTACAAAGAACCAGGAAGAATATGAAGCACAGCAACTGCAATGAGCCAGTTCCTTCAGGAAATACAAGCATCGCGCAGCCCTCTGCAGCTCCTCAGCTCCGAGTCTGATTACTGCGCAGTCCTCTGCAGCTCCTCAGCTCCGAGTCCGATTACTGCGCAGTCCTCAGCTCCGAGTCTGATTACTGCGCAGTCCTCTGCAGCTCTGAGTCTGATTACTGCGCAGTCCTCTGCAGCTCCTCAGCTCCGAGTCTGACTACTGCGCAGTCCTCTGCAGCTCCTCAGCTCCGAGTCGGATTACTGCTGGAGGCCTTCATTGCTAAAGCTTATATTGCAGGTGACTCGCAGGATATATAGACACACCAGTCTTGAAGCTGTGCTTGCTTAGGTGCATCCCACTCTGTATGGTACAGCACAGCTAGAACAGGGTTACAATCACCAAAAGTAACTATTGAGTTGTTTGAGCAGTGCAGTACATGGGAAGTCTCTTTAATTAATGTGCTGTTGTCTGAACTTGCCCTGTTCAGCACTGCTACCGAGATCACTTTCTTCTCTATCATTTGGTACATGCCCCGGAGATTGTCTCAGACAGTGAACTCAACAGTGAAACAGCAAGTGGACACATAAGCAATGTAGTTTTATTGTGGTATAAGTTGAAACTGGAGCAGTGAAGAAGGAGAGATGGCAGGCACAGCCACAGCTGTTTTAAAAGCGGGAAGATGATTTCCTGTCCATCTGCAACAATTGTTTACCAAACTGTTGTAATGAACTCTTGTTTGATATGCAGAACAGGGAGCTGCTCTTACTTTGGAAACTGGGGAAAGCTGCCCCCTCTGATAGTCTGAATTGATCTGAGCTTTAGGTTTTGTTTGTTTGTTTTTTTTATTTTCCCAATACATCCCTATCACTCAGTGTCGATTCAACATGACCTTTGAACCCATTCTGTTACCCTGTTTACATTTGTCAACTAAAGATGAAACGTTTCAGTCAGCCATGATATGCTATTGGTCCTGTTTGAAGCAGCAGTCTTCAGTCACAGTGGATTAGCTGTTCCACACCATGGAGAAGCATTCCAAGTGATTTGGGGTTGAGCTGCTTGTTTATATAACTAACTTGCATGCTACAATCATCTATTAAAACACAAATAAAAAAAGTGCTGTTTTAGCTTCTGCTGTGGTTATATCCACCTTGAATCCATCCCAGACGCTCCTCTAGTTCGACGAGCCTGTATCTGAAGTCACGAGATGAAGCAGGGAGCTGCTGGGTTACAGTAACTGATATGTTGTCTCTTTCACTCCTGCAGCACACAGGTCTGTGCAGTTATTTACTTAACCTTTTGACTTCCACCATGTCACTGTTAAAATGGCTCTTTAACTTTGTTCTATAAAAGCTTTGTTATATCATTTTACAATCACACAGAACACCACATTGTTAACATAACCTAAGAGAAAACACAAGGAGATTCTGACAGGAAATCAGAATTCTGTAGCTTATGACAGCGTGTTGTGGTTGGTTTCATAACCAGTGCTGTCAAAAACAATAATCTCTTACACATACTGGATGTACTTTTAAAGAGAACACAATTTACATTAGGCAGGAGAATACAATTAGGAGCCCTCTTGTTTATTCAGCATAACTAATGGAACGTTCCACTGACTGTGCCAGACTTGTACACTGCAGGATTGATCAGGGGAAGGCAGGCTTGTACACTGCAGTATTGATCAGGGGAAGGCAGTGTACACTGCAGGATTGATCAGGGGAAGCCAGGCTTGTACACTGCAGTATTGATCAGGGGAAGGCAGGCTTGTACACTGCAGTATTGATCAGGGGAAGGCAGGCTTGTACACTGCAGGATTGATCAGGGCAAGGCAGGCTTGTACACTGCAGGATTGATCAGGGGAAGGCAGTGTACACTGCAGGATTGATCAGGGGAAGCCAGGCTTGTACACTGCAGGATTGATCAGGGGAAGGCAGGCTTGTACACTGCAGGATTGATCAGGGGAAGCCAGGCTTGTACACTGCAGGATTGATCAGGGGAAGCCAGACTTGTACACTGCAGGATTGATCAGGGGAAGGCAGGCTTGTACACTGCAGGATTGATCAGGGGAAGCCAGACTTGTACACTGCAGGATTGATCAGGGGAAGGCAGTGTACACTGCAGGATTGATCAGGTGAAGCACCACTTGGTGTACACTGCAGTATGGGCTCAACCCACAGGCTGGAGCTGAACACCCATCCCATCAAAAACACACAGCTTCTGTGGAGTTTCATATTGCACTGGAGTAAATCTTACGCAGAATAAATGACCTTAAAACAAACGTTCCCAATGTTCAATTCAAAGAAGTCTTAAAACATTGTACTGACTTTTCCAGTTTTTTTTTAATCTACCACCCTTGACGAAGAAATTCACAGAAGAGGTGGTGTGACAAATGGAAAACAAATTGTATTAAAGGAACCTTTTCTTTAACAACAATATATTTTTTGCTACACACAAGGGAATACTTTAAATGAAGACCATTCGAAGGCCACCAGTTCAATGCCAAGGGTAAACCACAAGGCTCAGGGCCAACTATGATGTAATGTAGCTTATCCGCATTGGAGAAGCACTGTTCCCACTTACTGTGTGCTGTGCACCACGCACTACACATACATCCTCAACCACAGAGACAGAGAGCACAACCATGCTACAGATACATCCTCAACCACAGAGAGCACAACCACGCTACAGATGCATCCTCAACCACAGAGAGCACAACCACGCTACAGATACATCCTCAACCACAGAGAGCACAACCATGCTACAGATACATCCTCAACCACAGAGAGCACAACCATGCTACAGATACATCCTCAACCACAGAGAGCACAACCATGCTACAGATACATCCTCAACCACAGAGAGCACAACCATGCTACAGATACATCCTCAACCACAGAGAGCACAACCACGCTACAGATACATCCTCAACCACAGAGACCACAACCACGCTACAGATACATCCTCAACCACAGAGAGCACAACCACGCTACAGATACATCCTCAACCACAGAGACCACAACCACACTACAGATACAGATACATGCACGGCACTCTCACATTAATGAAACTGAGAGTCATTCCCTTTGTATTCAGAGCCGCATGGCACTCTCACATTAATGAAACTGAGAGTCATTCCCTTTGTATTCAGAGCGGCATGGCACTCTCACATTAATGAAACTGAGAGTCATTCCCTTTGTATTCAGAGCGGCATGGCACTCTCACATTAATGAAACTGAGAGTCATTCCCTTTGTATTCAGAGCCGCATGGCACTCTCACATTAATGAAACTGAGAGTCATTCCCTTTGTATTCAGAGCGGCATGGCACTCTCACATTAATGAAACTGAGAGTCATTCCCTTTGTATTCAGAGCCGCATGGCACTCTCGCATTAATGAAACTGAGAGTCATTCCCTTTGTATTCAGAGCCGCACGGCACTCTCACATTAATGAAACTGAGAGTCATTCCCTTTGTATTCAGAGCGGCATGGCACTCTCACATTAATGAAACTGAGAGTCATTCCCTTTGTATTCAGAGCGGCATGGCACTCTCACATTAATGAAACTGAGAGTCATTCCCTTTGTATTCAGAGCGGCATGGCATGCTCACATGGATGTACCGTACTGTGGGCCTCTTGTTTCCAATGGTTCTGGTTATGCACTGATCCACCAGGATGAGCCCCACACTGTTATTGTGCTTTTTATTATAAAATGAAAGGTTCCGTGATTGAGGAATAATTCAATGTACCTAAAACAGCAACAGGACAGGACACAGAAACAACCTTGTGTTTCCTTTGTTGCAGTTGTAGATGCGAAAGCAATTTATTAAGAACTTTGTGGAATTGAAATCCACCAAGCAACAAAAGCGTAACTGTTAACTGCTCGTTTCAGATATGTAAATACTTTGAAAATCACAAGTGGGAATGCTGGGAGGTCTAAACAAATCCTGCATGCTGGTGAGACAGCTACACAGTGTCTTAGAGCAAGCTGTTTGTTCTTACATTAGAGTCCTGACTGGATGTCTAAAAACACCAAACACCCAAACTAATGGTAACAGTTCAATATTAAAGATCATCACATGCCATGCTATGAAAATGAGTATCTTACAGAAATAGTTATTCAGAATTGATAAACAGAAAATCCACTAAACTACACTGTGTACAGGTAGCAAGGAGTGCAGCTGTTAGACTGACGCTGTTACACTGTGTACAGGTAGCAAGGAGTGCAGCTCTTAGACTGACGCTGTTACACTGTGTACAGGTAGCAAGGAGTGCAGCTGTTAGATTGACACTGTTACACTGTGTACAGGTAGCAAGGAGTGCAGCTGTTAGATTGACGCTGTTACACTGTGTACAGGTAGCAAGGAGTGCAGCTGTTAGACTGACGCTGTTACACTGTGTACAGGTAGCAAGGAGTGCAGCTGTTAGATTGACACTGTTACACTGTGTACAGGTAGCAAGGAGTGCAGCTCTTAGATTGACACTGTTACACTGTGTACAGGTAGCAAGGAGTGCAGCTCTTAGACTGACACTGTTACACTGTGTACAGGTAGCAAGGAGTGCAGCTGTTAGATTGACACTGTTACACTGTGTACAAGTAGCAAGGAGTGCAGCTCTTAAGACTGACACTGTTACACTGTGTACAGGTAGCAAGGAGTGCAGCTCTTAGACTGACGCTGCTTAATGTCATATATAGTAGAGCAGCTTATCGTTTTTTGTCTGCATTATTTATGGCTTTCTCTTGTGGTCTTTTACAGCATGTAGAGATTTGTGCCATTAACTGAAGTTGGCGTGACAGAACACAGAAACACATTGCTGCTGGATACTCTAGGGAAGGCAGGCCAGTATCTGGAACAGAATGAGCCCATGCAGTGTGAGTGTTCGTTGATATCTATCACTTCCACTGTTGAGTCATACCCTTTACTAATACTGAAGGGTTCGAGTCTCTCTCTTCCTCTTATCTGAAGTACTGAACCCTAACCCTAACCATACATTGCCATCAAATGTGAAAACAACTTCTTTGTACCTTGTGAACAATACTTTGTATATTTTATCGAGCTGGTAATATTTTTTGTCCCCAAATCTAGCCCTTTTTACCTGATTTCTGAAGGACATTTGCAAATATCTATCAAATACCCCTCAGAACACTGTGAGAGTCAGATTTCCATTAAGCTTAATTATCTGGAATGACAAGTGACACAAGCTATAGAACAATATTATTTGGTAAATATCTAGTACAGACATGCTTAACAACACCACATATCTAATGCAAATGTAGAAGTTATACAACATTCCACCAATAAAGGGGTCAATAATGAACCCAGGTGGAAATACCAGTCGTATGAATTGTAGCGCTGATAGGGCAGCGCTGAGACCATTAATAAAACCTCATTATGGTGGATACTCTTCTAGTCTTGTGCACTGCTAGAAGTCTCTATGTAAAGACCATGCAGTCTTAGCTTATCGAATCCATCGTGATGACAATAGCTGTGCAGTACAGGAAAGCCGTGTCTCGGAAGCCTCTGCTGTATAAACAGTGTCCAGCTCCTCTGAAACTCTCACAGCTCAAGCTGATTTTAAAGCAGGTGAAATAGACCCCGGAACGATCTCCCTGGCTGTCACAGCCCTCCCAGCATCCTCTCTGCCTGTGCTGTTCAGAGTGGCGGTACTACTGGGGGCAAATGAGGTTGGAAGCTTCTCAGGCTGTTTCAGCGGGACTTCTGATTCCCACCTAAACAGAAGGAGGAACAGCACTCTTAAATTCCAATGCACAGGGTGTCAGTAGAGGATACATCTTTTTAAATGTACATCCATAAAGTATACGATACTGCAGCTTTAAAAAAAAACAAAAAAAAAAACACTACAGTACAGTACAGCAATCTAAAATGTTGATAGCAAGCACAAATTATACGATGAGTGTTTAAAAACAGCTAAATCAGTCAATCCACTTTCACTAACATCATTCACGTGTGGCTGAATTACAACAAAACTACTTTAAATAGCCAAGCTTAATGGATAGATTTAGAGCAGTAATACGCTGGGATTGCCTGAACTGACCTTTACATGTACATGCCTACGTAGAACTAGACAGTTTACAGTTCAGCAATAATAAATAACACCACCACCACCAATATGATCCTCTCAATCACACAAATCCTCAGAAGAGGACGCACCCGTGCAGTGTAAACATTTACAAACTACACCAACGTATTGCAACAAAACATCCACCTACTACTTCCGGGACCCACAAACAGATACAGTAACTTCTTCAGAATGTTTGAACACATTCTGAACTAGTCCTGCCAACTGATAAACAAGGAGTGACTGACGCGGGGTCACCCAAATCAGGGCCAGCAGAACATAAAGCCAGCAGGCGCTCTAACGCCCCCCTACAGTTGGGATTTGCATGCATACATGTTCTGGCCAAGTTCAAACTATTGCAACATTTTTAAATGAAAATATATATCTTAGATGGCAACCAATCCTAACCTCACATATACATGTGCACCGGTTGCATCCCAATTTCTATTAGTGTCCTGGAGAGAAAACAAGACATCTACCCTCTCAATTGATCTGTGTTAACCATTGCAGTGCCATTCAGGGGCCTCTCAATTGATCTATTATTGTACGTGAATACATCGTGTGGAGGGGTTCTCTTATTGTATAAGTGAATACGTTGTGTGGAGGGGGTCTCTTATTGTATAAATGAATACGTTGTGTGGAGGGGGTCTCTTATTGTATTATAATTATTTGTTTATTTAGCAGACGCCTTTATCTAAGGAGACTTACAGAGACTAGGGTGTGTGAACTATGCAGCAGCTGCAGAGTCACTTACAACTACGTCTCACCCGAAAGACGGAGCACAAGGAGGTTAAATGACTTGCTCAGGGTCACACAATGAGTCAGTGGCTGAGGTGGGATTTGAACCGGGGACCTCCTGGTTACAAGCCCCTTTCTTTAACCTCTGGACCACACAGTGTATAAGTGAATGCGTCGTGTGGAGGGGGTCTCTTATTGTATAAGTGAATACGTCGTGTGGAGGGGGTCTCATTGTATGTACAAGAGGTGTCATCTTGTGCAGTTTGGGCGAGAGGAAATGAATGGTTGATTTCTCATATGGGATTTACAATCAGTGTTTTGTTTTAACAGAAACTATTAACCTTTTTCCCCACTCTTAACTTGATGAAGAGAAGAGAGAAAAGAGAAAAGAGAAGAGTTTGATGCTTACAGGGCTACCAGAGTGCATTATTGTTCCCTTTTAGCCGAAGCGTACTCACTTTCTTTTTCCTTGATGATTCACTCATTTACAGGGTTGCTTCACGGAGTGGAAACATTTCATTGATTAAATGATTTGTTGTTGTTGTTTATTATTCTTATCCCTCTGCAGAGGCCGTGTTATGAAATACAGGATATACTGTGACGCAGGCAGTGGATACAAAACATCTCCTTGATGCCCTGTGAATAACCCTTTAAACTTCCTTCAGCAAAACCTCGACCTGTGGAAGCGGAGCAGGGCATTTTAACTGGCTTTCTTCACACTGTAGAAATGCAGCCTCTTCCCCTCGGAGAACAAGCACATGTTGGGTTTGGAAGCTTACCTCTTGTAGAGAGCGGGCAGCTGGCTTGTCTTGATGGTTGGCCAGTATTAAGAAAGGCAGTATGCAGAGCTGGGGGTGCTGCAGGGCTGAGTGAAGCTCGTTTCTTGCGATTTCTAGCTCCTCTTCTGAAGAAGCACTGTCCAGTACGAATATCACCCCTTGGGAGCCTTGGTAATATCGACTCCAGTACTTCTTGATATTGTCAGCCCCTTACAAAGCAAAGCAAAGACGTTATTGGCTTATTTAACAGCAGTCTTGAACAGTTTCATGCAGATGTAACTTATGAGTTGTAGCTTTGTGAATGTGTGAGTTTGTAATGTACAGGAGAATATCAGCATTACAAACACATTGGGAGGGTGTTCATAAGTACACTAAATCAGAGATCAGATACCTATGTGTTACCTTCCCTACCGAGTCACATACACTACCTGCAATCAGATCTGCATGCGTCCGATTGACACCGAACCCTAACCTCTAACCCCTAACCCTAACACTCCCCACTGTGTCACATGCACGACATGCAATCAGATCTGCATGCGTCCGGTTCACAGAACCCTAACCTCTAACCCCTAACCCTAACCCTAACACTCCCCACTGTGTCACATGCACGACATGCAATCAGATCTGCATGTGTCCAGTTGACACAGAACCCTAACCTCTAACCCCTAACCCTAACCCTAACACTCCCCACTGTGTCACATGCACGACATGCAATCAGATCTGCATGTGTCCAGTTGACACAGAACCCTAACCTCTAACCCCTAACCCTTACACTCCCCACTGTGTCACATGCACTACATTCAATCAGATCTGCATGTGTCCGATTGACACAGAACCCTAACCTCTAACCACTAACCCTAACACTCCCCACTGTGTCACATGCACGACATGCAATCAGATCTGCATGCGTCCGGTTCACAGAACCCTAACCCTAACACTCCCCACTGTGTCACATGCACTACATGCAATCAGATCTGCATGTGTCCGGTTCACAGAACCCTAACCTCTAACCCCTAACCCTAACACTCCCCACTGTGTCACATGCATGACATGCAATCAGATCTGCATGCGTCCGGTTCACAGAACCCTAACCTCTAACCCCTAACCCTAACACTCCCCACTGTGTCACATGCACGACATGCAATCAGATCTGCATGCGTCCGGTTCACAGAACCCTAACCCTAACCCTAACACTCCCCACTGTGTCACATGCACTACATGCAATCAGATCTGCATGCGTCCGGTTCACAGAACCCTAACACTCCCCACTGTGTCACATGCACTACCTGCAATCAGATCTGCATGCATCCGGTTGACATACAGACATATGTTCAGATGCATGCCCAGCCACCACCAGTAGGGGATGAGCATTCGAGAATTGCTTGTAAATTAAATTTGAGAAAATGCTTTTATCCTGTTTTGGTTAGGAACATAATTTCCAAATGCTTTAACCTAAATCTTTAACCTGAGGAATATTATGAACAAAAACTAATGTGAAATGCCATTTTAATTAAAATGGCCAGTTTGAATAAACTGGCCAGAAGGTTCTGTACATTTCCTGGCTCATGTTGATGCAGGTGATAAGTAACGGTCACTTCAAATCTACATCTTTAAGCAAGTTTCCAATCAAAACAACCTGAGCTCTTGTTTCCCACTGGATTGCAAATTATTAACAGATCTTTGTCAACTGGAACAATCCCAACTGCTTTTAAAACTCCCGTGGTTAAGCTATTACTCCAAAAAATCTCATTTAGATCTACAGTTTCGTGCAATTTTAGACTGATCTCCAAATTACCTTTTATAGCGAAGATCATGGAGAAGGCAGAAGCCAATCAACTTAATATGTTTCTTTAGAACAATAAAGTTGCCTTAAAAACTGGGTAGGGTTGTCTGGAACTGTACTAAACTGCTTTAAATTATATCGTACTAATAGACGGAATTTTGTTTCCTTGGGAGATTCAGCATCAGGGTTATTTACAATTACCTGTAGCGTAAACATAGTGTACATTTTCACAGCTATGATGATGATACACAGCTTTATATTTCTGTGAAACCTGGGGACACCTCTGCGGTCTCTGATTTAATTCAGTGTCTGAATGATGTAAAAATCTGGATGTCTCCATTTTCTACAATTAAAATCAGATAAGACAGAAGTTTGCATTTTGCAAATTCCAGCAACAACTGTAATTTGCCAATTCTCTAATAACAGAGTTGAGTAATTTAAATTCAAACCTAAAATCAGAGGCCAGAAATGTGGGATTCATATTTGATTCTGATTTATGTTTTGAGGCTCATATCCGTAATGGTCACCAAAGTATCTTTTTATCATCTATGAAATACTGCTAAGATTAGGTCTTGTCTTTCATTGTCTGATTCTGAGACGCTAATTCATGCTTTTGTGACCACATAACTCCTGTGCTGGCTTCTCTACGCTGGCTTCCTGCAAGATATACTCATTATAAGATCCTACTTTTGACTTATAAAACACATCACGGCCCGGCACCTGATTATCTAAAGAGCTGTTGTCCCTGTATGTATCTAGACGTGCTTTAAGGTCGGCTGATTCTGGTCTTCTGTCCCTCCCATAGATTAAGACAAAAAGTAAATGAGAAAGAGCTTTCAGTTACAATGCTCCCAGCTTATAAACTACCATCTGATATTAGAGATGCAGAGTCACTTCATATTTTTAAAACCAAGATTAAAAACTCACTTTTTTTAGACTAGCATTTTATAGACAATGTTAAGTGTTCATCTCTTTTTATTTCTCTACTAATATTGATGTTTTTTATTTTTTGGTGTTTTGATTTATTTTACTACAACTTGTTCATATTCCTGTTTTTGTATTGTTTTAATTCATTTTATTGTAATTCTTTGTTTTTATTGACTTTTTAAAGCGCTTTGATATACTGTTGTATGAAAGGCGCTATATAAATAAATAACCATACTTGCTTACTTAACAACCAATCAACAAAGGGTATTCCACTGGTTTGTGTTTCCAAAGACATTTACCACTTTACAACATTAAACATACACCACATTACAGCTATTTACACCAATAAAACCCACATTACAGCTGCAATTAATACACGTAACTGCAGTGTTTTCAGATTTCCTGTCCTGGCAGATTACAAAGAGTTACAGTTTATTCATCCCATGTTAACATCGCATCAGGTTTCATTTAGCTAGGCACTATATTATAATTAGGGCTTCTAGTTTTGAGGTTTTATTTTTGATCACGTGACGTCCCTTTAAACATATTTTGAGCCGATTCACTTTCTTAATCAAACGCTAATTACCAAAGGAAGTTGTTTCTTTTTACCCTCATGTCTTGATTGAGTTAACAAACGACGTGCATTGATCTCACCTGATTCTATTTCCTGCATTTCGTTCCGACTCAGATCGCCGAATTCATCTTATTAATTTCCACTGCGTTAGTTTCTAGTAGTGCATCACTAATTTAAACAATCTGGTATTCAGTTAAGGCTTAACAACCATTAATTAAGGTTTAAAGGGAGGGAGAGAGATGGAAAATAAAAACCAAAAACTAGAAGCCCTAATTATATACCGTACAGCTATGGCTAAAAGTGTTGCATCACCCTATAGAATCAACTAGTTTTGCTTCATAAAGTTGAATGAAACCTGCTGAATAATGTTACGTTAATATATTGAATTACATACCGCTTTGTAGTTGTCCATATACTTAAGGAATATACTTAACTAGTTAAAATTTTCTTCCACAAAAAAACTGTTCAAATTGCATTTTGGGCCCAAGACTTCACAGCTAATGTATTTCATTATAGTAGATCCTAGGTTGGGGAGTTATTGGCAGCTCTGACCAGTAACATCATCATCTCGTGAGACTGACAGCTACAGTTCAGTGCATACCAGCATGCTGAGTGCATGAAGTTCATGCTGTGATTTATAGTCTGGTAGTGAGAGCTACAACCTGACGAACCACCAGCACATTACTGAGTCCTGAGACAATGTGCTAGCAGCTTTCTATGTGGCCCTCACTGGAGGAACATGGAAGTGAAGTCATTCTAGCAGGAGTTATGTCATCCAACAGAAACTCCACGTGGAGTTCCCAGCAATGTCAAGCAGCAAATCATAACAAGCTCTAGTCCCTTCTTCTATCTTGTGCTGTAATCACTTTCGGTGTTTAATTCTCAAGGCAGGTTCGATGCTTTTTAAAACATGTCTTCATTGATGACCGGTCCTTGTTAAGCAGATTGCTTAATCCAGTGGTTCTCCAACAGGAATAAAGATACTTTGTAAGCAAGGATTCTGAGTCAGGTAAAGCAGGCAGTAATTCCCATACCCATTACTTGTTAAAGTGTAGTGTATTACAGAAACAGCTCCTCAACCTTACTGGATTGCTGACTGCATTGTCGTCTCTCACTCGCACAATTAGACAGCTTATTACTCTTTTTCTTCAAGTTATCTTTGTCTGTTTTGACTTCTGAAATTCTAGGAACATTGAGAATGTCAGCATATCATCCTATATGGCACACAAGCATTTCACCACAGCAACGAACAGTCATTAAATGGAAGAGAAGACGAGGCATTGCACATTATCTGCTCACCACTAGAGGTCACAGTTTCCCAATGGCCAATTCTTAGCTCCCGAATTTCTGACCACGCTCTTGTGTATGCTGGTATTGAAAAATACAAGGTTTAAAGGTTCAGGTAAAGTACCAAGAGGTGTCAGGACAGAAGTATTTAAAAAAAAAAAAAAAAAAAAAAAAGGATTGTCAGCTAGAGTGACTATAGACCAGCTTTGTGGGGTCCCCAGATGACAATTTGAGAACCACTGATACAGACATGGCGAATTAATTGAAGTCACTTTATATCCAACGACAGCTGCATTGCATTTTCTTACCAAACTGAACATCCCTGGGTTGTTCCATCATCCTGTTACTCGTTACACAAAGGCACAGAGATCCTGTAGCCTGAACGGCTAGTCGAGAATTAAAAATGTTGCAGCATTAGATTTTAAGGGAATTTTTCTGATTGTCTTACGGGCAGATCACTGGTTGTCTGCAAACAAAACTGATTTTCCGCAACACAAAAAAATGAATTATATATATTTCATATTTTTGGAAGATGCAAGCCCACTTTTTTGTTTAAAAAAATAAATGAACAAGCACCGTATGTACGTGAAGATCACAACCGAGAGTTTATAGTAAGATCCGATCTGTTCATTTACATGCTCGCTCAGTTGATACATATCTCATTCGCTGACATACACAGCTACACGTAAATGCTTTGTCCATACACAACCAAACAGTACACAGATCATGGCAGATTTGTACTTTCACTACATGACATACTGCATTTTTAAAAGGAAATAAAGGCAGTGCCTAACCAAATGTGTTTTTACATCCATTTCCAAGATTTCACAGATGTTTGTTAAAATTTACGACTTTCACGATTTCCGTGACCTCTGTGACAAAATCGTATCCTTACTTATAATATATGATTCACCAAAAGATACAGTGTCTACTGCACATATCAACCTATAGTAAAAGCCCTTGGAATGTGAAATCAAGTCAAGGTGGTTCCTCAGGGTGTCAGCACATTATATACTGACCTTGAGATAATACTGGAATATAGCTTCAAAATCACTGCTCAGTTGTACAGCACATTGAGTATTAGTATTAGAACATCATATTCATTGAAAGAGCTATATGTTTGGGAATTAAGTCTAGAAGAAAGATCTTCAAATTTGCTTCCATTATTAATTAACATTTGTAAAAATGGCAACAAAAAAAAGAAAAATCAAATCTTGGCAAGAGCAGTGAGGTGTGGTAACAGAAAAAAAGTCTGACTCCTGATGAACCTGCATGCTTGTCAAGTGACACAGCGCGTGTGCATTTCTGTTGAAGGGATGCTGGCACTAGGAATAGCCAGTGCACACATCCACGTCATGTGCCAGCAATGTCTGCATCCCAGCAAGTCTGGAATACCTGCAGGATCACACTTTGTTTAATTGCCACAGCAAACCCCTAGGAAAATGTACAGATAGTTCTGTTTCACCTTCCTATCACTGTCTGAATGATAGAAAAGGACATTCAAATGTCATCAGACCTGCCTACGTTTCACAACCAAATCACATGGCAATCCGTCCTGAACCCTTTGAGCACTTCTCCAGCCCTTCAGTGCTAATCAGCTTTACTTTGTGCTCGTCACTCTTACCAAGTTTAGGAAGAACGTTGCCTCCTCTGAATGGGACTCTTCTCTAAAGCACATTACACTGCTGCGTTCAGCACACCTGTCATGTGCCTCATGCCTCACAGGAATCAGAAATGATCAAGGTCTGGAAAACTGGCCTCATCCTCCGTCATATGCTGTCATTCCTGTCTAGTATTTCATCGTAGAGAAGGGTGGCTTGTTTTTGTTTCTCTTATTCTACCTGGAAAGGCATGTTTTTACAGGACTCGAGGTTGACTTGAGACAACTTGAGTTACTTGTGAAAACAACCCGCATCAAGTTTACCATGGTTATTGTACTTTAATAATTGCTCCTATCTGTATTATGATATTCTGTAATGTGATACATTATAATTAAGGCCCTGTGAAAATCGCGATTTCACAGGCTGGGCGGAAATTGTGAAATTAGCCCAATACCGCGATTTGTACAGTATTCTTAAGAAATAAAAATAATTTCATAATTATTTGTATTTCATACAAAAAATAAAAGAAATCACATTAACGAAACTGTACAGCTCTGCTATGTGCCTGTGTGTAATATTCGCCATGCACACAGTGCTGTGCAATGATTATGTCATTTCACTCTATGTAATCTAAGAGGGAAATTAAATTACTACACACTGTATATGAGAAAATGGACGTCTCTAAAAAGGCTAAAAAATGTGTCTGCAGGAGATCACGTAAAGCAGTATCCAGCAGGAGTTTTACACAGCGATGGAGGTAAACTCTTGTTTTGTATGTCCTGCAATGTTACTGTAGATCACTACCGAAACTCATCTGTTGACAGGCATTTAGATTCACCGAAAAGAGAAAGGCGGAAATCCAGATTAGTACAGTGACTGCTTTACTTGCAAAGAAACAGTAAACGATGACTTCCATATTCCAAAAGTCCACTTATTAAATTTTGACCTAACAGAGGCGTGCGTTTGTGCAAATATCCCTTTTGAAAAATTGGACAACCAAAAGTTACGGAAATTCGTCAGACAGAGTGTAGCAAATGGTGGAGTGATTCCTTCATCAGCCCAGCTGAGACATGAATACTTACCTAAAGTTTCCGAGTATCACAAGCAGGAGATTATGGATTTGGTAAAACAGTCTGGTTGCTTGTCAGTGGTCACACTGACGAGTCGACTGATGCCCAAGATCAGCATGGGTTACACATTTTATTTGTTTTGCAAGACCTAAATGGTGAACATGCACCTGACGTACTAACTGAAAGCTGTCCTTGCAGATACACTTTACCTGCAGGCTGTTAATTACAACACTGTTTCACAAGCTACTGTAAAGTGCTTGAGTAACTTTGATGTCAGTGCATTTATCTGTATATTTGCTATTTAAAAAAAATAAAAATAATCTTTACACGTAATTTATTTTATATTTTATGCACATTCCGTGAAATTACGATACTTTACCCGTGACAATGCCATGAATTTTAAAGAAAATGTCCGCGATTTTCACAGGGTCTTATTTATAATGTGATAACTTGTAATGTGATACCGTATTACTTCGAATTTAAGACCGTCCAAATTTATCACCCTCAATTTGAGGAAAAAATAAAACATCAAATAAATATGCATTTACAAAGATACTACCTCAGTTATGCTGTTGTATCGTACAAAACTGACACGAAACAGTGTTGTTGTAGATTAACCACGAAGCTTGTTTATTGTGCTGCGGACTGTATAATACTTAAGATGGCGTCTCTGTCATACACACACCACCACTCACTTACAGCATCACACATCCTGGCAACAGCAAACACAACACAACACTCCACTGCATCAGGCAACATGTAACCCAGCAACCACAACCGCATTGAACATTGCTTGGTATGTCAGAAAATACGGGGGTCTGATCAGAATTTCCGATCTGTCCAAGCTGGTACTGTTTGTTAGAAATGCTGAAATTGTAAACGTTTCTCTTGGAATTCCTCAGGAAGCTTGGTTTGTTTTTTCTCAGCCGTGTCATATTGCTGCGTGTGTACTCGGGCAGATGCCTTTGTTGTCTTTTCTCAGCAGTAAGTCACGTTGCTGTTTGTGTACTTGGGTAGCCACGTCTTTTGTTGGCGATTTTAATACACGCATCACTATACTGTACTCCAATTTACGAAGCAGGCTATTTTTGAGAAGCAAAAAATGATTAAAAAAGTGCATCTTAAATTCGAAGGAATACGGTATTTTATAATGCGATATTTTGTAACAACTGTAGTCGCCCTGGATAAGGGTGTCTGCTAAAAAAATAAATAATAATATTAAGAAATAAATAATAAATAATGTACACAGGAATGTTGTAGTTTCAGGTTGATAAGGGTTACCACGGTTTTACCATTTATTACCATACTTATATTGTCCTTTCTTGAACTGTACTTTATTATGCTTCGCTATATTATTACAATTTAAAGTCAGAGTAGCAGAATAAAGAAAAGCAGAGGGAGTGTTTGACATTATCATAGACACAAATATTCCTTAACATGACTTCCCAGAGCAGGTAACAGTGCAGGGCTCCCCCTTCATAAGGCATCCCTTTATACAAGGGCTCCCACTGGCCCCATAATGCTATTCCATTGGCCTTTGCATTCTCAGCATACAGCTGAACACGAAGAGCAGGGCATGTAACTACAGTGTTCAAAACATACTATACTGACCAATGGGTGTTAGAATAATCTTTTACAGTAATGGAATATTAGTTTGTACAAATTAAACAATTGCAGAAAACTGAGCATTGAAAATTGTAAGGGTTACAGGAACACCCTGCACTGTTTACATGAAACGAATACCCTTTTCTATGCTGTATCCTGTGCTGTCCGTATCGCATTTTAATCATAATTTTGCGTCGATATTTTTATTAATACACAATGGGTCATAAATCCCCTGGGAAATACATCTTTCAGCTTTTACTCAAAATCGTTCTCAAGAGAAAGAGGTTCTCTAATAAGCACCATGCTGTACCAGTAGAGCTCCCTCCTCAAGAAGGCTTGTCCTTTCAATCACAGCACCAGCATTGTTGCATTGACCGGATACACCAGGATTCATTATAATCACAGCACCAGCATTGTTGCATTGACTGGATACACCAGGATTCATTATAATCACAGCACCAGCATTGTTGCATTGACCGGATACACCAGGATTCATTATAATCACAGCACCAGCATTGTTGCATTGACTGGATACACCAGGATTCATTATAATCACAGCACCAGCATTGTTGCATTGACCGGATACACCAGGATTCATTATAATCACAGCACCAGCATTGTTGCATTGACTGGATACACCAGGATTCATTATAATCACAGCGCCAGCATTGTTGCATTGACTGGATACACCAGGATGCTCACAGGAGAATTTTTTTTTTGCGAATGCCGTAAAGCAAAAGTTGAGGAATTCATGTCTGGCGGATTTATGACAGATGATGTGTGAATACAAATATCAAAAACAACCAAGATTATGATTAAAAATATATTGCTGTGATATAGACAACCCAGGATACAATAGGTTTCTTGTGCACACTGCAGCATGTTCCGTCACACTTTCAGAAAGGACTATCCCACAGAGGTTTGCTTAGAACAGTTAGATTAACAATGTTACCTCCAAGTTCCTTTACATTCAGGATTGCGTTCTGGAATGGAACTGCTTTGATGCTAAAACCTGAAAAGAGATGTCAGAATACAATTAGACTCCTACGGATTCTATTACATCATGCATGGATTGTCTGGGGTCACAGAATACAATTAGACTCCTACTGATTCTATTACATCATGCATGGATTGTCTGGGGTCACAGAATACAATTAGACTCCTACTGATTCTATGACATCATTCATGGATTGTCTGGGATGGAAAATGTACTTCAACAGACATTTCAGGAATATATGTATGTCCTCGTACCTGTTCACCCATAACCCCTGATCAAAAAGCTTTGAGTGGGCCGGGTCATGGGCCCATACATAACTAGGATGTTAAACCTATGCTTAGGAAACACTCATTTCTCAAATTACTATTTACAAAATCGGGTAAGCTAATATTATCCCATTGTTTGTTTGTTATACAAAAATGTTACACTTTATGAATAACCAGAAAATTCATGACAGGATATTAGCGGAAGGATAATTCTGAAATGCACAGGTTTTTACCCACAACAGGCAACTTTCTTACCAAACCAACCTTTATTACACGTTATACAGCGGTTGTGGGTAAACTATATCCTTGATGCTGCCAAATGACTGATTTATTGTACCTGCCCATTTTGTACAAACAATGCATTATTGCAACGTGACTCACAAGGAGAGTGAAATTTGCAGAAAGCCCTTCGTATCAGTGATAGGGGTTGTGAAACAGCAGATGAACCATCCTGTGTGTGCTTCCCAGTGTATTGGAATACACTGGGGACCCCTGCAGTAAGCTTTGGGAACTCATTCACATTTAGATTTGGTTGTTAGCTTATTTTATCAAAGGCTCCATTAGGTAACCACCCACTCAATACTTGAATACAAGTACATTGCCAGTTCTTTGTGTAGTTTTTTATTTTGTTACAAAAGGAAGACCGATATATAAAGCTAGTGGGTTGCTTTTTATTTCTAATAATATGTGAGTCTCTAGAGATGTTATTGCGTGCAATTACACAACACAGAAGCCCTATTAACAGCAAGTGCATGGGCAAAGACACACTTTAACAGCACAGCATTAGAAAGGAACTGCTTTACCTGTTCCTAGCTGCAACAAAGTTGTTTCTGGGTAGTTTTGCTCTTTTTCAAATTGCCTTTGAGCTTGTTGTGAAGGTTTTATGTGAGGATTGTATACTGTAGCCCAAGCGGTTTACCTTACCTGTGGTAGGCACAACTGTTTCTGTGCCTTCACTACAAAGACGTGAAAGCAGACTGGTCTTGCCAGAGCCCGTCAGACCAATGCAAACCACATCATACTCCGGTCTCGGAGGAGGAGGTCCTTTGCAGCAGAGTGCTCTGAAACACTGGAGAAAAAATACAAATATCACAAAGGGGTGTTTATTATGCACTTGCATTCATTTTCAGAACAGGTACACAAACTGGTCTATCAGTACATGAATCACAGTTTGTGGCTGGAAGCCATTTCAGCAAATGCAGTGTGAACTGTGAATGGGATGTTTAAAAGTAATGTGGAAATATCAACATCTACAACTAAATGAGAAAGTAAAAGCATAATTTCAAAAATAAACTTTTTTAGATCATAAAAGTGATTGAATCCATTTCTCAATCTTGAGTGGCTAAAATGACTGTGGAGCTACACTGTATAGCTGGCATGTTCAAGATCAGTAGATCCAGGGGAGGAAGGGATCCTTTCAGCTGCTTGTTTCAGGGGACAAGGAAATCAGCAAACAAAAAAACTAACTTAATAAACCAAAGAATATACAGTAGCTCTCACAGAACAGAAGAGCAAGACATGTAGGCACCAGTACTCCTAGCTTGTATCATATTATGCCTAAAAAACAATCTTGAGTATAAGCTTCATGTTGCATGTGTTGTGTTTTGTATTGTATGATGTGGAAACGCCCAAATTGGGCAATACTGTACGATATCCTGGTGCTACAACTTCACTCCTCTGTCTTCAATCACATCTCCACTCCACTGTTCCACTGGCTTCAATCCCATCTACACTCCACTGTCTTCAATCACATCTCCACTCCACTGTTCCACTGGCTTCAATCCCATCTACACTCCACTGTCTTCAATCACATCTCCACTCCACTGTTTCACTGGCTTCAATCCCATCTACACTCCACTGTCTTCAATCCATTCTACACTCCACTGTCTTCAATCCCATCTACACTCCACTGTTTTCAATCACAACTCCACTACACTGTCCCACTGGCTTCAATCACAACTCCACTACACTGTCCCACTGGCTTCAATCACAACTCTACCCCACTGTCTTCAATCACAACTCCACTCCACTGTCCCACTGGCTTCAATCACAATTAGCTGGGTAGGTGTTGCTTCTTTAGCTACCATGATGTTGTTGCTGGAAATTTATGCCTAGAAATATTAAGAATGCTGAAAGTAAAAACAAAGCAATCTGCCATGCCTTTGAAAACACACTGACATTTTTATTTATGTTATGCTTTTAATTAGATTGGATGCATTTAGATTGTGTTTTATGGCGTTTCTGTAAAATGCCTTGAGACATTACCTCATTGTTTTTTCAGTTGTATTGCTGATTGGTTGGGTTTTATGGTAATGAATAATCTCTCTCATATATATATATATATATATATATATATATATATATATATATATATATATATACACATATATATATATACACACACACACACACACACACACACACACACACACACTGGTTTGCAGAAGTATTCACCTCCCTGCAAAGTTTTCACATTTTGTTGGCACCTGAGCGTACTCCACAAAGCTTTCAAATGAGACTTTACGTAGAATCTACACAAACTACTCCACATTGATAAAATTAAAAAATGCATATAGAATATAAATAAGTAAGATTTACAGGGAAAAGCAGATTAATCTCAGTTGCATAAGTATTCAACTGCTTTGCTACTGCAGCCCTAAATCAGCTCAGGTGCAAATTATTTGTTTGAAAGGTCACAAAATTAGTGAAATGGTTTCAGCCTGTGTGTACTCAAAGTGGTATAATTTGTAGATAATTTCCCTCAGGTATATAAAGACTTTCAAGCTGCAACTCACATAGTGATTCAACAAAGCAACCATGAAGACCAAGGAGCTTTTGAAACAAGTCAGGGATAAAATGGTAGAGAGGCATAGAGCAGAAGAAGGGTACAAGAACATTTCAAAGGTGCTGATTATCCCTCTCAGCACAGTGAAGTCCACCATTAAGAAGAGGAAGATGCATCATACCACCCAGACACTACCCACATCAGGTCGCCCTCCCAAACTGAGCAACCAGGCAAGTAGGAAACTGGTTCGACATGTCACTCTGAAGCCAACAATGACCTTGAGAGATCTGCAAAGTTCTGTGTCTGAGATGGGAATCAGTGTTCACACATCAACAATAAGCCGGTCCCTACACAAAGCTGGCCTGTATGGACAGGTGGCAAGAAAGCAGCCATTACTCAGAAAACCCTCATCTTAAAAGTACATATGGAGTTTGCAAAAAAGCATGTAGATGATATTGCAGACATGTGGAAAAAGGTTTTGTGGTCAGACGAGACAAAAATTGAACTTTTCGGTCTAAATTCCAAGCGTTACATCTGGCGCAAGCCCAACACTGCACATCACCCAGTCAACACCATCCGAACTGTCAAGCATGGTGGTGGCAGCATCATGTTATGGGGATGCTTCTCTTCAACAGAGACTGGGAAGCTTCTCAGGATAGAGGGGAGAATGGATAATGCAAAGTACAGGCGAATCCTTGAGGAAAACCTGTTTGAGTCAGCCAAAACTGGGGAGGAAATTCACATTTCAGCAGGACAATGACCCGAAGCACAAAGCCAAAGCCACAATGGAGTGGTTGAACAAGAAGAGAATTAATGTTCTTGAGTGGCCCTGTCAAAGTCCTGACTTTAATCCAATCGAAGATTTATAGCAAGACTTGAAGATTGCAGTCCATTGACGATCCCCAACAAACTTATCTGAACTGGAGCAATTCTCCTGTGAAGAATGGGCAAACATTTCACCATCCTACTGTGCAAAGCTAGCAGAGACCTAGCCAAAAAGACTCATAGCAGTAATTGCTGCAAAAGGTGCTTTTACCAAGTACTGACTTAAGGGGCTGAATACTTATGCAACCAGTACATTTCATTTTGTACATTTTCTTTGCGTTTTGCTGACATTTAACCTTCTCCCCATATAATAGCATATATTATTTGTAATTCAACAAAATTCTACATTATTGGTTCTGCAAACCAATAATGTAGCATACATATACACAGTGCCTATAGTAAGTATTCTCAATCAGATTCAAGTCCGGGCTTTGACTGGGCCACTCTAGGACATTCACTTTCTTGTTTTTAAGCCACTCCAGTGTCACTTTGGCTGTGTGCTTGGGGTCATTGTCCTGCTGAAAGGTGAATCTCCATCCCAGTCCAGACATAACGCTTTGCATTTAGGCCAAATAGTATCTTTGCTTTGAATGTACTACCCAACTGTGGGAACTTACAGAGATAGGTGTATTTAATCTGAAATCATGTGAAACACTTTTATTACACACAGATGCACTCCATTTAACTTGTTGTGTGAATTCTGAAGGCAATTGGTTCCACCTGAGCTTATTTAGGAGTGTCATAGCAAAGGGGGCGAATACTTACTGTATCTATTGAAGACTTTTCAGGTTGTTATTTTTAATTGATTTCTTTTTTCACCCCCCCATTTTTTCACACATTGAAAGTGTTGAGTAGGTTGTGTAAATCAAAGAAAAAAAAAATCCCATTTAAATGCATCGATTTCAGGTTGTAACACAACAACCTGTGAAAACGTCCAAGGCGGGGTGAATACTTACTATAGACACTGTGTGTATATATCTGTGTGTGTGTGTGTATATATATATATATATATATATATATCTCAATGAGACTTCTGCACCTGTTAACAGGTAGTTTGGCCCACTCTTCCTGAGCAAACTGCTCCAGCTGTCTCAGATTTGATGGGTGCCTTCTCCAGACTGCAAGTTTCAGCTCTTTCCATAGATGTTCGATAGGATTCAGATCAGGACTCATAGAAGGCCACTTCAGAATAGTCCAATGTTTTGTTCTTATCCATTCTTGGGTGCTTTTAGCTGTGTGTTTTGGGTCATTATCCTGTTGGAGGACCCATAACCTGCGACTGAGACAGAGCTTTCTGACACTGGGCAGTACGTTTCGCTCCAGAATGCCTTGATAGTCTTGAGATTTCATTGTGCCCTGCACAGATTCAAGGCACCCTGTGCCAGGCACAGCAAAGCAGCCCCAAAACATAACCCAACCTCCTCCATGTTTCACTGTAGGTATGGTGTTCTTTTCTTTGAAAGCTTCATTTTTTCGTCTGTGAACATAGAGCTGATGTGACTTGCCAAAAAGCTCCAGTTTTGACTCATCTGTCCAAAGAACATTCTCCCAGAAGGATTGTGGCTTGTCAATATGCATTTTAGCAAATTCCAGTCTGGCTTTTTTACGTTTTTCTTTCAAAAGTGGAGTCCTCCTGGGTCTTCTTCCATGGAGCCCACTTTCGCTCAAAAAGCGACGGATGGTGCGATCAGAAACTGACTTTCCTTCACCTTGGAGTTCAGCTTGTATCTCTTTGGCAGTTATCCTTGGTTCTTTTTCTACCATTCGCACTATCCTTCTGTTCACTCTGGGGTCGATTTTCCTCTTGCGGCCGCGCCCAGGGAGGTTGGCTATAGTTCCATGGACCTTAAACTTCTTAATAATATTTGCAACTGTTGTCACAGGAACATCAAGCTGCTTGGAGATGGTCTTGTAGCCTTTACCTTTACCATGCTTGTCTTATTTTCTTCCTGATCTCCTCATACAACTCTCTCCTTTGCTTTCTCTGGTCCATGTTCAGTGTGGTGCACACAATGATACCAAACAGCACAGTGACTACTTTTCTCCATTTAAATAGGCTGAATGACTGATTACAAGATTGGAGACATGTGTGATACTAATTAAAGAAACTAATTAGTTTGAAATATCACTATAATCCAATTATTTATTATCTTTTCTAAGGGGTACCAACAAATGTGTCCAGGCCATTTTAGAATATCTTTGTAGAATAAGCAATAATTTATCTCTTTTCACAGCTTCTTTGCTTTATTCTATGACATACCAAAGGCATGTAAGTATACATGATAAAATAGCTTTTAATTTCATCACTTTTCAGGAGGAATGAAGCATTATTTCAATGAGCTGTAAGGGTACCAACAAATTTGAGCACCTGTGTATATATATATGTGCCCAGTCCCTGACCACATTCCGGCGCCTCCTTAAGACTCACCTCTTCAAACAGCACCTGTAGAACTCCTCTGTTGTATCCTGGGACACTATCACCCTTCATTTAAATATGCTTTATTTTGCTCTTATCTGCCCCCTATTTTACTGCATTTAATCCTGTACCTCAGAATATTGTAATCTCCCAAGTGTTTAATCTGTAGTATTTTGTACTTAATCATATCCTGATGTAACTATCACTACTTAATCATATCCTGATGTAACTTTCACTATTATCTGCTGTATTATTGAATTGTGGTTTGTCACACTTGAGAATTATTGTATTTCTTGTTCTTATTGTATGACTTATATTGTAACACTTGAATGTATTTGTATTTGCTTGCGATTGTAAGTCGCCCTGGATAAGGGCGTCTGCTAAGAAATAAATAATAATAATAATAATAATATATATGATTTACATTACATGAGAGTAGGTGTTAAAACGTCATGCTGATACTGGACTCAGCTCTTGCCAAGATAAGTACCAACTAAGACATAGCTTATTTTACTGTAAACAAATGTGATCCATCTGTGTTTCCTTCCATCTGATGATGTAGATATCCTTCTGCCTGGTGTTGATGGCTGAAGTGTAATACTGGCTCCAGGGATCAGCCTATTTTGCCTCCCTGGCACATCAGCACACACAACGGCTGCAATGCTGGCTCCAGGGATCAACCACAGTGCGGCCTTCCTAGCGCATCAGAATGACAACCGTCTGGACTGAGCTGAGTAGGGTACTTCTCTGGGGTCTTCAAGTGGGCATCTTCCATCCTTGGTGACAGTGATTCTGGCGTCCCAGCATCACCCCCCTCCGTCCCCCACTCAGCTAAGCTTCTCTAGTATACTGTATCCTTGAATAAACATAATTGTGATCATATAACAAGCTGCTTCACATGATTTATTTTGATTGTTTTGTATATGTATTGTCCTCAGTGATTGAGCACCATTGACATTTGGTCCGCTTTTAAGAATCAATCGCTTATAAGAATCAAATCTGTTTATATATATATATATATATATATATATATATATATATATATATATATATATATATATATATATATATATATATATATATATATATATTGTTGTGACCGGCCGGCACTCATGACTTTTCAAGCGCTAAATTTTAATAACAAAAACAAAAACGAAAATGAAAACAAACACCTAGCTCTTACGAGCCCTAACTAAACATGAGCAGGAACCTACTCTATATAAGCCGGACAGCTAAGCTGTTTACCGGCTGAAAACAAAACACACAGTTTTCTTTATCTACACAAAAGTAACACACAGTACCTCTCTGTGACGGCTCAGCAGCAGGGTACACCTCCTGCTTCCTTCTACTTAGCGGCCCAGTGCAGACTGACTGCACCTCTTAAATACCCTGCACCTGGTTCTAATTTACAATTACTTCCAGGTGCAGGGGATAATTAACAATAAAATAATTAAACAAAACGTGCATACGCACATGTTTTATGCAGGGAGGATATTACCCCCCCTCCCTGCTGTGTTATATATATATATATATATATATATATATATATATATATATATATATATATATATATTAGCTCAAAGAGCCAGCTGCCCAACGTTTCGATATATATATATATACATATATATATATATATATATATATATATATATATATATATACACACACAGTATATATTCCAGTCTGTAGCAGTGTAGATAGTTAGTTCACAATGAATTTCACTGTTGTGATAAAAAGTTAGCTTTATAGCTGCCTCAAGGCTCTCCTTCTTCACAATTTAATAAAGACATCAAGACAGCAAACATCTCCTGTAATTAGACATTGTGGCAAAGGGCCAGCATTGGCTCCATAGCAAAGCTTTGACAGCAGTTTTAACGAGCGAAAGCAGCAGACACCCAGCACAGCTGGAATGAATTCATACTGAAATGCACCACATTCAATCGCTAAATCAAAGTGTAACCTACAGAACAGATTTAATACACATACAACCATGAAGATCTCAGAATGAGTAACAGTGATCAGTAACAATAATCCCACTGGGCTCTTCATTAAATAGCAGATTGGTCTGCCTTGTGCCACAGTTATGGGCTGGACCCCACATGTCTTTAAGAATGGTGGTCCATTACTCCGGGAGTACGGACCACAAGTGGGGCACGTGGAGGATTGCAACCGCAAAACTAGACTTTAAAATGAATTATTTTCTTGAAAGCGACCCTGTGTCTGTCCATCTTATCAGGGTTGACATTAAGCTTTGTGGAGTTGACTTGAATCAGCCATTTGTAAAACGGACCAGAGGAATTGTGTGGTTAGATGGCTTTTTTTTTTTTATTTGCAGCATAAAACAACTTCCCTTAGTGCTCTGTTGAACTAGAAAGCAGCCGTTTTCCCTTCATACAGTAGAAATGGGAATTGTACAAAGGTTAAAAGAAGGGCTTGCTCTCCCTCACTCTGTATGAGCATATTGCAAACAATGAGCTTGAAGACTGGCAGCACTATCTGGGATAGTGCTGGTTGTAATCTGGCAGCACACACTGCAGTGTCTATTGTTCATCATTTTCCTATTGCTGGTCTCGGCTATGCCAAGATACTCCTCGCAAACTCGCTCTGCAGCACAAGATGTGAAACAGCTCATTGTGAACCAGGCCTCTCGCAGATAGGACATCAGCTTGTGGATTCTCTTTCAACTGGCTGAGCGCAGACCCTGGGAACATGCCTTCTGTCTGGCAGTGCACAGAAAGCATGAAGACAGGACAGAGGCTGCTTCTTCAGCCAGTTTCCAGCACTCCAGACAGCGCCTGCAGGCCAGAATCCAGCATGTGTCTGTGATGCTCAATCATGACCTTTGAAATGACAGCCATTTCTATCAAGCGAAATGTGGAGATGGAGAGCAGTTGAATGACATGTATGTAATAGACACCAGCAACAGTCAAAACAGAAGACTTCCCATTGCTAAGGGCGCACAGGGTGCCTTCAATCACCTTTTTGTTTTTGCTGCCGAGTTTGTTTTCGTTAAATTGCAATGATGCCAGAGACCCACCGCACAGTAAAGTACAAAGAGGAGTGGAACTGCACTGTTAAAACATGAAGACAAATCCCCTCTCACCTAGAAAAACAAGAGGCTTGTGGATCTCATGCTGTGCACAAAGAAGGGCAATACTGTACATGACATCTTAGCATGGCCTTTTTCTCTATCGAGTGCCTAGCATAATCCAGAGACAAGATGCATAACGGCCGTATTTTTCAAAATAATAATGCATTTTACACCTTAACTGTCAAATTCACAAAGCACACAACTGTACTGATTAGAGACCAGAACCATTTTTAGATTCCAGCAGGAGCAAGCGATTTATATCCGGTCAGCTTCCTTGCGTGTAGAATGATCGAGAGCCTATGGGCATACAAGGGCAGACTGTTTTGTTATTTAATACCCTTATTTAATACCCTTTTCCCCCTCTCTATATACCACCAATGGCTCCTCTCTAACATTGTATCTGTGACCCTCAACCCAAGTGAGTCCGGATCAAAGACTTGGAAAAACATTTCCACCCAAAATGGACGGGCTGTCTGTCTGTCAAAAGGTGATTCCCACTGAGCGCAGAGGACAGCTCGGGTTACCTCCATGTGCCAAGATGAAAGTGCTGGCCTGAGCCCCACTAATCCACATATATTTTGTTCTTTCCAGCAGGGGGACCAATGAGACAACGAAACAGCAGTCGCTGACACTTTTTGCCAAAACACTGTTAGCATAATCAAAAAGGATTACCAACCAGCATTCGCAAAGCAGCTCAAGGTTACCTTGGGGGCTGCAATGCTTCGGCAAAAGATGCAATGAACTCATGTTAAAAACGCACTTCATTCTTCCAGGAACGCTCTGGAGGAGGATGGTTGAGGGGGGGGCTGGGGAGGGGGCGGTGCTGTAAATCTTAATGTCAACGACAGGGAGGCTGTTGTGAGCCATTACCATAAATCTGACAAACGCTAATTTGATGGGAGGCTGTATCTGTCTGCTCCAAAGCTAGTCTAGACAGTCTTTTGAGAAATCCTGCAGCGGGGTTGTTTGTTCCCAGTAACACCATCTGGAAATGGCAACATGAGGCGACCGGTGCAGTTCACACACGGATCAAAGGGTGCGCTTCTACTGCTATTGTGCACTAGAAATGCAGAACAAGCTCAATATATATTAAAATGTATGGAAATGCAGAACAAACTCAACATATAGATGACAATGTATGGAAATGCAGAACAAGCTCAACATATAGATGACAACGTATGGAAATGCAGAACAAGCTCTCTCTCTATATATATATATATATATTTGGCTTGGACACCCTTCAATAACATATTAATATTCATTGAGGAAACCAAAATACCTGCATTCATTTATTTCTTTATTCATTTGCACACTAGTTTACTTCGGGTCAGACAAGACACAGGATATCTCATTAGCGCAGGGAATTGAAATATACATCTATGTTGTATGCAGATAGCAAAGCCTGTTAGTTAACTGGGTGTTACAAGCTACTTGCCTTACAGACATCAAATATTGGATGTTACTGAATTTTCTAATGTTGAATTCACATAAAACAGAGGTTATGCTGGTGGGCTCACAGTACCAACTAAAAGGAAATGTGGGATTACATGAGCTTGACACTTGCAGTCTCTCATCGAAACTTAAACTACAAATTAAGAGCTTGGGGGTCATCTTTGATCCTGATCTCTCATTTGAGAGTCATATTAGGGAAGTTACTAAAGTATCTTTTTACCATTTGAGAACTATAGCCAAACTTAGACCAATTATTTCTGTATCTGATGCGGAGAGTCTAATGCAGGCCTTGTTTCATCTAGAATTGATTATTGTAATGCACTTTTTTCTGGTGTCCCAAAATGTGTGGTATCCCGCTTGCAGCTTGTTCAGAATACTGATTTTAAGATTTTGCTGTTAACTTACAAGGAATGGATTAGCACCTAGTTATTTGCAGGAGTTACTGACCCTGTATCTACCAAACCACACTCTGAGATCACAGGATGCGGGGCTGCTGGTTATTCCTAGGGTCGACAAGAGCAACACGGGAGGTAGGGCTTTTTCTTGTAGAGCTCCTAAATTATGGAATGCTCTGCCTTCATCTGTCAGGGAAGCTGGGACTGTTACAGTTTTCAAGTCAAGACTAAAAACACACTTTTATAAAATGGCTTTCTTATCTTGGTGGGTTTTAATGTAACTTTAAAATGGCTGCTTTTGTATTATGTGTATACTGTTATTTAAAACTATTATTTAAATGGTCTGACTGTGGCAGTTGTATGTGTGACATGCTATACAAATGTATTGTGGTTTGTTATTTTTTCTGCTATATACTGCACAGTGCTTTGCGATACTTTTGTATAAAAAGAGCTATATAAATGCAATAAATAAATAAACTAACTTTCTATACATTTAGTAAATGTCAGACAGTAAAATGGTGACATGGCTTTGCATTGTTCCGTTATTTTCCTAAACCACATTTTAGGCACTTTCCTAAATTCCTAAACTACATTCTAAGCACTTGCCTAAAACTGATAATTAATAATCACCATATTTCTGTCTGTTGGCAGCTTGTTAAATGCCTGGGCAGTTAGTTAATTGAAGGGATTTGCTGTCTTCCTACAACATTTATATTACATAAATCCAGACACATGTAGAATTGCCTATAATACTCTAAACCATGCTTGTACCAAGTATCAGGTCTCTGCAGTACAGTACCATGTAAATGCAGCAGACTGAAATACAGTACCATGTAAATGCAGCAGATTGAAATACAGTACCATGTAAATGCAGCAGATTGAAATACAGTACCATGTAAATGCAGCAGATTGAAATGGAGCTTTACAAAAGAGAGAGCAGCTGCTACAGGCAGCTTTGGAGAGGGTTCAAGTGAGGTGAATTTGTGCAGATTCAGAACAGTGTGGAATGAAGTGTCTGCTGTGGCTCATCATCTCAGCATTGCAGCCAGGGAGCCTGGGAAGCTCTCCAGAACATGAGCTGCACACCGTTAAAAAGTAAAGATGCACCCATTTCACAGGCTTTTCATCCTTCCTGTGACACTGCCCCTCTGAATAAGAGCCTGACGCTGGAGACTCCGGGGTTTTACTTGTACTGGTATTGCTTCTTTATTAACCTTCTGTCATACCCCACTACTGGTTCATATTTCATTGTATACACTTACTAGCCGTATAAACACTAAATGGTCTATTTAATCATCAAAGCTTTCTATCGATACCAGACCGAAGATAAAGTTTAACAATATTTTTTTTTGAAGACTCTTCTCCAATAAGCGCATGGGTTAGTCTAATTCAACATATAACAAAGTGAACACATTTATCTGTCTCACCCGTCACAGCGCAACACATTTTTAATATATGATGCGTAATAATAATTTATATTAACAAGAGTAAGATGGAGACACTGCGACCATAAACAGCCTACCCAAGGGAATCAGTTTCATTTTTCTACAAGCATTGTACTAGCAAGACTGCAGTGTTCATCTCATTGAGGGGGTCCTCTTACCAACCACTGAACATTGCAGAAAATGGAATGGGAAGGTATTTAGGATATAAATCTTCTAATTGGAAGGGGTGATTAGCCTAAACCTATTACCATAGCTTTGTTAAACCTTTAGTTTTCCACACAATATAGTCGAAAAAATCTTTTCCGCACTGAGACAGATCAAAGCCCAACGGGCCTCCTATTGAACCACCCTGACTATTACAAATGTGAGCTCAGAGGGGGAGAGCCGGGCTCCTGAACAGGGGGGTAAAAGGACTGCACCAGTTAGTGATCATGTGTCTACAAAACCAATTCATCCGAGATGGCCCCAATCTTTAATAAAAACACATCTTTGGCTCCGTTTGCCAGTGTGGGAACATTTTTAAGATAAACATATTTCAAGCAACCCTAAACGCATAGCTTTAATAGCCATTTACAGGTCTATTGTTAAAGAAAGATGGGGGTGGACTCAAAAATGAATAGTTTTATACAGGTATATAGAATTAGGCTGACACGGGGCAAAGCATTCAATTCATTTTTATGCAAATGCCCTGCTCTGATAACAGCAGGAGTAAGGATCTTTGATAATAGACAGAATACTTCACACTATTCTATGTAAACTGATTTCACAATAATTCATTACAATGTTCATTGTTTTATTATACATAAAATGTGTCTGATCCTCTGTGGAAGTTCTCTGACTGACATCAAGTCAAGACAATAAATAAGATACCAAATTCCTGGGATAGTGGAACTGCCCCCAGATCCTCCACATGCAAATTACAGAAGAGTTTCAAAACAACCAATAAACAGCTGAGGACCATGTTGATCTGCTGCACTATATCTGAAAGCCAGCTGAGGACCATGTTGATCTGCTGCACTATATCTGAAAGCCAGCTGAGGACCATGTTGATCTGCTGCACTATATCTGAAAGCCATCTGAGGACTATGTTGATCTGCTGCACTGTATCTGAAAGCCAGCTGAGGACCATGTTGATCTGCTGCACTGTATCTGAAAGCCAGCTAAGGACCATGTTGATCTGCTGCACTGTATCTGAAAGCCAGCTGAGGACCATGTTGATCTGCTGCACTGTATCTGAAAGCCAGCTGAGGACCATGTTGATCTGCTGCAATGTATCTGAAAGCCAGCTGAGGACCATGTTGATCTGCTGCAATGTATCTGAAAGCCAGCTGAGGACCATGTTGATCTGCTGCACTGTATCTGAAAGCCAGCTGAGGACCATGTTGATCTGCTGCACTGTATCTGAAAGCCAGCTGAGGACCATGTTGATCTGCTGCACTGTATCTGAAAGCCAGCTGAGGACCATGTTGATCTGCTGCACTATATCTGAAAGCCAGCTGAGGACCATGTTGATCTGCTGCACTATATCTGAAAGCCAGCTGAGGACCATGTTGATCTGCTGCACTATATCTGAAAGCCAGCTGAGGACCATGTTGATCTGCTGCACTATATCTGAAAGCCAGCTGAGGACCAGGTCCCAGAGGGGACATTTCCACTGTGCCACAAGGCTCCTTTGAGGAGTTTGGGGCCAGCCATAATCTGAGTGCATTCTTCTATACAGTTGGTTATTTTAAAAGCATATCTCGAATGTCCAGTTTTGTAAACGTGTATTTTTGTTTTTAAACATGATGTCCATGGAAGTGGACAATAGGTAGGATTTTTGGAAATATTTTGTCAGCTGCTGTACAATAACTTAGATTATTTACTATTTAGATGGTTGAAATTGGGACATTTAGAAAGAAACAAAATTGTTTTCTTTACCAGCACAATACCACGATATATTAAGGGTAGTGGATCTAACTGCTGTGTTTGTTATTCCATGCTGTTAAGCAGGCATCTAATTGACTATTCACATTTTTGATTCACTGGGTGAGAAAGACACAGAATTCAATAAAGACTGTAAATAAAAATGCTTGCAAATGAACCAAACTTAAATACAAATCCTTCACACACCTATACAGTCGCTGGATGTTATGTACTGGTGTGTAAGGTAACACTGCCTCCTCTTGGACGGAACCAGAACTACAGCTATGATTGTTTAACAGAAAGCCTGGGTCTGCTGATGTTTCAAGGGGCCTGAAGTTCAGTGAGATTTTTGGTCTCTTAAGATATTCTTCCAAGACGGATACGTAATGCCTCTATTTTAATAATATTGTATTTTAGTTTAATATCCTATTATACGGGCAGCAGTGTGGAGTAGTGGTCAGGGCTCTGGGCTCTTGACCGGAGGGTCGTGGGTTCAATCCCAGGTGGGGGACACTGCTGCTGCACCCTTGAGCAAGGTACTTTACCTAGATTGCATTAGTAAAAACCCAACTGTATGAATGGGTAATTGTATGTAAAAATAATGTGTAAAAAATAATGAAATTGTATGTAAAAATAATGTGGTATCTTGTAACAATTGTAAGTCGCCCTGGATAAGGGTGTCTGCTAAGAAATAAATAATAATAAATAAATATGTGCATGCTGCTTTATTTCCTGATGCTGTACAGTAGGCTTCTCACTCACTATTCACCCATCAAACTAGAACAAAGCATTCTGGTAACAATCTAAGGGGTGTGTCACATTAGATTGAAAGGGTTATAAACACAATATGAGGGGTGTGTCAAATTAGATTGAAAGGGTTATAAAACACACTCCGAGGGGTGTGTCACGTTAGATTGAAAGGGTTATAGCTCCCGAGTGGCGTATCCAGTAAAAGCACTCGCGTACAGTACAGGATGCGTCCTATAGCCTGGACGTCGCCGGTTCAAGTCCAGGCTATTCCTTTGCCGACCGAGGACGGGAGCTCCCAGGGGGCGGGCTGTCATCAGACTGCTTCAGGAATCAGTTGAATTGCATGCAAATGAGCAAAGTTCCATAAGAACTGAAATCACATGCAGATATTTATCATGAAGCATCTTCCAAATCACACTCCTTCACAACGCCCAAACAACGACAGCTTTGGTGTGATGCATTTTCCAGTTCTGTGGGACCAATATCTTGTCCTTGGTGCCTTTCAATAAGAATCCTGTCCTGATCATTGAATGAGCTGCGCTGTCAGTAAAGATACCACAGCTTTAAATATTAAACTAGTTTAAACTTGAGTATGAATCCTGTCCTGATCAGTGAATGAGATGCGCTGTCAGTAAAGATACCACAGCTTTAAATATTAAACTAGTTTAAACTTGAGTATGAATCCTGTCCTGATCAGTGAATGAGATGCGCTGTCAGTAAAGATACCACAGCTTTAAATATTAAACTAGTTTAAACTTGAGTATGAATCCTGTCCTGATCAGTGAATGAGATGCGCTGACAGTAAAGATACCACAGCTTTAAATATTAAACTAGTTTAAACTTGAGTATGAATCCTGTCCTGATCAGTGAATGAGATGCGCTGTCAGTAAAGATACCACAGCTTTAAATATTAAACTAGTTTAAACTTGAGTATGAATCCTGTCCTGATCAGTGAATGAGATGCGCTGTCAGTAAAGATACCACAGCTTTAAATATTAAACTAGTTTAAACTTGAGTATGAATCCTGTCCTGATCAGTGAATGAGCTGCGCTGACAGTAAAGATACCACAGCTTTAAATATTAAACTAATTTAAACTTGAGTATGAATCCTGTCCTGATCAGTGAATGAGATGCGCTGTCAGTAAAGATACCACAGCTTTAAATATTAAACTAGTTTAAACTTGAGTATGAATCCTGTCCTGATCATTGAATGAGATGCGCTGTCAGTAAAGATACCACAGCTTTAAATATTAAACTAGTTTAAACTTGAGTATGAATCCTGTCCTGATCATTGAATGAGATGCGCTGTCAGTAAAGATACCACAGCTTTAAATATTAAACTAGTTTAAACTTGAGTATGAATCCTGTCCTGATCAGTGAATGAGCTGCGCTGACAGTAAAGATACCACAGCTTTAAATATTAAACTAGTTTAAACTTGAGTATGAATCCTGTCCTGATCAGTGAATGAGCTGCGCTGACAGTAAAGATACCACAGCTTTAAATATTAAACTAGTTTAAACTTGAGTATGAATCCTGTCCTGATCAGTGAATGAGCTGCGCTGTCAGTAAAGATACCACAGCTTTAAATATTAAACTAGTTTAAACTTGAGTATGAATCCTGTCCTTATCAGTGAATGAGCTGCGCTGTCAGGAAAGATACCACAGCTTTAAATATTAAACTAATTTAAACTTACTGTAGGAGGGTTAAAAGCATCCTGTTGCTTACTGAAATGTTGTCAGGAACGTGTGTTTGAACTGCTGCCTCCATCATATCCCCTGTGCAGGGGTTTTCATCAGAAGAATTTTGTTGTTCAAAGCTACCCTTGTATGTTTGCATGGACAGATCCACTGGGAAACAGGCAGCTCTTCAGTTTAGAGTGACAATGTCATAGAGCTGGAATCCTGTTTCTTAGGGGATTTCACACTTGCTTTGTTTGGGCTGTTTGATGCCCGTTGCTCTATTTAGCAAGTTAATTCTGATTTGAATCCTTTGAAACAAACCAAGTGTGAAAGTGCCAGGGGTACACTGGAAGTAGCATACTATCCATGTTATAAGCACGTTTAAAAATAATGTGAAACAATAAATAATAAATCAAACAAATTCAGTGTAACAGGAACAGGTCGACATGATATGTCGACCTGTTCCTATCCAGTTTTAAATAACTTTAGCATAACAGAGGCAGAAGTGTTAAAGGGACTAGGAGCTCTCAAAATAAACAATTTCCCTGGGCCGGATGAGATCCTCCCAATAGTACTCAAAGAAATGAAGGAAGTTATTTACAAACCGCTAACCAAGATCATGCAACAGTCTCTTGACACAGGGGTTGTACCGACAGACTGGAGAATTGCAAACATAATACCGAGCCACAAAAAGGGAGACAAAACCGAACCAGGTAACTACAGACCAATAAGCCTGATTTCTATTATATGTAAACTTATGGAAACTATAATAAGGTCCAAAATGGAAAATTACATATATGATAACAGTATACCGGGAGACAGTCAGCATGGTTTTAGGAAAGGGAGATCATGTCTAACTAACCTGCTTGACTTTTTTGAGGATGCAACATCAACAATGGATAATTGCAACGCATACGACATGGTTTATTTAGATTTCCAGAAAGCTTTTGACAAAGTCCTGCATAAAAGATTAATTCTCAAACTGAACGCAGTAGGGATTCAAGGAAATGCATGCACATGTATTAGGGAGTGGTTAACATGTAGAAAACAGAAAGTACTGATTAGAGGAGAAACCTCAAAATGGAGCGAGGTAACCAGTGGTGTACCACATAGATCAGTATTAGGTCCTCTGCTATTCCTAATCTACATTAATGATTTAGATTCTGGTATGGTAAGAAAACTTGTTAAATTTCCAGACGACACAAAAATAGGAGGAGTGGCAAACACTGTTGCAGCAGCAAAGGTCATTCAAAATGATCTAGACAGCATTCAGAACTGGTCAGACACATGGCAAATGACATTTAATAGAGAAAAGTGTAAGGTACTGCACGCAGGCAATAAAAATGTCCATTATAAAGATAATATGGGAGATACTGAAATTGAAGAAGGAATCTATGAAAAAGACCTAGGAGTTCATGTTGACTCAGAAATGTCTTCATCGAGACAATGTGGGGAAGCTATAAAAAAGGCCAACAAGATGCTTGGACATATTGTGAAAAGTGTTGAATTTAAATCAAGGGAAGTAATGTTACAACTTTACAATGCATTAGTAAGACCTCATCTAGAATATTGTGTTCAGTTCTGGTCACCTTGTTACAAAAAGGATATTGCTGCTCTAGAAAGAGTGCAAAGAAGAGCGACCAGAATTATCCCGGGTTTAAAAGGCATGTCGTATGCAGACAGGCTAAAAGAATTGAATCTGTTCAGTCTTGAACAAAGACTACGTGGTGATCGGATTCAAGCATTCAAAATTCTAAAAGGTATTGACAATGTTGACCCAGGGGACTTTTTCGACCTGAAAAAAGAAACAAGGACCAGGGGTCACAAATGGAGATTAGATAAAGTGGCATTCAGAACAGAAAATAGGAGGCACTTTTTTACACAGAGAATTGTGAGGGTCTGGAACCAACTCCCTAGTAATGTTGTTGAAGCTGACACCCTGGGATCCTTCAAGAAGCTGCTTGATGAGATTCGGGGATCAATAAGCTACTAACAACCAAACAAGCAAGATGGGCCGAATGGCCCCCACTCATTTGTAAACTTTCTTATGCTCTTATGTTCTTATGTAACTGCAAATTGAAACTGCTCCCTCACATCTTTCCCATGTTAAACAGATAATATGCGGACCATGTAATATACTTCACATCGATTTCAATGCTGTTCTCACTCCAGTTTCTCAATAAAAGCTATGGGGCAGCTTGTAGAAAGTATCCTACAATGAACATTCTTATTGTATAAGAATGTGAACTTCTTTACCAGTCCAGGACAATGTATTGCATAAATAAAACCTTCACTGTTCACTGAAAGGCAGTGCAGTTGATTATGTGCACACTTGCAATTCAGCAAAACAACACTAGATGGTGGAAGAGGACAAATCAGCAACTTATTTTGTCAAGGTTTTTCTTAACCACTTCAGCTCCAGGGCACAGGCATGTATGTCAAATGAAAGAGCACTTGCAGTACCATGCCTGCCCTAACACTTCAGGGTTCTCAGAGTTACTTCCATGAGCAGCTGTAGAGTGTTTAGTCATGGGATATTCTAAATTAGCAGTTCTAATTGCATATTTATGTTCCGCTACTCTTTCTTTTAGTTCTCCCTCAATAAAAACACCCACATGGGCATTCCAAACGACAGACTACATAAGCAGTGTTACAATTAATGAAGTTATTGATCTCATGTGATCTATTTGTCTTAACATCACTAAATTGTTTATCTTGCACCCACATCTGAATGTCCCTTTTAATACCGCAGGAAACAATCAACCATCTAAACTATATACATAGTGTTTAACCTTATTTTACAAAAAAAATGTATTCCTTTTATATATTGTGTGCGTAATTTTGTACATACGTTACATAAAAAAAGGGAATATTTATGTTATATATATAAAACGTTTATTTTACTGTGTATACATTTTGCTAACTAATATATATATATATATATATATATATATATATATATATATATATATATTATAACTAGGGCCCTGCGTTTTACGCGACCTGCTTTCTTAGGCTGCACTTCATTCCTCCCACCGCAAGGTGGTCATGTAGTCTGCTTAATTAAACCACTTATTTATTAATAATCTCCTGATTCCTTTAATCATCTCAATTAGTCATTCTATTAACGCGCATTGGTGCGCTGATTAGGCGGCAGCAGCAACTATGGACATTTATTTAGTCATGCATCCCTTTATTACTAATACGTCTTATTCAATATTATTTCTTAGAATGTGTAAATAAATAATTTAAATGTTTGAAGTTTACTAGTAGAAACACATAATTTGTCAACAAAATATTAAAAAAAACAGCACTGATTCCTGGAACAATTTATATAAAATACTGAAATCATAACATCAATGCTGTAACATATATTACAAATATAACATAATAATAATAATAATAATAATAATAATAATAATAATAATAATAATAATAATAATACAAGGTTGTTCGCAAGCAGCACATTAAGTGTCACTTACAGTTTCATGAAAGAAAAATGTCCCGCGCATTAAATGTTGCTATTAAACTTAAGCATCGTCAGTTGGTTAATCCTGCCTTCTTTCATAGATTGACGCTGTTCTGTAAAAACTTGGTCAAGAAGAAACACTTCTTTCAGCATCTACAGAATTGGTAACAACTGACAAATATGTTATAGCCTTTCATGTTAAATTGGGAAATAATTCTTCAGCTTTAATCCAAAATTCATTCAAAGTCATTCTACTGCTGTTTTCTTTTGCATATGGTAGGTATTTGTCCATTTCTGATTTACAGTCATCAAATCCTGGAACAGAATATAATGGGAGGGCTTCCAGATCCAAACTACACACTTGTTGTGGGTCAAATATCCTCACTGCCATCAGAAAGTTATGAGCTGGTTGAAAAAAATGTGGTTTCTTTTTGCATTGATCCGGGTTGTAGTAATTAATCAATTTTTCAGAAACATCATGGAAGTTTTTTACACAGCGGCGTCTGTGCTGTGTACCTCTTGTGCCATTGCTCGGTATGTATTTATTAATTCTGCACCTTAATTAAATGTCTGATGGACTCTCACTTCACGGCTTTCAAACCACTGAATCAGATCCACCAGTCTCTTGGCATGCGTCGCAATTAGGGAGAGTTGAGATTTTAAACTTTGCACATCTTTAAGCAGTTTCTAGCGGTCCATTAACACTACAGTGTTTGGTGAAATGTGCATTTCTTTTTCCACAAAGCCTGTGTAAAAAGGGATGTATTTGGAATGATATTCAGCAGCAGAATACCAAGTGCCCCATCATGTTATGCATGGCTCAGGGTAAAGTACAGCCTTCTTGTTGGATTGCTTCTGTCAGGTGGTCTTTAAAATGTAGTTTTCTTCTTGGGCAATCTTTAAACTATTTATTTAACGGTTGCAACCAGCTTGTCTGCTTCCGGAAAATCATTTGCCCAGATATTGCTGGCAAGGGCTATTATGTGGGCATTACAAGTCAAATGTACTGAATTTGGTAGTAAACCTCAAAGAATGTCATTGTATGTCTTGATCATGTAACTGGCATTATTGGAGACAAATCCAGTCACATTATTAAAATTAACTTAAAATGCGTTTAAACATTACACAACGCCCTGTGCCACCGATGAGTAATTCACAGAGTGCAGATTAACTGTATCAGCTAATATTACTTTCATTTCAAAGGTATTCATTAGTCCTTGGAGAACAAACAAAATGTGCAAAACATTTGTAGACTCGTCAGTAACTACAGATACACTGTCAGACATCTTTACCAGTTGTACAATTTCCATCTTGTGCAACTCAGCAATTTGGGGTAGATATCCCTTTCTCAGTTTTTTTAAAATCGAACCCCGATGTTGACATTAATTATCGTGCAAATTTTAACGATGATTATCTCTACCAACTTTGTCAAGTTCCTTGGTGAGCGTTGATGGACAGCAATCTTCAAGTCATGCCACAAATTTCCGATTGGATTTAGGTCGGGGCTCTGACTGGGCCACTCAAGGACATTTACCTTTTTGTTCCTTAGCCACTCCAGTGTAGCTTTGGCTGTGTGCTTTGGGTCGTTGTCATGCTGAAAAATGAACTTCCGTCCCAGTTTCAGCTTTCTTGCAGAGGGCAGCAGGTTTTCCTCAAGGACTTCTCTGTACTTTGCTCCATTCATTTTCCCTTCTATCCTGACAAGTGCCCCAGTCCCTGCCGATGAGAAACATCCCCATAACATGATGCTGCCACCACCATGCTTCACAGTAGGGATGGTGTTCTTTGGGTGATGCGCTGTGTTGAGTTTGCGCCAAACATAACGCTTTGCATTTAGGCCAAAAAGTTTCATTTTAGTTTTGTCAGACCACAAAACTTTTTGCAACAGGGATGAGAAATGGATATTGAAGGGATGAGAAATGGATATTGAAGGGATGAGAAATGGGTAGAGAAGGGATGAGAAATGGGTAGAGAATGGAAACAAAGGTCCTCAACCTGAACACCAGAAGCAAACATAGGTGAAGGCCATGTGGGGGAAAAAAACCTGCCAGCCAGCCATAATGGTGAAAACAGGAAACAGATGTTTTGTGATTGATGGAATGCAAGGGGCAAGCTGGCAGGCAGGACGAGTCTGCCTCCCCTGATACAAAACAAAACAGAACTCTCCCCAGAGTGCAGAAATCTCTCTTCCACGAGCTAGAGACCCATCTACAGGCATCAAACACTGTGCAGGACAGGAGTAACTGTCTGTGTGGAGAAATCTCTGTTCCACTAGCTGCAGGTATCGATTAGCAATCCTTACAATTGAATGTTTCCCTACCTTACAAAGTGCACTGTGAAATGCTTAGTAAATACCAAATGTGAAGTAATGTTTAATATCCATTATCCAATTGAAAGGTAATGCTTTTTTTCCCCCACCTGAAAACACAATTTCACAATCTAACACATATTAGGAACATCATTGTTTTTGAGGTTATAGCTCCTTGTTTTCACTAAATACTACATTCATTATCATCTGTGTACACATGTAAACTAATACATGTACACTTATGTTCACCCCACCCTAAAAAAAGAACAAGTTTTCCTGATCAGCAAAGAGACAATTTCTGTATTTATTTCAGACACATGAGCATGTGTTCCTTTAAACACAGTTAACAAACTGTACCGACAAGGCTGAGAGCTGATTAATTACTATAATTCAGAAGGCAGAGTTGAAACCAGAAGTAACCCTTCACTGGGGGAGTGAAGGGTTACTGACTGGGGGAGTGGACTGTGTATTCTTACCCAGTCCACTCCCCCAGTCAGTAACCCTTCACTGAAGAACACACACCCGGTCGGTAACCCTTCACTGAAGAATACACAGTCCACTCCCCCGGTCAGTAACCCTTCACTGAAGAATACACAGTCCACTCCCCCAGTCAGTAACCCTTCACTGAAGATCACACAGTCCACTCCCCCGGTCAGTAACCCTTCACTGAAGAACACACAGTCCACCTCCCCGGTCAGTAACCCTTCACTGAAGAACACACAGTCCACCTCCCCACCCCCCTGGTTGTACAGACAAACAGACAGACAGACAGACACCAAATGTTGTGTTTGTTGCCACAAGCCTTTTTCTTTCCATTTTGCCACATTACAGTGGCTTGATCCTGAACAGATATCCAGGGAACAGAAGGAGACAGCAACCACACAAAGCGCTCTGCAATCAGTGTATATAACGCAGTGGGTGCCACCGTTTAACAGCGAGCAAGTAGGAGATTGATTGGATGTCTTATAAAACTTTCCCAGGAACAAAAAGAGAAACTGTTTTGAAAAGGAAACTGGCATTGTTTCCCAAACAGTTTTGAAAATGCCTCCCTGTTGCTGCTGGGTTACATCAAGTGATTGTTTAGATCTGTATCCTGTTTAGCTCTATACAAGTTCAGGGTCCCACACACCAAGTGATTGTTTAGATCTGTATCCTGTTTAGCTCTATACAAGTTCAGGGTCCCACAGCTAGCATGCAGTCACCCAATTCGGCTCCAGGAGCAATGTTTCCGGACTGTATGTATCTAAGCTGAATAAAACGTGTATTGTGTACTGCTTAGTATAATAGTGAATGGGAAGTAATGTTTAACATCCAAATTGAAAGGCAGTGGTTTTTTTTGGGTTTTTTTAAATAAATGTAATATGCCAGTATTGATTTTATTCAAGCCTTGCCCATCGTTGAAACAGTGCCATTCAGTTTACTGCAGGTAGTTTACACCTTTACAAAACATTAGAAATATTCTGCCATTCAACGTGATTGGAAATGGTTGACAATGGTTGTGTAAATACAGCTGCTGACCATGGTGGCAAACCATGGCTAAAGGTACCATGATCATGGTCAACCATTACTATTTACATTTGAACATTCCCAAAGAGACAAGACTAACTGCAGTAAACAAAGTGATTGTAACTCTGCAGGTTGAGTCGAGTGCTGCAGCCAATACAAGACATAACAGCGAGACCAATCCGCTACTGGAAGAGTTATTAACATGGTCACTGTTTCCAGAAAGACACTGCAGCAAGACCAACGATGTATTGGATGAGCACTAACTGCATTTATAACTATGTGTGCAGCACACAAATGTACACACCGTTATTCATTTCCCCAAACGCTGTGCATTTCATCAACGACTGTACTGCATGAGCTGGCTTGCATGTCAGCATGCTACCCTAACGAGGGCATTGCTGACCAGGAAGAAACCTTTAAAAAGAGGCTCACGCTGGCTTACACTGCAGCTCACTGTATAATTCAAATCACTGATTTAACTGTGCCCCCCACCCCCACTTACTGTAGACAATGTGGAGATCCTTTAGAATGAAGCACTGCAATGAATGTGTCAGCTCTGTGACATTACACTTTACCATGAGGGTCAGAATGAATGTGTCAGCTCTGTGACATTACACTTCACCATGAGGGTCAGAACGAATGTGTCAGCTCTGTGACATTACACTTTACCATGAGGGTCAGAATGAATGTGTCAGCTCTGTGACATTACACTTCACCATGAGGGTCAGAATGAATGTGTCAGCTCTGTGACATTATACTTCACCATGAGGGTCAGAATGAATGTGTCAGCTCTGTGACATTATACTTTATCCAGACCCACAGTTTGGGATGTAGGGCTCTGTAGTGTTCGTGGTGGACTGCTTTTGTACTCGGGCATATCTCATGGAAAATGATTGGTGCGGCTGCAGGAAATCTATGATTTCTGGGAATAGAACACAGTGAGGTCATGGATTTTTCCTGTTCCTGCTTTCATCAGCCTTCCTGGGGCAGGGGTGTCATGACACCTCCCGAGAGGAGACTTAAACCAGCCTGCACTGCGTTGTATTGTTAGTTTATTACAGCTCCTACATGAATGAACTGGCATCCTAGCTTTCTGCACCCAGTACAACAATCCCATTCTCTGGCAGCCCTGCCATAGCTTGAGTGCACTTGGCTTTTCACAGCATGGCTTTTGTGGTTTGAAATAAAAAAATCCAGATATTACAAAGTAAAAACGCCTCAGGGATAAATGACAAGTTGCCAAGTTACAGAAAACAGCCCAGCTACCCAGAATACTTTGAAAAGACTCCCAGCACCCAATTTGGCTGCATCTACATCTACAAATCTATGTTGACAGAAATGAAAGTAGCCAATAAGCAAGACAAACAAGAGGTTACATCCAACTCCAATTAAAAGAACCAACTCCTGCTCACATTCTACTGTTAGATTCCAATTAAAAGAATCGACTCCTGCTCACATTCTACTGTTAGATTCCAGTTAAAAGAACAAACTCCTGCTCACATTCTACTGTTAGATTCCAATTAAAAGAACAAACTCCTGCTCACATTCTACTGTTAGATTCCAATTAAAAGAACAAACTCCTGCTCACATTCTACTGTTAGATTCCAGTTAAAAGAACAAACTCCTGCTCACATTCTACTGTTAGATTCCAATGCACTATCACTTATTTAACTATTACTTTCTCCTCATCACTGTAAGAAAATATGAAACATGTTCGGCAGCGGTTATATATATATATAAAAAAAAGAATCATTAAGATTAGATTATGGAAAAAACAATCATTCTGTTTTTGTTGAGTGACATTCAAATTTAACAATCCATTTTTTCCTGGTTAGAAAAATTAAATATTCTACAGGTGTGTGTGATTTTAAAACATACCTCGCACAACTAAGAGCCATCTCTTCCACTGATATGAAGGCAAATCTGAAAAAACAGAAAGGGGTTTGCACTCCACTTCCTACTGGCTGGCAACACCAGCAGCTTGTCCTGAGGAGGTCAGAGCTCCAATAGCATATTGCTATTACAAGCACTGTATGACTGATTAGAGTTGTTACATTTACATGCAAATCTTGTTCACGTGAACATGCTTAAGACAGAGTTAGAATATTAACTTCGGACGTACTTAAGCAGGCTAAAATGTCGGTTGGTGCAACAGGCAGAATTCAAACAGGGTTTAAGAGTGACTTTTAAGACTTGGACTTGCGTTCGGCTGGTGCAACCCACCCCTGGAGACTCTTGGTTTTCATTTAAGGCATCCTCACACAATATTAACTAGAGGTCTATCGCTTCTGGCACATTGTATGGGACCCCATTCACACAGACTCGGATACAACTACCAGAGAGTACTGGGACAAAAAATGTTATTTTTTAGTGAATGATTTCCATCCAAACCAAACTTTTAAAATCTAGATTTTTGAAAACGAATGACAAGCCTTGGCTTCCAAGTGGATTTCTTCAATACCTATCTTTCAAAGCAGGCTTAATAATAAACTTATCAGCGTTATGCAAGATTCAAAGCTGCAACACACTTGTTTCTTTTAAGGTGGTGCTGAACTGGTAAATAAACAAAACTCTAATTAACTACAAAGTAAAACCTTAAATTCAAAGCTTTTGTTTAAAAAAAACGAAGACAAAATAAAAAATGTAGTTACATAAACATTGAAATGATTGTAAACATGGACGCATGCTGTGCTAGACACGTGACATTCTTCAAGCCAACAGCAGAAGAAAAGCAAACCTATTTCACATTGCTAGCAACAAGGATATTAAAAATACCCCACAGATCCACTTACAACTAGCTGCGCTTCCCTTACAAAGCTACAGCAAACAGCTTTATTTGTGTCTTTGGTGCAATGTGGAACAGTGCTGCTCCACCTTAATCACATGTCAACAGTTGCTATGGGAGCAGGAAGCCAGCTTCTGTCTGACAAAAGATCTCACTTGCAATATTGAAAATGCACAAAATGTTAATACAATCCTTACACAGCATAAATAACAAATATGATAAATAACATGTTAATAAAGTCCTTACAAGCAACAGCTCACAATGTATATTATAAATAACATGTTATTTGTTCAAGATCTTACATTACCGTATAAATGCCAATCCTGCAGAGAGCAAATGAGAGCAAAACACAATCAGACATCGTCCACGGCAACAGTGTAACCCCCAGCAACAAACAAGAGATTGAGTGTATGTGAATGAGCCGGGGAGGAAGAAGCTGAGGCAAGCAGGCGATCTCATTAGACTCAATGCATGCCCCAGCACACCGACACGCTCTCAGCAGAGAAGAAAATAATCTGTTTGAAAGGAGATAATGACCCAGCGCAAAGTTCACATTAACACGGCGATACCCACCTTGTAGATTAAAAGCTCAGGGACATATTCACTTTCTAAAATAACAATAGCAATTGGATTAGACAATATAAAATGCTACTGTACATGGATAAAACTGCAGAGCGCATTTTACATGTACAGGTTTATATTCACCATAAAGCCCTGCAAATGTACTTACACAATATAGGCCCTACCAATCTGATAAAACTATATGACAGTATGTGCTCTATTTAGCAACAAGTTCAGGGTCATTCATTTTGTTAAGACAACAATACAACTTTACCAGGTATAAAAACAAGCACAGAAATGCATAACTCTGCCTTGAGTATAAAGCGCTGTGCTACCACACGTATAAACAGGTGTCAAGAACTATAAAGCATTTACTAGATATTTACTAGACCAGTGGTTCTCAAACACTTACTGGTGGACACATTGCTAATTTTTCCTAAAAATACCAAGTATATCATATAACAAATAAAGAAAATAGACATATGCACTTCTAAATGTTTTCATTTATTTCTGTAATAAAGCCAGCGTGTCTCTCTTAAATACAGCAGCCCCTCTCTAATGGGCAGAGATTTGTGACGCATGCCAAAATGAAATCTGATCAGAATGAAAGCTCCGCCAATCAACACGCAGTTTGACTGACGTTGATGCCGGCCAATAGCATCTACAGAAACAGAAGCAGTATGAGGAATCGGAATGCAAACAGCATGAACTGTGCTAAATGAAAGCTGGATAAAGATTCATTAAGAGAGGAGTTGCTGGGGGGCTGCTAGGGCCGCACAAAATCCCGCTGGTGGCCGCATTTGAGAGATGTTGTTCTAGACTTCTTGTGTGCTGCCTCGTTTCCACTGCCTGGCTCTACAGGCTTCGGATGCCCACGGCGAGCTGCCCAAATCAGAAGAACGTTTCAGTGCTTTTCAACAAACCTGGACAACCTCAGAAGCTCTTGCTGTGCGTCAAAGATCGCAAGTTTCTTTCAAACATAACTGCAAGCAAACATTAGTAAACTTTATACCTCCTTTAAGAAAGTTGCAACCAAAAGTTTGCTCCCATATAGTAAACTGATACTTTTAAACTGGCAGTTTAGATATTTCTAAATTGTTGTATTGGACGTGTGTTTTATCATTAGGTAACTGTATATAAACACATGGACTTGACTAGACCCTACTACAGTACACAATGAAAGAAGTAAAAGTGACAGTCTATTAAAAAAAGTACCTACAAGGTTTTTATTATTAGTTTATTTAGCAGACGCCTTTATACAAGGCAACTTACAGGGTGTGTGAACTATGCATCAGCTGCAGAGTCACTTACAACAATGTCTCAGCCAAAAGACGGAGCACAAGGAGGTTAAGTGACTTGCTCAGGGTCACACAGCAAGTCAGTGAGCGTGCCGGGATGTGAACCGGGGACCTCCTGGTTACAAGCCCTTTTCATCTTTTACTCTTGATCTCTTTGAAGACAATTTCACTTTCATCACTTACATGCTGTTTTATAGTAATGGAAAGAAAAACATCTTGACCAAGTCCTGCATACATTTAAAGTATATGCCTGTCTGTGTGATGCACTTTACTCATACAGTTGGTGCATGGACCAATACACTGCATGAAACCAAAGGAGTACCTGCATTTCCACACGAAACAGCACATATGTCCATGACTTGTGCAGTGAATGTAATGAACAGTGGTACTGTAATAATGTGTGGTTTTTTGCACTATAGTTTGGATAAAGCCTGACATCCTCATAGCTTAACAGGTGAACCTGCTCTGCTTTAAAATAAGAGTGGTTTCAATACATAATGTAGGTGGTGGCCGTGTGTTCACATACTGTATTGCTTCCCTATCAAACAAAGACGTGTACCTTGCTGCATCACAGTCAGCCAGAATAAATCTTCAACTAGCCAATGTTAACACATAACCCTATCACACAGCTGTGCAGCACAGCAGGAGGTTTCAAATGAACTCTGTGGGGAAAACAGATCCAGTGATACAGTAGCACTTTTCAACAACACTACAACTAGCTAATTAATTCATACTTACGCCAGACATGTTCTGTTTGATACCTGCTGGTTTCAATGAGGGTCATTCCACGTCAACTCAACCAGAAAAGGGGCATTTCGTTGCCCCTCCGTCTCAGATTTTCCTTGACAAATTCACCTGGGGGTTTTCTGACACGCTGAGTTCAGAAATGATAGCCATTATTTTTTATATTTTGCTTGATGCTTGTAGATCTCATTAACATCTATCCAAACATATCTTTGGGTGATTTTTTGGAGTCCCCCCCACGCAAGTTATTATGGCCTAAACTTGGTACAAATAGAAAAAATTCAAATTTCAAGGGGGTTTAATGACCAGTGGTGGGACTTGAAACCAAAAGTTTTTCACAGAATTTGAAAGACTGGTTCCTAAGGGTCTTACAGCAATACTTTTTAGGACCCACATCCCCTACAGGGTAAAGGTTTAGGCTGAAGTTCGAATAAAACGTGTTAGTTACCCCTCGTCTTGCAATTTGCCAGAAGTGAGTAGGGTGCGTCTAGTATTTTTTTTTCTGAAAAGCCCTATTCAATACAAGTAGAACGAGGTGCTACACATGATGGTAGCATCTAAATTGCACCCTGGGTGATTCTTCTGGACAAGGTCCCTTTCTCACTTTAGGTTGACCTTTGCTAGGTCACAGGTCAAAGGGGAAATTTTTACAAAAATAATGGCTATCATTTCTGAACTCGGCATGTCTGAAAACCCCCATGTGAATTTTTCGCGGAAAATCTGAGACAGACGGGCAACGGCACTGGTTGAGTTGCAATGGAATAACCACTAACTAGATGAGCCACACCCACTGAAGCTCTAGACAATCAGACTTGTCATTGTTATTTGTTGTAATAACTCATGTCTTGAATTCCTTATGAAATATAGCTTTACATAACTTGCACCTTCTTTATCGTGTGTGCACAGTCCTCACTGCCTGGGGAGAACATCCCTATGGCTTTTAGAACTTTGTAGACAGTGGAGAAAATGCCCAGCTGGCTTTCCTCACAAATAATAATTACTGGTAAAGAGTCTTTCTGCAGTGAAAAAATAATAATACAGTGCAAACAATGTAGAATTCAAAAGTGAAATGTACGTATTCAATATATCTCTGATATGCACCTGCAACACTGTACTATACTAAACTATATCTTGAAAAACACTATACTGCAAAATCTGCAGGTGGAACAGTTTCAGAAAATGTACACACTTTATAATGACTTATTAAAATCAAAGACAATGTGTAACTATTTTCAAATGGGCTGTGCTGCACTCTGAGAGGCTTGCAATGTCACAGCTGTCGGTTTCTTCATTACAACTCTTCAGTTTAAACACCAGACAACTCTACAAAACAATTGTCAGCATGAATGATGGTCGTAATTGAAGTCAAATGTGCTCAAGCTTGCTGCCCTGTTGTCTTATCTGGCGCAGTGCTTACACACACACACACACAACAAAGTGGGCAACTCCAAGGGCAGTGTTTGTATGTCCAGTGTTGCAACTCATACTGTGATCAGCCAAGCTGAACGCAAGGTCCTGCATGTCCAAACCAATCACTAGTCATATCTCTGCTCAGATCTAATGGCAGCACAATTACTGAACCAGAAGCATACTTAGCATTCCTATAATTCAGCGCTAATGGATCTGTCAGTCTGATAAGAATCCATTATACACTGCTAGTTACAGTATATGAGCTCATTCATTAATTCCTGATTAACCACTGTTAAAGTAGAAGTAACACATTGCATTATTTCTCCTCGATACACTAAACACTTGCAGGTAAACCAAGTTTGAAAAATAATAATAATCCACACAGGTATTTAAATGGAAATGACATACCAGATAATCCATGTACTGGGTTAGTTGCCGTTATCTTCAAAAAGTAAAGTCTCTATACTTTCTTGGTTGTGTCTTTGGTATATACCTGATGTCTTTGGTATATACTGGATGCATTCAAAGTACTTTATTGATGGCACCGTGCTTTGTATTCCCCGCCTTTGCACAGCAGAAAATAAAAAGGCAATTCCTTGTGATGTAATAATTCGGGTGCTGTGGCGGCTTTGCTGGGTTCCAGATGCACCAACGGTCGAGCGAGTTTGATCTTCGGAGTTATGTGAAGACCCGCTTTAAACCACTTCGTTACGATGACAACATTTCCGTGCTTTCAGTACAAATACAGTGTTACAGGAAATGTAACCAGTCCTCTTTGCGTATGGGTGGGCAAGTCATGTGATTGGACACGTGCTGCTATTTTCATTTAGCAAAGGATACGCATCCAACAGCTGTGAAGTTACGCAGCGTGCACCCATGACCACGTGATTCGGGTCTTTCGCAAGCTAGAATGTGGAAAGTGCGTAAATAGTCATGTTTACAGTGAGTGCAGACACTGTACCTTGCAACGGGACTGGTATTGGTCATGTATTATACACAAATATACATATGAACCCAAGTGGCTGTCTAATAATTAACACCACAAAAACAATGAAAGGTTGTCTGACCTCATTTATTGAAAATGGGGTTCTTTCAGGTTGAAATATACATGTTGCCCCATTTTTGCATGTAGCTATTAATCTTAAATTTAGGAAGTTAAATGAACTTGTTTCTTAATGAACACTTAATTAAATTAAATTGTTTATCATTATTATTATTATTATTATTATTATTATTATTATTATTATTATTATTATTATTATTATTATTATTATTATTATTATTATTATAACGCCTATAACACTCAGTACACCATACCAGATAGACAGGGCTGAGCTCAGCTTATGAGAGTCTTGCAATACCGATACATGGACAGAATGGTAGCTCTATTAGTATTACATGATAATTGTGATATGAATCTTTGTAATACCGAATAATAGAAATACAATGTGGCTCTACATTGGCTTTTGGAAAGCTCTAGCAAAGAGAAAAGCAAATTAATTATACACCATCCACTACACCAAATAACTGTTTCTAATATCACGTGGTAGGCTGTTATTGTTTTAATGATGCAGGGGAACTGGGGCGTTTTTCTTTTCTTCTTCAATCCACTGACGCAGTAGCAACTCTGAAGCCATTCAAATAACAGTAGCCTATCTAATAACAGTCATTAAACATGGGGTGTGTTTATTGCAGATAATAACAACTCAATGTTTTCATTACATTATCATCTAATCAACGCATGTTAAATGTACAAAAAGACAGATTCTAAAAATAGACCCGCTATTACTATTTAAAGCTGACATACACATAATCAGAATTATTACACAAATAATCCACAAGATTGTTTATTTTAGCTTTGAATGGTGCCCAAGTAACAGCATTATTGGCTTTGCTGTTAACTTGCTGAGCACACTGGTACAGTTTTGTACTTCACAAAGATCAAAACCGGGACGATTTAACTATACTGTTTCACCGGGAACCGAGAAATGAAGGTTGAAAACGAGGACAACCACAGTTTTCCCAGGATCTCTGATAAACCTCTATCTATCTATCTATCTATCTATCTATCTATCTATCTATCTATCTATCTATCTATCTATCTATCTTGTCATAAAGCTAGAGAAAGATACAGGAAGATTTCCAAACATTTCAGTATCACAATTTCAACTATTGTTTCTATTATCAAGAAGTACAAGACTCATGGTACTGTCACAATGCTCCCTCAGTCTGATAGAAAGAAGGTTCTTTCACCAAGAACAACTAGAAGAATTGTGAGGAAGGTTAATAACAATCCAAGATTGACTGCCAAAGATATTCAAAGTCAATTGGCTCCAAGTGGGACTGGGGTTTCCATTTCAACCATAGGTCAAGTATTGCATGGTGAAAGTCTCAATGGTCACAGGCCAATGAAAAAGCCACTCTTAAGAAAACGTCACAAGGAAAATCACTTAGTTTGAAAAACAGCATTTGAATGATGGATATGAGTTCTGGTCAAAGATTTTGTGGATAGATTAAACAAAAATCGAGCTATTTGTCTATTTGTCGAGCTATAGTCTAGAGCAGTCACTCTGTACTAGTCTAGAGCAGTCATGCTGTACTAGTCTAGAGCAGTCACGCTGTACTAGTCTAGAGCAGTCACGCTGTACTAGTCTAGAGCAGTCACTCTGTACTAGTCTAAAGCAGTCACACTGTACTAGTCTAGAGCAGTCACGCTGTACTAGTCTAGAGCAGTCACGCTGTACTAGTCTAGAGCAGTCATGCTGTACTAGTCTAGAGCAGTCACGCTGTACTAGTCTAGAGCAGTCACTCTGTACTAGTCTAGAGCAGTCACGCTGTACTAGTCTAGAGAAGTCACTCTGTACTAGTCTAGAGCAGTCACGCTGTACTGGTCTAAAGCAGTCACGCTGTACTAGTCTAGAGCAGTCACGCTGTACTAGTCTAGAGAAGTCACTCTGTACTAGTCTAGAGCAGTCACGCTGTACTAGTCTAGAGCAGTCATGCTGTACTAGTCTAGAGCAGTCACGCTGTACTAGTCTAGAGCAGTCACTCTGTACTAGTCTAGAGCAGTCACGCTGTACTAGTCTAGAGAAGTCACTCTGTACTAGTCTAGAGCAGTCACGCTGTACTGGTCTAAAGCAGTCACGCTGTACTAGTCTAGAGCAGTCATGCTGTACTAGTCTAGAGCAGTCACGCTGTACTAGTCTAGAGCAGTCACGCTGTACTAGTCTAGAGCAGTCACTCTGTACTAGTCTAGAGCAGTCACTCTGTACTAGTCTAGAGCAGTCACGCTGTACTAGTCTAGAGCAATCACGCTGTACTAGTCTAGAGCAGTCACTGTAATGTACAGTAGTGTGAGTGTATTGAAGTAAAAAGGAACAGGGTGCAGTTTGAAGTGAGATGCTCATGAATTGTTTATATCCTTAATGTACAGTAGTTTGCAGATAATCCCAAGATCAAGCAGCAATGTAGTTTTTCCAAATTTTCCACCAAAATTTACTGGACTTTTAAGACCACAGTATTCAAGGAGGCATTTCAGGGCTCTTAATGTAATGGTCAACGGACTGTGGCAAACAGCAGTTAAAGTAACTTGGGAACTTCCAGTGCATGGATTACAAGACAATGAGAAACCTGCATGTTTATACTTGTGTCCAGTGAGGTGTATGAACCCCAATGGTAAAGAAGCTTGTTTGCATCTGAAACTCGCATGTGAGTAACACCCATCCCCTGTCAAGACTGGGGATTCAAAACTAGAGCCATCGCTATAACTACCACAACATATACAAACATTAATACAAAGTAGCATCTACTGGAGTAGGAAAGGGCATTGCAAAGTGAAAGCAATTTTCAAGACAGTGTGACATGTCTATGAAAGGATGTACAAGCCCATTCATGTGTGTGACATGTCTATGAAAGGATGTACAAGCCCCTTCATGTGTGTGACATGTCTATGAAAGGATGTACAAGCCCCTTCATGTGTGTGACATGTCTATGAAAGGATGTACAAGCCCCTTCATGTGTGTGACATGTCTATGAAAGGATGTACACTCCCCTTCATGTGTGTGACATGTCTATGAAAGGATGTACACACCTCTTCATGTGTGTGACATGTCTATGAAAGGATGTACAAGCCCCTTTGTGTGTGACATGTCTATGAAAGGACGTACACACCCCTCCATGTGTGTGACATGTCTATGAAAGGACGTACACACCCCTCCATGTGTGTGACATGTCTATGAAAGGATGTACACTCCCCTTCATGTGTGTGACATGTCTATGAAAGGATGTACACACCCCTTCATGTGTGTGACATATCTATGAAAGGACGTACACACCCCTCCATGTGTGTGACATGTCTATGAAAGGATGTACACTCCCCTTCATGTGTGTGACATGTCTATGAAAGGATGTACACATCCCTTCATGTGTGTGACATGTCTATGAAAGGATGTACACTCCCCTTCATGTGTGTGACATGTCTATGAAAGGACGTACACACCCCTTCATGTGTGTGACATGTCTATGAAAGGACGTACACACGCCTTCATGTGTGTGACATGTCTATGAAAGGACGTACACACCCCTTCATGTGTGTGACATGTCTATGAAAGGATGTACAAGACCCTTTGTGTGTGAAATGTCTATGAAAGGATGTACACACCCCTTCATGTGTGTGACATGTCTATGAAAGGACATACACACCCCTTCATGTGTGTGACATGTCTATGAAAGGACATACACACCCCTTCATGTGTGTGACATGTCTATGAAAGGATGTACACTCCCCTTCATGTGTGTGACATACAGTATAAATGTAGGTAGGACCCCTTCATTATATCCCTGTGACCGGGCGTTTCATCCCCAGCTGGATTTTATAAACCTTACAGCTGCAGGAGTCTCTTGACAGACTTTATTGAATTTGTGACATGTAGTGGCAGCTGAAAGTTTGTATCTTCTGTCCTTCACTTGTCTCAGATCTGCTGTCCCGAGACTTGATGAAAGACATGTTCACAGTGCAGATCCTGTTTATTCCTAAAGATCAGCAGCTGTGAAGAGGACATGTGCAACTTTTTCCTTGCATTGTCTGTATGACCTCCTTGTTTCTGGAGTCATGGGAGTGCACAGCCACACACTCCAATACTAAGATATGTCCAACAAGCCATGAGCCCCAACAAGCCATGAGCCCCAACAAGCCATGAGTCACAACAAGCCATGAGTCACAACAAGCCATGAGCCACAACAAGCCATGAGTCACAACAAGCCATGAGTCACAACAAGCCATGAGCCACAACAAGCCATGAGTCACAACAAGCCATGAGCCACAACAAGCCATGAGCCACAACAAGCCATGAGCCACAACAAGCCATGAGTCACAACAAGCCATGAGCCACAACAAGCCATGAGTCACAACAAGCCATGAGCCACAACAAGCCATGAGTCACAACAAGCCATGAGCCACAACAAGCCATGAGCCACAACAAGCCATGAGTCACAACAAGCCATGAGCCACAACAAGCCATGAGTCACAACAAGCCATGAGCCACAACAAGCCATGAGCAACAACAAGCCATGAGTCACAACAAGCCATGAGCCCAAGCCATGAGTCACAACAAGCCATGAGCCACAACAAGCTATGAGTCACAACAAGCCATGAGCCCAAGCCATGAGTCACAACAAGCCATGAGCCACAACAAGCCATGAGTCACAACAAGCCATGAGCCACAACAAGCCATGAGTCACAACAAGCCATGAGCCACAACAAGCCATGAGCCACAACAAGCCATGAGCCACAACAAGCCATGAGTCACAACAAGCCATGAGTCACAACATGCCATGAGTCACAACAAGCCATGAGCCACAACAAGCCATGAGCCCAAGCCATGAGTCAAGCCACAACAAGCCATGAGTCACAACAAGCCATGAGCCACAACAAGCCATGAGTCACAACAAGCCATGAGTCACAACAAGCCATGAGCCACAACAAGCCATGAGCCCAAGCCATGAGTCACAACAAGCCATGAGTCACAACAAGCCATGAGCCACAACAAGCCATGAGCCCAAGCCATGAGTCAAGCCACAACAAGCCATGAGTCACAACATGCCATGAGTAACAACAAGCCATGAGTCACAACAAGCCATGAGCCACAACAAGCCATGAGCCACAACAAACCACAACAAGCCATGAGCCACAACATGCCATGAGTCACAACAAGCCATGAGTCACAACAAGCCATGAGTCACAAGCCATGAGCCACAACAAGTCATGAGCCACAACAAGCCATGAGCCACAACAAGCCACAACAAGCCATGAGTCACAACAAGCCATGACCCACAAAATACAGTTTCGCCAGCCAAGCCTATTTAGTATTCTGATTGGCTGGATATATGTTAACCGTCGGCTTCACAAAGTTTAAAAAAAATCTTTACACAGTATGGATGACGTTAAGTGTGCATGCTTAGAATTTTTAGAACATGATGCAGTGACAAAATATCGCCTCATTCGAGAGCATTTAACTTATTTTGAGATAACTCAGAACTACTGCACATTGCAAGGAAGGATTCACAGGTCCCGTTATCCGTGTTGCTTTGCCAGCAGTGCGGTTTACTGGATGTTTGATACCGTGATCTTCTTTTTCCAAATGCAATGCTAGCTACTTGTTACCCAGTGGTTAGTTTTGTCTGCAACTGTGTACAACTGAATGTATTGTTTATTATGTGCTTTCAAAATAGTTAATAGCTTACAGGTTAGGATTGGGCAAGATGCACAGTTTAACTATGCTGAAAATACGATTAATGCAGTTTCCGGCGTATTAAAAAAAAAAAAAAACATCAGTAGTGCCTTGTATACGCACAGGTGCCAGTAGTTTAAAAATATATTTAATTCCTTTGGAAATCGTATGCATTATCGATGTTTTTAACATGGGCGTTTTGCACCCATCCAATTCGTGAAACGTTGTTCTTGTAACTTGTAAGGTATTAGCATGATTCGACATTTCCACGCTCTAATAAATAACTGTTAAGCTTTATTTAAACTAATGATTATAGTTTCCAATCTGGATGCAAAAAAAAAAAAAAAAAAAAAAAGAATACACCTTGGTTAACGAATATGAATCTATTCACGTAAGATATGAAAGCTATTGAATAAGCTATAGGGACGTGGATTTTGGTTAAGTTTTATGAACGTTATGGCCAAATGTTTTGCATCACTCTATAGAATTTACATATATTTTGCTTCATAAAGTCGAATGAAACCTGCTGAATAATGTTACGTTAGCTTATTGAATTGCATACTGCTTGGTATTTTTCCATATAGTTAACAAAAAACGGACACAAATTGAAAAATGTGACATTTTTAAATCTAACATGAAATTATATTATGGCTTTCGGTAGCCTTCTGCGATATAATTTCGCATTTTCATTGATTACATGGTGTTAAATAAAATATCAAAATCATGTTCGTATATTTTGTTTTATTTATAAAAAAAAATGAATGATGTCTCAACCCTAAAATTATAGGTGCTGTAACTGAATCAGATTGAACAGGAATGCTTGGCACTGTCAAAAAATGGAAAGATATCTGTATTTTTGCTCCAGTTGCAAAAATGTCCTGGCTATGCCAGTGTTCTGAGTACTTCTGGGTTCTGATGCTCCAATTGGGTTATCATCATTTTTCTCTAAAACTGCCTCTGCCTGGATAGGAACTTGCTTTCAGCTGGTCTGTGGAATTCTGACTGGGACGACTGGCTCCTCCCACAAATCCTGCACCTCCTCTTCATTGACGTTCCAGTGCTGTTCTCGCCGTCTTTAACACACCTATATAAACACTAGGATAGCTGGGCAGACAAGATGAACACATTTAAAAAGCTGAACCCGCCAGCCACTTGCGACTTGTGCAACAAATCATGTGGGTAGTGGAAGGGCATTGTGTGATTCTAAGCAAGAAAATGACTTCAAGGAACTCAGCGGAGACTCCTGGTGGTGACATGTGATACTGCATGGTGCTTTCCATTGCTTCAGGTTTCGCGCTGTTAAGAAGCGGTGTACTGAAAGACACTAACCAATTTACAGCAATAGAGAGCACCCCTGCACCCTTCAGAAATCCCAGCTGTATTCAGGAAACTGACTTCACAGACAGACCGCACCGATCCTTGGGTTATGGAACTGGCTTCCACAGACATCAAAGATGGGCTAGCCACTCAGGTAGGCGGTGTATTTCATTATCTTTTCTTTTTTTAAAAATACAAAATCCCCATGTTAGTGACAAAGAGACCTGACACTACGGGAGGGAGTGCAGCACACAGGTGAACTTAAAACAGTTCAGATACTGCAGTACTGGAGACTGATCCTGCACAGGTGAACTTAAAACAGTTCAGATACTGCAGTACTAGAGACTCACCCTGCACAGGCGAACTTAAAACAGTTCAGATATTGCAGTACTGGAGACTCACCGCTGCTCCTGATGCTGCTCATTCTTTATATATATATATATATATATATATATATATATATATATATATATATATATATATATATATATATATATATACAGTACTGTGCAAAAGTTTTAGGCAGGTGTGAAAAAATGCTGTAAAGTAAGAATGCTTTCAAAAATAGACATGTTAATAGATTATATTTATCAATTAACTAAATGCAAAGTGAGTGAACAGAAGAAAAATCTAAATCAAATCCATATTTGGCGTGACCACCCTTTGCCTTCAAAACAGCGTCAATTCTTCTAGGTACACTTGCACAAAGTCAGGGATTTTGTAGGCATATAGTCAGTTTGTTCGCTGAAGGGCTGGAGAGCGGTACACGAATGAGTGTCTGCAGGCAACAGTGAAGCATGGTGGAGGTTCCTTGCAAGTTTGGGGCTGCATTTCTGCAAATGGAGTTGGGGATTTAGTCAGAATTAATGGTCTCCTCAATGCTGAGAAGTACAGGCAGATACTTATCCATCATGCAATACCATCAGGGAGGCATCTGATTGGCCCCAAATTTATTCTGCAGCATGACAACGACCCCAAACATACAGCGAAAGTCATTAAGAACTATCTTCAGCGTAAAGAAGAACAAGGAGTCCTGGAAGTGTTGGTATGGCCCCCACAGAGCCTTGATCTCAACATCATCGAGTCTGTCTGGGATTACATGAAGAGAGAGAAGCAACTGAGGCTGCCTAAATCCACAGAAGAACTGTGGTTAGTTCTCCAAGATGTTTGGGCCAACCTACCTGCCAAGTTCCTTCAAAAACTGTGTGCAAGTGTACCTAGAAGAATTGATGCTGTTTTGAAGGCAAAGGGTGGTCACACCAAATATTGATTTGATGTAGATTTTTCTTCTGTTCACTCACTTTGCATTTTGTTAATTGATAAATATAAACTATTAACATGTCTATTTTTGAAAGCATTCTTACTTTACAGCATTTTTTCACACCTGCCTAAAACACAGTACTGTATATATATATATATATATATATATATATATATATATATATATATATATATATATAGTTTCAAAAGAAGAAGTTTGCACCTTCACATTAGACAACGAGACACGACTACATCACATGCATTTCCAGTTTTAATCACTAGAGGTCAGCAACGACTTACAGATAATAGAGTATCTGCAGAATAACGGATCGGATAACTGTTGTACTGCTGATTTCTAAATCTTATGTAAAACATAGCAATTGTGCATGAATAAATATAAACATAGGCTGCAGAGTCGCTGTTCAGTATTTCACTACAGTGAAAAGAAATATTGGTATTTTATATGTATTACTAAGTTCCTATTCTTTACTGAAGGCAAATCCATCTTAAATCATGTAGCCGCTGTATAATAGGTGGGTGTAGGTAAACAGGATCCTCACTGTAACTGCACAGCTATACAGCACTATAGTGTAGTGAGTAGAGTACTGTACACTTAATATCCTCACTGTAACTGCACAGCTATACAGCACTATAGTGTAGTGAGTAGAGTATTGTACACTTAATGCCAATTGAATGTTACCAGAACTGTAAGCATGCATGTAACATTAAGCAAAATATGATGAAAGAGAGGAGCTGACATAAAGAATTGTAAACATCTTCCACAAGGCAGCTTCCTTCTGGAACTGAAGAGCGTGATTCGACTGTAGACTGAAGCACGTCTAACTAAGCTTCTCCAATAAAATCCATGGGCGCAGCTGCCAGAAAGTCTTGTGTCTTGTGGGTATAAGCAAAGTGTAATAGAGCAACACAGTTTGTAAACCAAGGAGCAGAGCCAGCACTCAACAGGACAGCGTATAGAAAGACCAAGGGAATCCCAGGAAGAAACACAGACTCGTCATCAGACAGTATTGTTGCCAAATCTAAAAAAAGGCCAGCCGATCCAGCCCTTCACTGATAAAACAGCGGAAGCCTGTCTTTTTATAGAGTATAGAGCTCTGCGGCTGGGACTGGGGTCTGTCTCCAAACAGACACTCAGGAGGAGAATGGAAGGAGTCACCGTCAGGCACTGGCTGAAATGCCCAGTCCGCTACCAGGCCTGGTTTGTAGAGAAGGACCTGGAGGAATGCAAGGAGGAGCACTCCTTATTCGCCCTGCCGGGGCCCTCCGTCCCAGGGCTGAAACTGGGGAGCGAGGGAGCTGCCACTGGAGAGACAGGCAGGGAGCCTGCTTTCCAGGTGCTGTTAGACGTGGCTCAATTCCGCCCTGAGGAGATCCTCATTCAGGTGTACGAGGGCTGGCTCCTGGTGAAAAGCAAGCATGGGCCCCGGATGGACCAGCACGGCTTCATCTCCAGGAGCTTCACTCGCCAGTACAAGCTGCCAGACGGGCTGCATGCGAGAGGCCTGAGCGCTGTGCTGTGTCATGACGGGATTCTGCTGGTGGAGACGAGACACTGAGCTGATGAAAGAGTTTCATTCGCTGTTTCAAGAGGCTTTCTTTGAAGTTCGCCCATCAGCACAAGAAGAGAGAGAGATTCCATGTTAAAAGTTGGTCTTGTTCAACATATACAGACAGAAACGTTTGAAGTGTTTTGTTAAAGTGGTGAAGGCTGTAATTACCTGTACTGTTCAGTGTGTTAAACAACGACATAACTTTATATTTCAGTTAAAATGGATAGAAATTAAATAACTTCAATGTATCTTTTGATTTTTTTGTATTTTTTTTTTCACCTGTAATGATCTGGTACACACACAGAAAAGACCATTAGGACAAAGGGATTATAAAGGCAACTGTAAATATATACAATGCATGTTCTTCAGATCTTTGCTGGAGGCCTGAAGCATTCTCAACATTTTGTTTTTCAGGCTAATGCCTTTGTCAGTGTCAGTAATGGCAGTGTCAACAAACACTGGCTAGGAAACATAATACGGTTATAAAGCCTTCTTTGGGAGGCATCTCTGGCAAGTTCATACAGACAGGTGGGTGTTAAGGGTGTAATTGCTATTATCTGAATATAAATGATCTGAAATCCGTATTTTCATTGTGAGATGGGAGTATGGTCCTAGCTTGCCTTGTGAAATAGAAAGCGCAGGTGGTGTGCCACATTCTTCCTTTAAAACCCCCATGATGAAAAATGCTTTTCTCATCAGCATCGTTCAGAACTGATAACCTTTGAAACTGGAACAGCACACTAGCATGAACACCCACTTGATGATGTGTTCAGAGTGACTTCAGTTCTAACTATAGAGCTGGAATGCACAGTGCTGTGGCGTGCCAAGCTCAACACAGCCTTGATACAATCTGTTGTGCTGAATTAGAACTATCTCCAAAGAGAATCCAGCACTTCTAAATATGGTGATCTCCCAGTGTTCCAAGATCTGCAGAAAACCAGTCTAGGAAATCACATTTTTAGCCTTTTTAGAGACATCCATTTTCTTGTTTACGGTGTGTAGTATTTTAATTTCCCTCTTAAATTGCATACATTCACATGACATAATCATTGCACAGCACTGTGTGCATGGCGAATATTACACACAGGCACATAGCAGAGCTGTACAATTTCGTTAATGTGATATTTTTTTGTATGAAATACAAATAATTATGAAATTTTATTTCTTAAGAATACTGTACAAATCGCGGTATTGGGCTAATTTCACGATTTCCGCGCAGCCCCTGAAATCGCGATTTTCACAGGGCCTTATTTTTTAAACCTTGTGTCAGTATACACCATGTATTATAACACACTGAAACACTGTGTCAGTATACACCATGTATTATAACACACTGAAACACTGTGTCAGTATACACCATGTATTATAACACACTGAAACACTGTGTCAGTATACACAATGTATTATAATCCATTCCATGTCAGAAACAGTCAAATTGTTAGATCGTCCTGGCTTTTTTTTTTATTTCACATTTTTTTTACACGTAGAAAACAGTAGGCAACAGTAGGTATAGCCTATCAAATTATTTCTGTTGCCTACCAATTTCCTGGCGTATTAAAAATGTTCTGAACAGAGCGCACACAACTAAAACAGTTCAAACGCGCTGCTAAGCTGCTGCTCTCGCTTGTGTTGAATTCATTTGCCACACAGACACTGAATTATTTATTATTTTTTTTAATTATCTGCACCTCCTTGAGTCATATAATACAACGGTAATGATAAGGGGTGCGTTCACTGAGATAATTCTGCGCAGATTCTGTGCAGAATCTGACCAATTTAGCCAACCCATTGGCTAAATTGGTCAGATTCTGCACAGAATCTGCGCAAAATGATCTCCGTGAACGCGCCCTGTGCATTCCATGAACTCCCGCCCCGGTAAAAGCCAACTGTGCAATCTATGGGCTACATCCTTTTCTGATTTGAGTCGGAGATCAGAAAACACGATAGACTGACAGGAGAAAGAACCAATAACAAGCAAGGAGTGCCCGTTAGATTCTGAAATGACCAATCGCCATTTAGTTTTTTGTGTTTTAGGTGTTTAGAAATGTTATGTGCTCAACGTTAGTGTGGTAGAGAGGACTGAGAAAGCGGTATTGCTGAGCAGTGTGTCTCCCAGTTAAATAAATAGAATTTGCAGTGTTATATTGTTTTTTTTTAAAAAGTGCTGGGCATCGAGAAAATATCGACCTGGTTGTAGACATATTAATTAAACGGAAAGGAAAATAAGTAAATACATTTAGGCACTCGCGATCACGAAAGGGTCTGCAAAGGGGAGCCTAGTCACGTGACCTGGCCTCTTTACCGGCTTGTCCTATAACTCATTATTCAATTTTATTTTCAATTTAAAAAATATGTATTCCTCAAAACTGGTCATATGTGAGGGCTTTCTCACAATAATTACATTTGTTAAAGCAACTATTCAGGTTGTTCTGTAAATAATAGGTTACAGAAATATACAGCATTTCAGTAAAAAAAAAAAAAAAAAAAATGTGTAAAATTAACCAAAAAAAAAAAAAATTCTAAAAACATTTAAATAGCCAAATTGGAGCCACTATAAACAAAAGAGAAGTGTAGCTAATTTTATTATTATTATTATTATTATTATTATTATTATTATTATTATTATTTATTTTAATTTTATATTTTATGAAACAAAATGCATAAGAAGCAGCTCACACTACAAAACTTTCTGTAGCCAATAAGAAACCAAATGCATGTGAAAGCTTACACCCCACAGCAGAAGCAGCAGAATGAATTCGATTCTGGCTGCAGAAGCCAATGAAGTTAGTCAAGAAACAGGAAGTGTCATAACTCGGCTAGGTTCAGGTCACAAAGCCTTTGTGGATGCTAACAGGTGTTACCTGAGCCATGAAATCTCATTCATTCTTTACCTTCCAAGGCACAGATTTGCATTGCGTGGCCACGATGAGACTCTGAGTCTGTTAACAAAGACAACTCTTTGGAGCTGCGAGATCTTCTTCTGAAATATGACGCAGAGATTAATGAAAGAGAATGTTCTCCTAAGAACAGACAGAGATATGCGGCTGGTCATGTACAAAATCAACACTGCCTTATTTTTGTGTCCAGATACAAAAGAATACACCATTTTGTTTGCCTAAGCTGCTCTCGGACCCCCACATATAATTTGCCTACTTCAGACATTCAATTGCCTACCATTTCTGTGAACCCTGTGTCTGCCCCTGGTGCTCAGCACGTTGACAGCACAGTGATTTATTATATACAAAAATAAAATAAGTAAACGCATGGATTACTTGATTAATAATTCTGATTATGTGTTTAGTCATTCATATTATGCTTAACTTCATGGACCATGACTATTTTTTTTATTGTATTTTATGTTGGAAGTGCCACCAGCCAAGTCAGTCTTTTTAGGGCTTCAGAGTTGCTACAGCTTCAATGAATTGAAGACAGAAATGTCCCAGCATTGCATGAATAAACCTAGTGATGCAGCGGATATCGTCTAGGCTTCATTTTTGCAAAGATCTCGACCATGACATCAAAATCAGGGTTTTTTTTTTACCAATGATTTTTAAGTTGCCATTAGAAGCAGACTACTCAGATGAGGATTGGTCATGAAAAACTGACACACACTGGTTTCGTATTTCTGTAAAATGACGCTTCGTTGTTTTAATAATGTTGACCAATAATAATAATAATCACATTCACACACTAACTGAAGATTTTATTAAAACTGAAAATCATTTAAAAAAAAAAAAAGTATATTAAACTAATGTTCTCAGTATTTACAAAGAAATATGTGTAGATGTATTCTTTTTGAATAATTTACATGTTAAACCAAATCACATAAGCATTCACTGTGTGTGGTGTACCCAGACTATTTCTTTGTTTTATTTATTTTATTTCGTCTCCACAAAAGGAGCAAAAGCAGACAGTATTTTCTTGTCATGACTAGCAACATTTTTTTTATGTACTCGTGCTGTATTCGTTTGCTTCACTCCCGGTGCCCTTAAGTCTAGGTCAGTGACGGCACTTAAGACTAGGTCAGTAGCTGTCAGCCATGTGCAGAAATCTTGATTCGTCACCAGCCCCCAAATCCACCCCACCCGAAAAAAAACCTTAGGTCTGGTATTTATATATCTACATTTGTTTCTAAACTTACTATATAATAGAAATCTGTACATATGAATAAAGTATTCCAGATTCAATCTATTTTTCACATTTAGCAAAACATACATTAGAACTATTTCTGATACACAATCAACTACATTTTATGTATATTTCAGATTTAACAGCATTTTATATGGGGGTTACATTGGGAAGTGCTACCTTTTTAAATTATGGATTTTGTTTAATATAAAGCTTTTACTATTACATGTATGTACAACTCTGTCATTAGTAATTCTACACATGAATTATTCAATGTGTAATCTTTTAAAACACCGTTGCGTCTCAATGTATTACTGTAAACAGCTCAGATCGATTCGTGCTGCCTGACTGTATGTACATACCATTTAACCTCCGCCTTCGATTACTCAGACTGATTACGTGTGGCGCTGTTGTTGCAATTCAGAACGAGACGGTACTGCAGCTGGAGAGATACAGCAGGAGTGCTCGCAAGTAAAATCTATGCAAAACTGAACTGGATGCAAGCCGGATTCAACTTTCCAAACGTAGTGCATGAAATGCATCGAAAGCACACGACTCAGGGTCAGTCGGATTTTAATAACAAAGAAAAGGAGTAAGAGTGAGAAGAAAGTAGAAGGGAGAGGTGTTTGTTTCGCAAAGTCTTTCCACTTGTGTTGAGTTTTTGCTGGTGCTGGCTGAGTGGTAATTCATTGGCAGTTCTATTATTCGTTTCGTTGTTTGGGACTATGGCGCTGAGGGCGAGGGCTCTGTATGACTTCAATTCGGAAAATCCCGGGGAGATCTCCGTGCAGGAAAATGAAATCGTAACCCTGGACAGCGAGACGGATATTGAAGGCTGGCTGGAAGGAGTGAATAGCCGAGGGGCTAGGGGGCTTATCCCAGCTTCTTACGTGGAAATCCTTAAGACTAGCGAGCCTCCCCCTTCTTTAAACAACGCAGCCGGCAATGGGAACGCGTCCAGGTATGGCAACATTCCCACCGGTGGATACGACACTTCATCTTACACGACCCAGACCCAGAATCAAAACTTCACCCAAGCCCCGGCAGCCTTTACTTCGCTTTCTGTCCCTGTGCAGCAGCAGCAGCAGGCAGCACAGCAGAACTACCAGGCGAGCCAAGGCAGCGATGATGACTGGGATGACGACTGGGATGACAGCTCGACCGTGGCGGACGAGCCCGGGGTGGTGGGGGGCGGTAGTCAGGACTGCCATGCGGCTCGATACAGGATCTCCACCCGGTCCGATACCTCTTCTGTATACAGCAGGAGTGGTCAACAGCAGTCAGCCAAGGGCTCGGCAACTGTCAGTAGAAACCTCAACAGGTTCTCCACCTTCGTAAAATCTGGCGGAGAAGCGTTTGTACTGGGGGAGGCTGCCGGCTTTGTGAAAGACGGTGACAAGATCTGCGTGGTGATGAGTCAGTATGGCCCCGAATGGCAGGAGAACCCGTACCCCTTCTCGTGCTCCATAGACGACCCAACCAAGCAAACCAAGTTCAAAGGGATGAAAAGCTACATGTCTTACAAGCTGACCCCCACGCACACGCAAAACCAGGTGAACCGCAGGTATAAGCACTTCGACTGGCTCTATGCCCGGCTGGTGGAGAAATTCCCGGTTATTTCGGTACCACATATACCGGAGAAACAAGCCACGGGCAGGTTCGAGGAAGACTTCATTTCCAAAAGAAGAAAGGGGCTGATTTGGTGGATGAACCACATGACCACCCATCCAGTCTTGTCGAGGTGTGATGTGTTTCAGCATTTTGTGACCTGCGCTAGCACGGACGAAAAAGCATGGAAGCAAGGAAAAAGGAAGGCGGAGAAGGATGAAATGGTGGGGGCCAATTTCTTCCTTACCATCAGCACCCCGCCGGCCCCCCTTGACTTGCAGGACGTGGAGAGTAAAATCGACGGCTTTAAAACCTTTACTAAAAAGATGGACGACAGCGTGCTGCAGCTCAACGCCACTGCCAACGAGTTTGCAAGGAAACAGATCACCGGGTTTAAGAAAGAGTATCAGAAAGTCGGCCAGGCTTTTAAATCCCTGAGCCAAGCGTTCGAGCTCGACCAACAGCTGTACTCCGCGGGGCTGAACCATGCCCTCGAGCACACGGGAGACGCTTATGATGCCATCGGGGAGTATTTTGCAGAACAGCCCAGACAGGACGTGGACCCAGTGATGGACTTGTTAGCTCTTTATCAGGGACACCTGGCAAACTACCCGGACATCATCCACGTCCAGAAAGGTAATACAATGTTTTTTTTTATACTTTGAGAAGAATTTAAAATCAAGTGCATTGAATATGCACGTACTGTATTAACCACACGGTCAATGTAAAAGAATAAATCCATAATAATCGGTCAAGTAACCCGGCTCTATCTTCAAAAGGCATTTTGCGTTAGAGTACCAATGCAGTAATATTAATAACTGTAATAAGAAATCATAGTAGGACGGGCAGGTAAACAGAAAGGGTTATGTCAAACTGCAGCATTAGTTTTGTAGAAGTGGTGAGCATATTGCGCTGTAGCTATATATCACGTCAAATGCTACCTGTGACACCGCTGCTTCTGTGTGAGAAATCAATCTCTCATTTTTACTGAGTTTAATGACATCCCTATATCAATACGTTCACTCACAGTAGAGTGAGAATGTTAATAAATATGCCTTGGTTCTGCTGTTTAACGAACATGTGCATTGAACAGTAGAGGTACAATAATGTGTGTTTCAGGGCAGTTCACAATGGTATGTGCAGTGTAGTGATCTATGAGTAGTCATGTTAAATTAGCAGTGGGTTTTTCAGTTCCCGTGGTCAGGGGGTCCTGTATCTCTAATAGTAAACGTGCACGTACACAGGGTCATTATTGAGGGATTTCTACGTGAGCGAGACTCATTCGAGTGAATCTGTTTTGCATTCACTGTGCAGTAGAACGCGGTAATGCAGTCGTCACTACCCTAATCTGACTCTGTTGAACGCGGTGTACTCAAAGCGGCTCCCAAACGTTTCTTTTGCTTCATTCCATTCCAATGAGCTGTTACTATAAAATGAAGTGTCCCCACCAAACCTGCAAGGGGAGCTGATCACTGTAAACCCACCTGATTGCCACGAAGTGTGAAAGCATAGGAACTATTGATAGTGTACTTATCAAAGCATAGGAACGATTGATAGTGTACTTATTAAAGCATAGGAACGATTGATAGTGTACTTATCAAAGCATAGGAACGATTGATAGTGTACTTATCAAAGCATAGGAACGATTGATAGTGTACTTATCAAAGCATAGGAACGATTGATAGTGTACTTATCAAAGCATAGGAACGATTGATAGTGTACTTATCAAAGCATAGGAACGATTGATAGTGTACTTATCAAAGCATAGGAACGATTGGTAGTGTACTTATCAAAGCATAGGAACGATTGGTAGTGTACTTATCAAAGCATAGGAACGATTGATAGTGTACTTATCAAAGCATAGGAACGATTGATAGTGTACTTATCAAAGCATAGGAACGATTGATAGTGTACTTATCAAAGCATAGGAACGATTGATAGTGTACTTAAAGCAGGAACATGTATTACCGCACTGCTTTCTAATACACTGTATTTGAGCACTGATTTCTATGCACTGTATTTGAGCACTGCTTTCTATACACTGTATTTCAGCACTGCTTTCTATACACTGTATTTCAGCACTGCTTTCTATGCACTGTATTTGAGCACTGCTTTATATACACTGTATTTCAGCACTGCTTTCTATACACTGTATTTCAGCACTGCTTTCTATGCACTGTATTTGAGCACTGCTTTCTATGCACTGTATTTCTGCACTGCTTTCTATACACTGTATTTCAGCACTGCTTTACTGCATTTTGGCAAGTTTGCATCAGAAATAGGATCACCATGGCACTACTGTTGACATTTGCAGCAGATTACTTCTCCAGGTGTCTAATTTATATTTTCCCTGCAGAGAACAGCTCAGTCCACTGTATGTACTGTAGTCAAATGCATTACCACTCCCAAAGAATGGGTCAGATGATGTCATCTTTACAGGGAGAAAATAGCCTTGCAAAACAGACACTCATACAGTAACAACAAGGAGCCATGCATAATGAGTTCAACAGCTACGCTTTACTAATTCCAAAAATAATGTTGTTGAAGAAACAAGAAGACACTACATCATCTTCCTATGGCATCTAGGCTGTGTATTTGGGACACATTTTTAATAACATATACACTATACAACAGTTATTAGTATTTAAACAGAGACCCTTACAATAATTATGAATTTCTGAAGCATGTTCTGGAAACTCCTCAGGCACAATGTAACGTACTGTATCAGGATTGAGTGAATTTGTGTTTTGTGGATAATAGACACGTATGGATCGTGTTCTTTTAGCCATCTAGCACCCACACTTTGGAACTCCCTACCGAGGCACATTAGAAGCATCCACTCTCTTTCCCTTTTTAAAACACATATAAAAACATTTTTGTTTGATCAGGTTTGTAGTTAAAATTCTTCTTGTAGTATTGTTGTTTTCTGTTTTTGTTATTATTTTTTTTTTTTTTGTAGATTTTGTAAAAGTGTTTGTTTTTTGCTTTTTCCTTTGCTGGCTCTGTAAAGCGCCCTGAGGCGCTCCCCGTGTATATGGGGCGCGATATTAAATATAAATGTGATTGATTGATTGACTTTGAGATATTGATTCCCAGTCAAACTATTCTTTTCTTGGTCAAGTTTGATTATGTACCAGAAAAAAATTACCTTTTTTGGGCAGAAATATAAATAAACGTATCTCTCGGAGAACATTTGAGGTAGTTATTCACTTCATATTTGCATTACTGTATGTAAACCCTGCAAGTAAAATGTGTCGGTGACCTTGACGTAGACCTCTGACCCAATTGGGCTGCCATACTGAGGGCGTGAGTCTCCTCATGGTAGACAGGAGTGTTTATTGAGGAGTGTGAACCTGACCTGTGAATGGAAGTCCAATCCATTCATCCTGATCTGTGAATGGAGGGACCCAGATGCCTCTGGGGGCTGGGTGCAGACTTCTGTATGGAAGTTCAATCCATTCATTCTGTTTGGACTGTACAGTTTAGTTTAAACTCTTGAGGGGGCCAGACGTCTTTGGGGGCTGGGTGCAGACTGTCTTCTGTTAGCTCTAGGGCTTACTTTAGGTTCTCTGAAGACGTAAAGTATGTAACACCTGTAAAGCACATATGTACAGTACATACTGCCTTCACTTCACAACCAGTAGGCCTTCTGATGTTGTCCACACAACTATTTATCTTCATTCTATCAGATTCCCCCTCCTGTACCCTGTGCCCCCTGGGACGCGGGTTTGGTTCACACCTGTCTGTTTCAGCACCTCGACTGGAGAAGAAAAAAATGAGAAATCCTTTTGAAATACACATGTTGCAGATCCCGCTTAGTCCCAGACTAATGTAGTACTGTGGGTCATGTGGTTTTCTACCCTTTCCCTGTGTGATTGTGTCAGCACTCTCCAGCATTATCTCGCCTGGCTTCTTGTTTGCATTGCTGTGGAAAGCAAGCGCACAGTCTGAGGGCTGAGTCACACTCGCTGAAGAGCGGGCTTCTGGACCACTTCATGTGTGTTTTTCCATGGCTGGCAGCCTGCAAGGTGTCAGATACAGTGTACAGTAATAGAATATGGCTTTCCTTTTCCAGGAAGTAGGCTTTTCACAGGGGTGTGCAGTCATCTTCAAACAGCCAGGATGCTGCATGTGTTTAAAATGATGACTCCTGTAATGAATTCTAACCTGATGGAGTGAAATGATCAGGATGCTGCATGTGTTTAAAATGAGGACTCCTGTAATGAATTCTAACCTGATGGAGTGAAATGATCAGGATGCTGCGTGTGTTTAAAATGATGACTCCTGTAATGAATTCTAACCTGATGGAGTGAAATGATCAGAATGCTGCGTGTGTTTAAAATGAGGACTCCTGTAATGAATTCTAACCTGATGGAGTGAAATGATCAGGATGCTGCGTGTGTTTAAAATGATGACTCCTGTAATGAATTCTAACCTGATGGAGTGAAATGATCAGGATGCTGCGTGTGTTTAAAATGATGACTCCTGTAATGAATTCTAACCTGATGGAGTGAAATGATCAGAATGCTGCGTGTGTTTAAAATGATGCCTCTTGTTGTAATGAATCCTAACCTGATGGAGGGTTCTGGCTGCTCTCATACTCATCCAGTTTTAAGTAATCACAACTACTGTAACAAAATAGTTTCCTCAATGTTTTCCACTGCTGTATGCACATCCATTTATTAGCTTAGGTCCCAGATGTGCAATTTTAAACCCCGATCTCTGATACTATACTAGGTTAAAGAAATGCTTTTTAAACCCCGATCTCTGATGCTAGGTTAAAGGACTGACTTGCCCCCCCGAGAGTGGAATTGTCCCCACCCCTTTCACTGGCTTCTTTACTGTCAGTAACCAGTTAGCTGCTTCCCCTGGTAACTGACATGCAGAAGACACTGCTGGTGTGAAATGGCCTGGGAAGTGCAGCAGTGACAGGTTCCTGTTAGGTAGGGCTAGCAAATGAAGAACAGAGGAACAAACAGGTTTACTATAGCATGTTTCTCTTTAAACCACACGCTTGAGACTTATGTAGATCATGGGAGTGCAAACTGGGTAAGATATATTTTACAATAGCTAAAATTACTTTCAAGTCTGCAACACAGCCATTGAGCATCCAAAGAGCATGCAATCTTTAAAAGTGGCACAGCGGAGCTATTGAGAAGAGAGTGTGAGAGACGTGGGGGAAATGGATCTGCTCACGGGAGTGAGACGTTACAGGAGAGCAGAAGAGTCATGCAATCTTTAAAAATGGCACAGCAGAGCTATTGAGAAGAGAGCGTGAGAGACATGGGGGAAATGGATCTGCTCACGGGAGTGAGACGTTACAGGAGAGCAGAAGAGTCATGCAATCTTTAAAAATGGCACAGCAGAGCTATTGAGAAGAGAGCGTGAGAGACATGGGGGAAATGGATCTGCTCACGGGAGTGAGACGTTACAGGAGAAGGAAGCAAGTGAGCAGTAAAACTAATTAGGCCACAGAAGTTACGCAATTGAGTTTTGTAAGAATGAAAGGTGTTCAGTAAAATATTGTGTAATATTTCAATAACCCGTCTGAAATAGAAAATGCACATCAGAAAACACACTTCTGAGCTACTGTACAGGTCATGCAGTATACAGTGGTGGTCACCTGTCCCTCACTAAGTCAGTGTTACAGTATACTGTCTGTACTGTCCTTCACTGTAAGTCAGTGTTACAGTATACTGTCTGTATTGGGGTTTATTCTTCAAAACAAATACAACATGTTGTTGCTAAAAGCTGGGGAGGCAATTCAATTTTGAGGTTCAGAAAAGTCTACCTGTTTACTCTAGTCTGGGGCAAAGGCTGAGTCAAACTAGGAGTCTCTATAAACTAGTTTGAGAGTAGAAACCGGTGATATGCTTCAGACAGCAGGATCACTATACCGTATGCCTCCTGACTTTGACTGTCCACACAGCAATGAAGGCCAGCTATGATGTCACATCGTTGTTTGCTCAGGCTGGCTCACATGTGTACAGCAGCTGTCTGAAAGGAACGCTGTACAGTACGAGGAGAACAGACGAGAATATAATCCAGTTTTCTGGGCTGGGCCTTCCATAGAAACAAGAAATCATTTGAACACACACTCTTAACTCTACACATTACAGGTTACATGTGGTGCTTCTGAAATGTGAGATGAAACCAACAGAATGCAAACAATGGGTATTCAGGGAAACTGGGGGGGAGCATCAGGGGGGGTCTATTGCATTGTACTGCAGCTTCAGGGGGAGGTCCTATTGCATTGTAATGTAGCTTCAGGGGGGGGTCCTATTGCATTGCACTGTACCTTCAGGGGGGGTCCTATTGCATTGTTCTGTAGCTTCGGGGTGGGGGTCCTATTGCATTGTACTGTAGCTTCGGGGGGGGGGTCCTATTGCATTGTACTGTAGCTTCAGGGGGGGTCCTATTGCATTGTACTGTAGCTTCGGGTGGGGGGTCCTATTGCATTGTACTGTAGCTTCGGGGGGGGGGGGGGGGTCCTATTGCATTGTACTGTAGCATCAGTGGGGGTCCTATTGCATTGTACTACAGCTTCAGGGGGGGTGCTATTGCATTACACTGTAGCTTCAGGGGGGGGTCCTATTGTTTATTTAGCCGACACCTTTATCCAAGGCGACTTACAGAGACTAGGGTGTGTGAACTATGCATCAGCTGCAGAGTCACTTACAACTACATCTCACCCGAAAGACAGAGCACAAGGAGGTTAAGTGACTTGCTCAGGGTCACACAGTGAGTCAGTGTCTTAGGTGGGATTTGAACCGGGGACCTCCTGGTTACAAGCCCTTTTCTTTAACCACTGGACCACACAGCCTACTATTGCATTGTAATGTAGCTTCAGGGGGGGTCCTATTGCATTGTACTCCAGCTTCAGGGGGGGGGGTCCTATTGCATTGTACTGTAGCTTCAGGGGGGGTCCTATTGCATTGTACTGTAGCTTCAGGGGGGGTCCTATTGCATTGCACTTGGCAGATGCACTCAAATCCCCCCCCACCCCGATGAGAATGAGAAGGCAGATTCTTCTGCTACTCTAAAATACCCCCCCCCACCCCGATGAGAATGAGAAGGCAGATTCTTCTGCTGCTCTAAAATACCCCCCCCCACCCCGATGAGAATGAGAAGGCAGATTCTTCTGCTGCTCTAAAATACCCTCCCCCACCCCGATGAGAATTAGAAGGCAGATTCTTCTGCTGCTCTAAAATACCCCCCCCCACCCCACCCCGATGAGAATGAGAAGGCAGATTCTTCTGCTGCTCTAAAATACCCCCCCCACCCCGATGAGAATGAGAAGGCAGATTCTTCTGCTGCTCTAAAATCCCCCCCCCCACCCCGATGAGAATGAGAGTTTAAAGTTAAATTTCAGTTTTTGTTTGCTTGTTCAGCTACAAAAAGGCCAACCTCAAGTAAACCTCATGTTATTACTTTATGAAAACATGTCTGTGTCCGCTGTTTACTGTGAAGAAACGGAAATGGCAAGGAATGAAAAAAAAAAAAATGTGTTGTCAACATTCTGTACTGTTTATTTCAGGAATAAACAAAACAATGTTTTGTCATGGAATTTGACTTTTACCAAAAACAGAAAAAAATATATTAACAGGTCTCATTTGAACATATAATCACATTCATTTTACCAAATTATGTTTAATCACGGTACAATTAATCAAGTAATATCCGGAAGTACACAGAGGGCGATCTCCATTTCCTGGTTTGGGGCCAGGAGACTATGACATCCCAGCACTAATTTTATTGTTTTGTTTTGTTTGTTTTTGTTTTGTTTTGTTTTGTTTCAATTCTCCTTCAAGCAATAACAACATCATTGCAGGTGTTCTCTGCGCGTCACAGCGCATCACTGGACTTTGTTGTTTTCACCTGCATTCATTCCACACCTGTTCCTGCTGCCTCCGATTAAGGATTGCTGTGGATTCATCTTCCCTGCCGGTGTGAGCAGCAGCATGTGCGGCAGTCGTGCAAGAACATCAGGAAAGGACACGGGCTGTTCTGGGTGTTTCTGTGTTGTGTGTTGGTATTTTATTGGTTGTTAGTTGTGTATTTTAAATGTTTGTAATTCTTCATTTGCTTTTATATGTCTGCTGTCTTTTTCATCTGCCATTTCTCTCCGTATCCTTATTTTTCTTTTTCGATTTTCTTTTTCCTTCTTATAAGAAACATTTTAAAATGTTTGCTTTTATTATTTTTATATTTTGTTTAATGTTTGTAAGTTGCTTTGGATAAAAGCGTCTGCTAAATAATGAAATAATAATAAAAAGCAATACAGTAATAACATTGTAGAAGGAGGCATTTCCTCCAGCACGGGCACACATTGCAGATTTCTACTGCAGAAAGTGCGTTGATAGCAGAGTATAGCGGTTCTGCATCAGCAGCTCAGCATGTGTTAGACTGTCACGAAGATTAAATACATTAAGATTTATCAATAGACCCTGATGGGGGTCCATGTCTTGCATCAGTAATGGCAGGTCCACTGTGGTTCCAGGTTAGTGCTCCAGTCACGGTTTATTGATTTGAAACTAATTAAAATGAGTAACAGTGCAGCAGCAAAGAAGCAGGTTTTCTAATTCAGTGACAGTAGAATAATAATAATAATAATAATAATAATAATAATAATAATAATAATAATAATAATAGACACAGTGCACTGCTCTGTCATCTTAGTACATTGTTATGGCAACATTTAGATTCTGGTTGTGACTTTGAACAATACTGGTGCAGTCTGTCCGGTACAGTAAAGACTTCTAAGGAGAACCCATATTTATATGTGGATGTAAGAGTAACAAAACATTGTAGAATGCTATCAGTGGAAATACTTTGTTAAATGACTGTGTACCCAAGCCCTTCTGTGTTGCTGAATTCCTTATATCTTCAGCAGTGTCCAGTGTGTACACAAGCATGCTCTGTACTGGGCTGTATATCGTTGCATTGGTGTGTCTTTTTCTTAGCCTGCTGCTTACTTACTCACTGCAGGGTACAGCAATATAAAAACCTCCTTTTGTGAGACAGATGTACTGTATCTCCGGCCCTGTGAGGCAAGCGAAAGGACAGTTGCATGTACCGCTAAACTGAGAACATCAGCAGAGGATGGGGAGTCTTCCTATTGATTAATTGTATAAAATAAATCCACATTTCTGTTCCGTCGGCACTGTATTGTTGTTATTAAATCTCGTATACCCGTCCCGTGACGTGCACCTGGGTTAAAGGCTCCAGGTTCTGTCATTGGCAATACGTGTTCACTGGATGAAGCAGAACAAAAACAGGAAAACGGCTGAAGATAAACACAAACATGTTTTTCATGTTTTGTTTGAAGCAGTATATCAGCCCATCCAGAAAGCCACACTATACCTGGGAGTTTCACAGTGCTCGTGTTTGTTTGAAGCAGTATATCAGCCCATCCAGAAAGCCACACTATACCTGGGAGTTTCACAGTGCTCGTGTTTGTTTGAAGCAGTATATCAGCCCATCCAGAAAGCCACACTATTCCTGGGAGTTTCACAGTGCTCGTGTTTGTTTGATGCAGTATATCAGCCCATCCAGAAAGCCACACTATACCTGGGAGTTTCACAGTGCTCGTGTTTGTTTGAAGCAGTATATCAGCCCATCCAGAAAGCCACACTATTCCTGGGAGTTTCACAGTGCTCGTGTTTGTTTGATGCAGTATATCAGGCCATCCAGGAAGCCACGCTTCACAGACCCCAGCAGAAAATGTTTAAGCCAGTCCTGCACTGCAGATCTCGCATTGCACTGTAGAGCAGCGACGTCATCGGTATGGGGCTTCAAACAAGGGTTAAAACAAACATTAAACAAGGAAAGGTGTTGAGTTCTTCCTGAGCGCGATGCCTTTATTATTCAGTCATTTTGTTTCACAGTAAAAGAAAAGGATTATTTTGGTCTCTTGGCAACTGAACAGGAAATCTAAGTCCATTTTTGTGGCGGGTCTGTTTTTCGTGTTCCGAGCAAAAATAAAAAATGTCCTGGAAGGACGAGAACAGTCACAAAACGCCAATTCCGACAGTATGAGGAATGTTATGCAAATGAAGTGGGTACCTAATTAAAATAGCCCCCGCGCAAAAATCAAAAGGGTTGATGTGGTCGGATTGAGTATTTTCCGTCTAAAATGGTTCCGCCTATTTCAGAAAGTCCTAATGGAGATAGAAACCTATTTCAAACAGGCTCCGTCTAAAGAAAATGGTGTGGGTACAGTGACTCTGACTACTTTGGCGATGGTGCTCAATGTGTTGTTAGAGATTGCTGCGATTTTAGAGGATGAAAGGGATAATGTAGCTGCTATGCCAAATGAAAAATAAATAAATAAACTAATACATAAATGAATAAATAAATAAATGTCTATATATTTATATATTTATTTTGACATTTATTTATTTATTTGTGCATTAATTTATTAATGTATTTTTCATTTTGCGGAACCAAAACTATAATTGAATACAATATACATTAAAAAAAGTGAGGCTACATTAAAATAAGAGCTCTCTAACTGCACTTGTTGTCTCTTTGTCCTTATGTACTTGCTTTATTATTGTGTTCTATTAAATGTCTCTTCTTATTTGCCTTATTATTGTGTTCTAGTAAATGTCTCTTCTCTTCTTTCTCCGTATCTCCTGAAACACACGTCTGTTTTGTTTTTCTCTGCCTTTGCTACCTTTCAATCCCACATGTCCATTGATTGAAATCCTGAAATGATGTAAACAGTGTCATTTGCATCATTAGCATGTAGGTTTATCATTCAAATTCTGAATAGTTTTTCCGCCACTTTTATGTAAGTTTGGGAGAAGAGTCGGGTTCAAACAGACGGAGACGGCGAGTTTCGGACTGTCGGAAGGCACTTTTGATATTCAGGGCCTGTGTGTCTGGTGTTTCTATGTTGCACTTCTGAACTTGCTAATGCTTGTCCAGGTTGTTGGGATACGGCAGAGAACATGCCTATAGAAACAGCAGCTTAAAGAAACCCTCTGCAAATGTAAACCTTGCTACAGACCCGTAACACAGCCACCTACTGGAGTTCATTCCAATTATGGATATAGGCAGCATACCTCAGGCTTTAACATTTAGTGAATGCACAAGGTATACAAGTGTGTGTTGAAGTGAACGTGTGCCGTTAACTTGTGAACCACATTGTAGTAATGTTGCAGCCTGAGCCAGGTGCTTTCTGCTGCTCTGAGCAATGTGTGATCAGTGCAGAGGAAACAGTGAAATGTGATCTCTCTAGATGTCAGAGCCTGTGTAGAGACTGCCTGTTGAATGTTTGGTATGAGTTGTGCGCATGACTAATCCCAGGCAGCTCCTCACTGGGAGTTCAAACTCACTGTGTTTACAGTAGCCAGGTAACATGCATGGTATACTGTGCCAGAAATGATCACAAAGACTCGTATCTGTCCAGTTGTACCACAACAGTTCATTATACAATGCCATGCATCAGTGCTAAGGTTCCTTGGAGAATGTCTTTTGTTAGGGAGAGGAGAGATGAAATGCAAGGTGATTTACAATCCATTGGAGCTGAGATACTGAACCACCAAGGTGGAATGTTTTCATTGGTTGCCATGTCTACCACATTTGACTGACAGATGACTTTACCAGGGGAAAAAATATATGGGTGGTAGTCAAAGGGCAGTCTTTTGGTTGAGATGTCCAGTATAATATTCATTTACAGTAGAAATACAGCGATTGAAGCTACAGAGCAATGTACAGTAGTTTAAAGGGTACATAAGGACCTTTTTATTTTATTGTGTTACATGTTCCCATGTGTTGCTACAACTGTTTACGTAAGGTGTGTGTATTGTTTTATTTTTTTTACATTTTGACCACTGGTAAATCCATCTGTTACATATGTGAGCAGGAGAATGATGGGAAATGTAGTTATGAGAGGTCTATGCAGGTACATGGGAAGCCATCTTGAGGCAGGGAATGCAATTTAAAAGTTTAAAAAAAGTGGTCAAAATGTAAACAAAAAAAAAAATTAAAACCATACACACACCTTACGTAAACAGTTGTAGCAACACATGGGAACATGTAACACAATCAAATAAAAAGGTCCTTATGTATAAACTCAATTCAGTAAACATACAGTAACAGGCTACGTTTAGCAGGTTCATCTCAAAGGGTCATTTTAAAGACGCAAGTTACTGGCAACGTTTGCAGAGCCCATTTGAATGTTTACTGGGCTGGTTTAAGACAGAAATGAAATGAATTGAAGAGCTGGGTCAGAGTAATCACTATGTTAGTGCTCATGGCTTTTAAGCAGAACGTGTTTTACATTGATGGCCACTGGCTGTACAAATAGGAATACGTACAAATCTGGAGCATTAATGTACAGTGCTGTATGTGTATAACCCACGGCACAGGGCACAGTGCAGTGTGGAGCTTCATACAGCACCATGTGACTAAGAAGTTGTCATTAAGAGTAACATGGCTAACTTGGATTCTTTGAGCTATCCTGTGTTTGCTTTGTTTTTAATCATAAGTTATTTTGTTAATGGAAGCTCTTCATGCCAGTTGAGTTGTACTGCATGCTGAGTATTAACATTCTGCATGCTGAGTATTAACATTCTTGAGACAATCTATTTGCTATGTTCTGTAATTGCTTGTAGTTCTCTGTGGCTGTCACAGGGTCTGTGCACTGTGTTCTGTAATTGCTTGTAGTTCTCTGTGGCTGTCACAGGGTCTGTGCACTGCGTTCTGTAATTGCTTGTAGTTCTCTGTGGCTGTGACAGGGTCTGTGCACTGTGTTCTGTAATTGCTTGTAGTTCTCTGTGGCTGTGACAGGGTCTGTGCACTGTGTTCTGTAATTGCTTGTAGTTCTCTGTGGCTGTGACAGGGTCTGTGCACTGTGTTCTGTAATTGCTTGTAGTTCTCTGTGGCTGTCACAGGGTCTGTGCACTGTGTTCTGTAATTGCTTGTAGTTCTCTGTGGCTGTCACAGGGTCTGTGCACTGTGTTCTGTAATTGCTTGTAGTTCTCTGTGGCTGTCACAGGGTCTGTGCACTGTGTTCTGTAATTGCTTGTAGCTGTTTGTGGCTGTCACAGGGTCTGTGCACTTGATTGCTCAATGCAGTCTCTCCTCCCCTGCTGTTGGCTGGATGAAATATGTGAAGTGCTTCTCCTTCATTTCTTGGCTCAAACCCTTGCTCTGCTCTGGTTAGTCAATAATACATGAATTGTACTCTGATGAGGACCGTAAAACAAGCCTCTGTCAACTCCACTGTGTATTACATGAAAAAGCTGTTGTTTCACTTGTTTGAGTGCGACTTTACAACAGCAAAATATATTGACATTATCAGGCTTTTCTTTTTCTATCAACTTGAAATGTCAATTCGAATGTTGCCTCATTGCTGCAAGCCACTTCCTGAACAGGAGGACTGCAGACAAACAGACAGCCTCTGTCTCTGCTGTCAAAACAATGTTCACATGAGAAACCAGAGCAACAAATCTTACTGCACCAAGCAGCTGAACCCTGGAATAGTCACTGACGGATGCAGTTCCATAACATGGAGAACTGAGCCTTTTTATTATTTATTTTATTATGCTACAAACAAGCGAATGTAGAATAAAACCATAATAAAGTGCTGCTGTTGAAGAAGAAAGCAAAGCAACAGTGAAAGGCAGGATAGAGTAGCGGCAAATAGCTGAATAAAACCCTACTGTGTCCGAAAGCATGTTACTGTGGACACACCATCAGAAATAATACAACTCTGAACACACAGTACTGCATGCACACAATGTGAGGGTTTCCTTAAAGAAAGCTCCTGGATGTTTCTATCAGTTTATACTGTAAATGAAGTAGACCAGTTCCTTATTTGCTAGGTATCGTAATTTAATTATTGGTTTTCCAGCCACAAAAAAAAACAAAACACACAGTTAAACTATGGAAAGAACCTGTGGCTGTCTCATTGAAGCTCCGCTGCCTTTGTCTTCTGAGAACATATTTATATGCCTTTTCTTAAAAGTGTAACATATTGTGCAGTATCCTCACCAAAGCTGTGACGTGCAGTAGAACCATCGCTGTGGAGTAAAGGATTGAAGCTGTGAGTGAAGGGTTAGGGTTAGGGTTAGGGTTAGGGTTAGGATTGTGAAGTGAAGGGTTAGGGTTTAGGATTAGGGTTAGGATTGTGGAGTGAAGGGTTAGAGTTTGGATTAGGGTTTAGGGTTAGGGTTAGGATTGTGGAGTGAAGGGTTAGGGTTAGGATTAGGGTTTAGGGTTAGGATTAGGGTTTAGGGTTAGGATTGTGGAGTGAAGGGTTAGGGGTTAGGGTTAGGATTGTTTAAACTTGTATCTGTGCTGCAGTAAAGCCATCCTGCAGTGTAACCTGAACAATATGTTGCACACAGATCTGAAATATATAATATATCATAGATTGTAGCTCTTGGAAAAGTGTATAACAAGGCATTGTTACTGTCCTTAGTGACCTTGTAAAGAACATACAGTACAGAGAATTGGGATGAAGCCTGGTGCATTGAAAACTTCATCTGTGGTTTAGAAATGTTTTAAAGATGGCATTTTCTGGGGGACTCTGGAGTGAGTGGGCTTACAATGAAACTTGGTAAAAATGCTTTTAGTATAAATTATTCGGTAAACGTGTTTGCTCTCATCATTACAGCTGTAGTAGGGAATAGGGTTAAAACACAGTTTCCATTTTGCAATCTATACTGTAACACTATTGTAGTTTGGAAGGAGCTTTCAGGTGGCCTGCACGTACAGTGCAGTGGCTGTGTGTACAGTAGTTAAATACCTGTGGTTACTGGGTCTGTTATTTTTCTCTGTTTAAAACGTATCGGTGACCCACTTCAAGCTAGATCGAAAGCTTCACCAGGGCTCTCCCAAACCTTTTCCCATTCGGGGTCCAGGACTGTCAACTACAACACTGAAGCTCCCAAAGGGGGTTCCAATAAAGTACAAAGGCTTAAATGTCACGGTACATAAATACTCTTTTTTTTAAATTCATTTTTAACAATAAGATACAAACAGTAAGCCACAAACTAAAACTTTGTTTTCTGTATAAAACAACAGAGAACCAAGGCATAGCAATAGAATCCACAAAATTAAAATTAAATAAAGATCAAAGGACAACCAACCAGGCACCCCCCACTGCTCCTATATTAAAGGAGACCAAGTGCTTTTTAAATTCATAAATCATAATTCTTTTTTTGTCTTATTTAAAAGACCTACAGTTCCCTGAACTCACTAACTTGCTTATTCAGTATTGAAAACTATGTGTGCTCTGCTCTCCGTGCCAGAACACTAAGCACTAGGAAAATGAGAAGTGAAGTCCTGCTTTTGTTACATTTCTTAAAACTGCATCAACATAGTTAATAGCAAACTCGAGGGGGGCTCATGTTTAAAACCTATTTAATATGATCGTCTAGTATTAGGGATTCTGTCTAACTTTGTGCACTGTAATCAGCTTGTCATTGTTAATTACAGTACTGCTGAAAAGAATCTGCTTTAAGTCATTCCACAGCAGTCTTTCTACCTCCAGTAATTGAACACAGTCCCTCTATTCAGCTCTAACAGGAAGAGGTTAAAGCACAGTGTTCTGAGGAATGGGGTGTGGTTACAGTTCCACTGTGTGAGCCTCTTTCACAGCCTTGACTGGAGCTGCTCTGAAGTGCCAGGATTACTTGAGGAGGGAGAGTGGCAGCTCCTTGACCTAATCGATACAAGCTGGGGGTGGGAAGGTGGGCCAGGACTAGTGGTTTGGAACAGATGGATACATTTGTTTTATACGCTTTCTTGTTCAGATGTTTGTTTCTACAAGGCGTATAACTTGTGAACACTGTGTTGGATCGATCTGAAATTTGCTGTCCAGCTTTGTAACAGTGATGGAAACAGACATAGCTGCAGATTTTTATACCAAACCCCACCCGCTTAATAGACCTTAATAGCGCCAGCCTGTGTGAGCGCACATCGGAGCAGTTTACCATGTTAGGCAATCATTTCTTTACTTGTGGTTTTATACAAGATGCTGGCAACAATAAAGTGATTATTACTGTGCGTCCGCGGTGACTCTGTAAACTCAGACGCTGATTCATCGTGGTAGATTACCCTACTGTGGACTTCAGAAGAAGTCAGCTGATGTACTATAACAATCATAAACACAGATGGCAGCTTTAAAAACACAATTCCATATTGTAACTGGTGTCTCCATGATAAGACGGGAAGCACGGGACCTTTTGAATGGGCCGTTTCTGGGAATAGCTGCACAGATGCAGTTTCCGGGTGTTTGAATTCTGTTCGGTACTCCAGCAAAGTGTAGTGCTGTTCCCACATTCTTATCTGCTCACATGCCCTTGACCAACTTCCAAATAGCAAGGAAGGAGATTTCATCCTAACTGAAGGATTGGACAAAAACAGGAAACAGAACGAAAATGACTTCTTATTTAAAGCTCTTTGAGGGTCTTCACTCAGAATCATGTTCAGTTTCACAGAATGCTGTAGCTGTTAACGGATTTCCTGGAAACAAAGCACTTCAATGATTTGGGTTCTGTGGCCGGTAGGTCTTCTGCAGTGCGTGCCATTGAATCAAACGCAAGGACTTTCAATTGTACCTCAGCTGCAAATTTAACGCTACAGAGGTACAGTGCGAGCATGGGCTGTACTATTCTGCTGTATACAGACAGTCCAGACAGTAAGTCCCACATCTGATGGCCCCATACTGCTGTAGTGAAATGACTGTTGAAAGCTACATTTGAATTGGCAAACATTATGCAAGACTGCTTTGTGTTGAGATCAATACGTGCAGTAGTGCTGTATCTACAGACACCAAACAATGCTTCTTGGTTTCCATAACAGGGCAAACTGTATCCAAGCACAAACACAAACCCTGAAAACACCCAGCTGGACACAATGCAGGAGTGTGTGTGCGTGTGCGTGTGTGCGTGTGTGTGTGTGTGTTGGTGGATTATTGGTGTTGCTCTCTGTTCGAATGCTGGGCACAATCCAGTTTCTGTAATTGTTGTCATTAAAAAGAACTAGAAATGTGCTGTCTATAGGAACAGACACCTCAGAGACTGATCTTATTATTAAACGTTCATTAACCCCTTTTATATTTACATTTTTATATGAGGTGGTTTTGTATGGCACTGACATTAATTACAGCAGGTTAAAGAGTAAGTAGCAGGGTTCCGAAAAATACAGCGTTACCCGTCCCCACGTGTTGCTACAACAGTTTAAATAACGTACCTGTCATTTTTCTTTTCATTGTTAACATCCTGACAACTTTTTACTTACAACTTTAAACTCTGTTTCAAAGCTCTTTTCTAAACGGCTGCTCTAGTGCACTGGGGTTTGTTAACAATGAAAAGAGAAATGACAGGTACGTTATTTAAACAGTTGTAGCAACACATGGGGGCGTGTATTCTTCAGAACCTGGTTACCCCGCTACTTACTCTTTAAGATGCTATATACTAAGCATTGCCACATTGCTGTACTGCTGTGATACTCATTGTTGAGCAATCATTCCAGCTGTCACAAGGCTGACTCGAGTAGCTTACCAGCTTTTATTGGTATGAAGTTTAGCCTGTAAGCTTGAACTGTAACTCTGTATGCAGGTCAAATACAGGGATTGGTTTATACAGTGAAGGTCATGCATTGTGCCAGCCTTTTGATGGCTGTAAAATCATTATCTACTGTTTCACACTGCTAGGATGTAGTTTGGTAGAAACAAATCTACAATAGATAGTGTATACAGTAATTAAGTTCTGAGATTGAACCATGACTTTCAAATGAAGTGCAGCTGTAAACCTGGCTGTGTTGTGCTGTGCTGTAAGACCTTTACAGAAAACACACTCCCTTTATTTGCAATGTCAGTTCATTGTTTATGTACAGTGTACTCTGTTCTTGGTTCTCTGGTTTCACAGGGTGTGTTATATCTTTTCCTTGTGTATGTTCAGTATGCTCTAGTTTAACAGGGAGTGTTGTAGCTATTCCTTGTGTATGTACAGTATACTCTGTCTTTGGTTCTCTAGATTCGCAGGGTGTGTTAAGTGCAGCTGCTTTACTCATTTCCTATGTAAATGTGCGAATGTAGCAGAACGAGTTGTGAAACTGCACAGTCAGGACTGGAATTGTTGGCCAAACTACTACCTTTCAGTTCTGTGGCAGTATAGTTTGTACTGACAGGTGACTCACTGCTGCATGTTCTGGGATGAGGTTGAGAGGGAGGTCAGGGTCAAAGGTGAGCTATAAAAAGCTCTGTTAAATACAGTGGAGAATACAACTGAATACAGTCGCCTGGCAGTGCCTGGGATGGGAGCTTTCAGTGGGAGAACACCACAAATGATACCACTGTGCTTCTTGCTCCTTGACATGAGTTCAGAAGCACAGAAACATTATCTACAAATTGTTGGTCTGGAGCCTTGTGGGATTACCCTGTCTTCACACTGATAGTTCCCACAGTTCCATCATCTCAGCTATTCACTCAAAGCAACAGGTCAAACAAATAAGCTGGCGTGTACACAGGTGTTCTTCTGAACAGTACCTTTGTACTTGCTGTTAGATTTCCATTGATTTCTTTGCTTGGATCTGTGCAGTGTACTGTGTTAACGATTTGAATTGCAATGCATCCTGGTTGTATTCACTGTAGGACCACTCGCATGCAAAGTGAGTACAGCTGTATAACTTTGAACCACGTACATGGTAAGCAAAGTGTAACGGGTACAGTTGCAGTGGAGATGGGAAGCCTCCAGTGACTGCCTGTCTAACTGGCTTGTTCCTTTGTGCTTGCAGGAGCCCTCACCAAAGTGAAGGAGAGCCAGAAGCATGTGGAGGAGGGGAAGATGGAGGCGCAGCAGGCGGAGGGCATCAGCGAGCGCTGCAACATCATCTCCTTCAGCACACTGGCGGAGATCCAGCACTTCCACCAGGTCCGCGTGCGCGACTTCAAGGCCCAGATGCAGCACTTCCTGCAGCAGCAGATCTGCTTCTACCAGAAGGTGACACACAAACTGGAGGAGGCCCTGCAGAAATACGACAGCGCCTAAGAGGCCCCCTTCCATCCTTCACCTCTCCCCAACTCTGAACAACAGTTAGCCCTGCTTCAGCAATACCAAGGGAAGCACACTCCAGTTACCCACTGCAATCCTGCTCCAATTAGATTCAGCAATACCAAGAGAAACACACACCAGCTACCCACTGCAATCCTGCTGCAGTCGGATTGTGCGCCACTGTTGTTTTCCAAGTGGTTTAGGGTCCAGTGACTATACCCTGACTATTGAGGAAACAAGGCACACAGACACCAGGGAGTTACATAGAGCTTAGTCTTGTAGATCATCTTTATTAGTATTTATTAGCAAAGCAAGTAAAACACTGCAGTGGTTTGTCTATAGGGAGGGAGGTATGTAGGTTGGTGGGACTATATTAGAAAAAAACATAAAACAGGAAGTATATTATAACGACAAGTTATATTTTGTATGCTTACACAACCAATGTAACATTTGCAGACTGTTTGTTATATGCCTTATTGCATTGTATAAAAAGTGTTTTGATATGTTATTGTTTATTACGCATCCAACATGTTAGAAGGATCCTGTGATAAAGATATCTACTGTAGACTGGCCTGCCTTGGTTGCCTTGGAATATCCCCCTGGATAAACTTGAGCCTCAACAAGAAATAGCCGTTTACAATAACCTAATAGAGCAGCTGTCACCGCTGCCTTGTGCCTTTAGACTTCCTGTCTCTGTTAACCTTTGTAATAACAAATAGATCCACAAAAACATCATCAGGCCTGTTTCAAAGGATTGACTAGCAAAGTAAAGCACATCTCTGATGTGAAGCCAAGCTATAAAAGACAAGTGACCTCCCTCTCCAGTGTCTTGAGGAATGACCTCCCTCTCCAGTGTCTTGAGGAATGACCTCCCTCTCCAGTGTCTTGAAGAATGACCTCCCTCTCCAGTGTCTTGAAGAATGACCTCCCTCTCCAGTGTCTTGAAGAATGACCTCCCTCTCCAGTGTCTTGAGGAATGACCTCCCTCTCCAGTGTCTTGAGGAATGACTGCCTTCTCCAGTGTCTTGAGAAGTAAAGTTGCTTGTGTATCCAGTAGTTCCTGATGAAATGTGTGATATCCATTACCCTGAGAAGCCTGTGGTTCCTCTTCACTCTGAGGAAATGTTACTAATGAAGACTGGAATGTACCGAGGGAGGGGGAGCTCCAGGCTTGATGTTTGCACTCAAGGCACCAGCATAAACACAAAAACAAAATCCAAACACCAGGCTTGTATTCAAAGAAAGCATGCCGGGTGTGTAACGAGAGGAAGTACTTTTCAAATCCCTGTGGGTCTCTGCTTCAAAAACTGCTTTTAACTGTAAGCAGCAGCTAAAGCAGGACAGTCTTTGTATATTGCTTTTTTTTGTAGCACTTCATATAAAAGTGAACAATTGAAAGCTGCATCTCTTCAAGCTATTCAGCTGCACCGTGCAGCTCCCAGGACCCAGTGTACCAGCTCACAGTACAAAATAAACCCTTCCCACAGAACTGCTTGCTTGTTTTACTATTCAACTGCAATGGTCCATTGAATACTCAGCTCATGTTGGTATTTACACACACACACACGCACGCACACACACACACACAGCTGCATTTCTCAAAGTAGTTTTTTTCTCATTCATGATCCTATCATTAAAATGTGTGAATGGAAGTGTAACGTGCACAGAAGAGGCTTCGGGATCAACACTCTGTGACACAAACTGTGACACTTGTGCTTTGCTCTTCCTGTGAAGGGCAGTAGCAGCACGTCCTGTCCAGTATTGACCACTGCAGCTTGCTGGGAGTAATAAGAAACTCCCCAGACAGCTGAGTAAAGAGGCGTTTCAGTTGATTTCACTGGATTTATCAGCACAGCTGCACAGCAACAAACGTGTTCTGTATCAAGTGGGTGTAATTCTTTTAGTTTTAATCAATTCAAAGATTAAGTTATTACTGCACACACAAGCCTTTATTGATTTTGTTTTCTTATTTATTTAGGGTTAGGGTTAATGATGGACATATACCAGTGGCACTTCATTATTGATATTTATGTACTCTGTCTAATAAGAGTGAATCGCAGGTGGGATGGAGGAAGGAACAATCTACTTCATTTAAAAATATAATACAATTCAGTACTGTAAACAGTACTAAATACAGTCGCCACTTTAATTTGTACCTAAATCATTCTGAACGCATGTACTGACCATGCTGTCTGTGCCCTGCTATATTCTACTGGAAAGCTCTTGCGTATTATACAACAGTTTACTTTTAGAAGGCAAGATTTTTATTATGCCCTTCTAACCATTTTTTTTGTCCCCCCTGACAGTGTGCTTGCTGTGCTCTGCAGTGCTCACACTCCTGACAGTGTGATTGCTGTGCTCTGCAGTGCTCACACCTCTGACAGTGTGATTGCTGTGCTCTGCAGTGCTCACACCCCTGACAGTGTGATTGCTGTGCTCTGCAGTGCTCACACTCCTGACAGTGTGATTGCTGTGCTCTGCAGTGCTCACACCCCTGACAGTGTGATTGCTGTGCTCTGCAGTGCTCACACTCCTGACAGTGTGATTGCTGTGCTCTGCAGTGCTCACACCCCTGACAGTGTGCTTACTGTGCTCTGCAATGCTCACACTCCTGACAGTGTGATTGCTGTGCTCTGCAGTGCTCACACTCCTGACAGTGTGATTGCTGTGCTCTGCAGTGCTCACACTCCTGACAGTGTGATTGCTGTGCTCTGCAATGCTCACACTCCTGACAGTGTGATTGCTGTGCTCTGCAGTGCTCACACCCCTGACAGTGTGCTTACTGTGCTCTGCAGTGCTCACACTCCTGACAGTGTGATTGCTGTGCTCTGCAGTGCTCACACCTCTGACAGTGTGATTGCTGTGCTCTGCAGTGCTCACACCCCTGACAGTGTGATTGCTGTGCTCTGCAGTGCTCACACTCCTGACAGTGTGATTGCTGTGCTCTGCAGTGCTCACACTCCTGACAGTGTGATTGCTGTGCTCTGCAGTGCTCACACCCCTGACAGTGTGCTTACTGTGCTCTGCAGTGCTCACACCCCTGACAGTGTGATTGCTTTGCTCTGCAGTGCTCACACCTCTGACCGTGTGATTGCTGTGCTCTGCAGTGCTCACACCCCTGACAGTGTGCTTACTGTGCTCTGCAATGCTCACACTCCTGACAGTGTGATTGCTGTGCTCTGCAGTGCTCACACTCCTGACAGTGTGATTGCTGTGCTCTGCAGTGCTCACACTCCTGACAGTGTGATTGCTGTGCTCTGCAGTGCTCACACCTCTGACAGTGTGATTGCTGTGCTCTGCAGTGCTCACACCTCTGACAGTGTGATTGCTGTGCTCTGCAGTGCTCACACCCCTGACAGTGTGCTTGCTGTGCTCTGCAGTGCTCACACTCCTGACAGTGTGATTGCTGTGCTCTGCAGTGCTCACACCCCTGACAGTGTGATTGCTGTGCTCTGCAGTGCTCACACCTCTGACAGTGTGATTGCTGTGCTCTGTAGAGCTCACACTCCTGACAGTGTGATTGCTGTGCTCTGTAGAGCTCACACTCTTCAGTGTGATTGCTGTACTCTGTAGAGCTCACACCCCTGACAGTGTGCTTACTGTGCTCTGTAGAGCTCACACTCCTGACAGTGTGATTGCTGTGCTCTGTAGAGCTCACACCCCTGACAGTGTGATTGCTGTGCTCTGTAGAGCTCACACTCCTCAGTGTGATTGCTGTACTCTGTAGAGCTCACACCCCTGACAGTGTGATTGCTGTGCTCTGCAGTGCTCACACCCCTGACAGTGTGATTGCTGTGCTCTGTAGAGCTCACACTCCTCAGTGTGATTGCTGTACTCTGTAGAGCTCACACCCCTGACAGTGTGCTTGCTGTGCTCTGCAGTGCTCACACCCCTGACAGTGTGATTGCTGTGCTCTGTAGAGCTCACACTCCTGACAGTGTGATTGCTGTGCTCTGCAGTGCTCACACCCCTGACAGTGTGATTGCTGTGCTCTGTAGAGCTCACACTCTTCAGTGTGATTGCTGTACTCTGTAGAGCTCACACCCCTGACAGTGTGATTGCTTTGCTCTGCAGTGCTCACACCCCTGACAGTGTGATTGCTGTGCTCTGCAGTGCTCACACCCCTGACAGTGTGATTGCTGTGCTCTGTAGAGCTCACACTCCTGACAGTGTGATTGCTGTGCTCTGTAGAGCTCACACTCCTGACAGTGTGATTGCTGTGCTCTGTAGAGCTCACACTCTTCAGTGTGATTGCTGTACTCTGTAGAGCTCACACCCCTGACAGTGTGATTGCTGTGCTCTGCAGTGCTCACACCTCTGACAGTGTGATTGCTGTGCTCTGTAGAGCTCACACTCTTCAGTGTGATTGCTGTACTCTGTAGAGCTCACACCCCTGACAGTGTGCTTACTGTGCTCTGTAGAGCTCACACTCCTGACAGTGTGATTGCTGTGCTCTGTAGAGCTCACACCCCTGACAGTGTGATTGCTGTGCTCTGTAGAGCTCACACTCCTCAGTGTGATTGCTGTACTCTGTAGAGCTCACACCCCTGACAGTGTGATTGCTGTGCTCTGTAGAGCTCACACTCCTGACAGTGTGATTGCTGTGCTCTGCAGTGCTCACACCCCTGACAGTGTGATTGCTGTGCTCTGTAGAGCTCACACTCCTCAGTGTGATTGCTGTACTCTGTAGAGCTCACACCCCTGACAGTGTGCTTGCTGTGCTCTGCAGTGCTCACACCCCTGACAGTGTGATTGCTGTGCTCTGTAGAGCTCACACTCCTGACAGTGTGATTGCTGTGCTCTGCAGTGCTCACACCCCTGACAGTGTGATTGCTGTGCTCTGTAGAGCTCACACTCTTCAGTGTGATTGCTGTACTCTGTAGAGCTCACACCCCTGACAGTGTGATTGCTTTGCTCTGCAGTGCTCACACCCCTGACAGTGTGATTGCTGTGCTCTGCAGTGCTCACACCCCTGACAGTGTGATTGCTGTGCTCTGTAGAGCTCACACTCCTGACAGTGTGATTGCTGTGCTCTGTAGAGCTCACACTCCTGACAGTGTGATTGCTGTGCTCTGTAGAGCTCACACTCTTCAGTGTGATTGCTGTACTCTGTAGAGCTCACACCCCTGACAGTGTGATTGCTTTGCTCTGCAGTGCTCACACCCCTGACAGTGTGATTGCTGTGCTCTGCAGTGCTCACACCCCTGACAGTGTGATTGCTGTGCTCTGTAGAGCTCACACTCCTGACAGTGTGATTGCTGTGCTCTGTAGAGCTCACACTCCTGACAGTGTGATTGCTGTGCTCTGTAGAGCTCACACTCTTCAGTGTGATTGCTGTACTCTGTAGAGCTCACACCCCTGACAGTGTGATTGCTGTGCTCTGCAGTGCTCACACTCCTGACAGTGTGCTTGCTGTGCTCTGCAGTGCTCACACCCCTGACAGTGTGATTGCTTTGCTCTGCAGTGCTCACACCCCTGACAGTGTGATTGCTGTGCTCTGCAGTGCTCACACCCCTGACAGTGTGATTGCTGTGCTCTGCAGTGCTCACACCCCTGACAGTGTGATTGCTGTGCTCTGTAGAGCTCACACTCCTCAGTGTGATTGCTGTGCTCTGTAGAGCTCACACTCCTCAGTGTGATTGCTGTACTCTGTAGAGCTCACACCCCTGACAGTGTGCTTACTGTGCTCTGTAGAGCTCACACTCCTGACAGTGTGATTGCTGTGCTCTGTAGAGCTCACACTCTTCAGTGTGATTGCTGTGCTCTGTAGAGCTCACACTCCTGACAGTGTGATTGCTGTGCTCTGTAGAGCTCACACTCCTCAGTGTGATTGCTGTGCTCTGTAGAGCTCACACTCCTGACAGTGTGCTTACTGTGCTCTGTAGAGCTCACACTCCTCAGTGTGATTGCTGTGCTCTGTAGAGCTCACACTCCTGACAGTGTGATTGCTGTGCTCTGTAGAGCTCACACTCCTCAGTGTGATTGCTGTACTCTGTAGAGCTCACACCCCTGACAGTGTGATTGCTGTGCTCTGTAGAGCTCACACTCCTCAGTGTGATTGCTGTACTCTGTAGAGCTCACACCCCTGACAGTGTGATTGCTGTGCTCTGCAGTGCTCACACTCCTGACTGTGTGATTGCTGTGCTCTGTAGAGCTCACACTCCTCAGTGTGATTGCTGTGCTCTGTAGAGCTCACACTCCTGACAGTGTGATTGCTGTGCTCTGCAGTGCTCACACTCCTGACTGTGTGATTGCTGTGCTCTGTAGAGCTCACACTCCTGACAGTGTGATTGCTGTGCTCTGTAGAGCTCACACTCCTCAGTGTGATTGCTGTACTCTGTAGAGCTCACACCCCTGACAGTGTGCTTGCTGTGCTCTGCAGTGCTCACACCCCTGACAGTGTGATTGCTGTGCTCTGCAGTGCTCACACTCCTGACAGTGTGATTGCTGTGCTCTGTAGAGCTCACACCCCTGACAGTGTGCTTACTGTGCTCTGTAGAGCTCACACCCCTGACAGTGTGCTTGCTGTGCTCTGTAGAGCTCACACCCCTGACAGTGTGATTGCTGTGCTCTGCAGTGCTCACACCTCTGACAGTGTGATTGCTGTGCTCTGCAGTGCTCACACTCCTGACAGTGTGATTGCTGTGCTCTGTAGAGCTCACACCCCTGACAGTGTGCTTACTGTGCTCTGTAGAGCTCACACCCCTGACAGTGTGCTTGCTGTGCTCTGTAGAGCTCACACCCCTGACAGTGTGATTGCTGTGCTCTGCAGTGCTCACACTCCTGACAGTGTGATTGCTGTGCTCTGTAGAGCTCACACCCCTGACAGTGTGATTGCTGTGCTCTGTAGAGCTCACACCCCTGACAGTGTGCTCTGCTCTCAGGTTGCTGGAGGCAGTGCTGGGGGTGTGATTGCTGTGCTCTGCAGAGCAGTGGGACTGGCCTGATAGATTGATCAACCCCCATGCAGCACAGGCAGCACAGCCAGGAAAAAAAGTGAACTGAGCAAAATGAATAATTATTTAAAACAAGAGGGATCAACAGTGAAAACTGCTGAAGGAAATGGTTGCTTTGATTTAAAATGTAAAAGTTCACATAGTGCTACATAGAATATATTTATGGGTAAAATATTTCTATAATAATTGTGCAGAATTGATTACAATAAAAAGCTCAAGGTTAAAAAAAATGCATTTATCAAGGGAAGACCAACCAACACTTGGTGTATCCAGTTATCTAAAGTGATATTCTCTCATCTCTATATGGCATGTTTTACTATTTTCACTATTTAGCATTATTTTATTGTTTTATTTATTTAATACTTTAAACAATTTTATGGGTAATGTTCTTGTTATTATTGTCATTACTTATGTGTGTGTGTATGTGTGTGTGTATATATATATATATATAATATATATATTTTTTTTCTTTCTTCGTGTGAAGTGCTTTGTGGCAGTCCTCTTTAAAGACACTACAATATAATGATTGATCATTTGATTGATTGAACACACTGTTTTAAATGTTTTTATTGCAGTGTGAGCCCCCCATGCACTGTGTTCAGCTTGGATCATGTTAGCAGTTTGTTATTGTACAGGCAGGAGAGCTCCCCAGGACCGCACTGGAAAATCATTGAAAGCAGTAAAGCTTCCGTGCCCAACAACCACTGTGTGTTTTCTACTGAGAGTTTTCTACAGTCTTCCTAAATGCAGCCGGCTGTGCTCTCTGTGTCTTCAGAAAGCAGGCTTCCTAATCCTGCCCTGGAAATGCTTTGCAGTGCTCAACAGGCTCCTCCCACTGCCAAACTGACACAGCTGGCTGTCAACTGGACCTCATCTTCACCAGGGACTGCTTCCCCCTTGTCCTCTTGTCATTCCTCTCGATATCAGATCAGTACTTTATCTCCTTCTCTGTGTTGCTCCTATTCCTTCCTACTCTGCCAACCTCCTCTGTCACCTTCCATCGAAACCTCCGTTCTCTCTCCCTCTTGGTCTTCTCCTCTGCTGCTCTCTCGCACCTCCCCTCTCCCAACTCTGTTGATTCGGCTACCTTCACCCTCTTCTACTCCCTCACCTGCCTCGACTCCCTTTGCCCCCTCACCTCTCGAGCTGCCCTCCCCGCCCCAGCCCTGGCTCTCCTCCGTGCTCCACTCGACTCGTACCGAACTGCGCTCTGCTGAAAAGTTGTATCATTTCTATGCTTTCCCCTCTCTGACTCCCACATCTCCTGTATCTCTACCTGTCTCTTGGCCATGTCCTCCTAGATGCACTCACATCATCTTAAACTCAACCTCTCCAAATCAGACCTTCTTTTCTTCCACCCCTCTTCCTCCCTACCAGTGATCTCTCTTTCTCTTTTCCTCTTGAATCCACCACCCTCTCTCCCTCCTCATCCACTAAGAACCTTGGTGTCACCCTCTAATCCCCCCCCCCCCTCCTACTCTCAGCATATCTCTACTCTGGCATGCTCCTGACACTTAGTTCAGGCTCTGGTACTGTCCCGCCTTGACTACTGCAACTCCCTCCTGGCCGGCCTCCCTGCTTCCGCTATCCGTCCACTCCAACTCATCCAAAACTCTGCTGCTCGCCTTGTCTTTTCCCTTCCTCGTTTCTCCCACGCTACTCCACTGCTCCGCTCCTTCCACTAGCTCCCTATCCACTAACTCTTGTACTCGCAATTTGTTTCCTCGACCTTTCTGCCCCATCCTACCACCAGACCATTATTTCTTCCTACACCCCTCTGCTCCTCCTCCACCAGCAGATTAGCTGTACCCCACCTCCACTCTCCTGCTTCCAGAGCCTGCTCCTTCTCCACCATGGATATCAGGACTTCAGTTCCTGACCACCTTCCGGCGCCTCCTCAAGACACACCTGTTCAAACAGCATCTGTAAACACTACAACTCTCGACCATGCTGTACTACATGGCACCCACTTGTACCAGTACTTGCACCAGCTTGTACTTGCACTGAACTGCTCCATACTTTGCTGTATTCTACTACTGCTCTCAATCGTAATTATACTTTCTGTATCTTGTACTTGATTTTACTCTTACAGGTAACCGTATTCACATTTTTTGTAATTGCTCTTATTTGAAATTGTTCTTATCCATTTATAGTACTTACTACTTCCTCTTAATTGAATGTACTTTAGCAGTTTAGCTGCTCTTTGTCATAATCGCTCTCAAACGTAATTATTTACTGTATTTTTTATTTTCTCTCATTTGAATTTGCTCTTGCGATGTTGTATTTTATAACGGCTCTTCTCTGTAATGTGATATTTTGTAATGTGATACTTTGCAACAACTGGGTGTCTGCAAAGAAATAAATGATGATGATACTACTAGTAATGAGCTGGATCTGGAACACACTGCAACAGGAACAGGGTTCGACATTAACCATGGTGTGTGAACCGGACGTTTACAATATCCTGCAAGGCACATTGAAAGATGGCAGCTATTCATGTATTGCTCTGGTTTTTAATATAACATGTTTTAGATTCTTATATAAGAACATAAGAACGTTCACAAACGAGAGGAGGCCATTCAGCCCATATTGCTCGTTTGGTTGTTAGTAGCTTATTGATCCCAGAATCTCATCAAGCAGCTTCTTGAAGGATCCCAGGGTGTCAGCTTCAACAACATTACTGGGGAGTTGGTTCCAGACCCTCACAATTCTCTGTGCAAAAAAGTGCCTCCTATTTTCTGTTCTGAATGCCCCTTTATCTAATCTCCATTTGTGACCCCTGGTCATTGTTTCTTTTTTCAGGTTGAAAAAGTCCCCTTGGTCGACATTGTCAATACCTTTTCGAATTTTGAATGTTTGAATTAGATCGCCGCGTAGTCTTCTTTGTTCAAGACTGAATAGATTCAATTCTTTAAGCCTGTCTACATACGACATGCCTTTTAAACCCGGGATAATTCTGGTCGCTCTTCTTTGCACTCTTTCTAGAGCAGCAATATCCTTTTTGTAACAAGGTGACCAGAACTGAACACAATATTCTAGATGAGGTCTTACTAATTCATTGTAAAGTTTTAACATTACTTCCCTTGATTTAAATTCAACACTTCTCACAATATATCCAAGCATCTTGTTGGCCTTTTTTTTTATAGCTTCCGCACATTGTCTAGATGAAGACATTTCCGAGTCAACATAAACTCCTAGGTCTTTTTCATAGATTCCTTCTTCAATTTCAGTATCTCCCATATGATATTTATAATGCACATTTTTATTGCCTGCGTGCAGTACCTTACACTTTTCTCTATTAAATGTCATTTGCCATGTGTCTGACCAGTTCTGAATGCTGTCTAGATCATTTTGAATGACCTTTGCTGCTGCAACAGTGTTTGCCACTCCTCCTATTTTTGTGTCGTCTGCAAATTTAACAAGTTTGCTTACTATACCAGAATCTAAGTCATTAATGTAGTTTAGGAATAGCAGAGGACCTAATACTGATCCCTGTGGTACACCACTGGTTACCTCGCTCCATTTCGAGGTTTCTCCTCTAATCAGTACTTTCTGTTTTCTACATGTTAACCACTCCCTAATCCATGTGCATGCATTTCCTTGAATCCCTACTGCTTTCTCCCATATTGCTGTGGAAGAAGGCACTGGGGAGCACTTTGTGATTGAATGAATACATTTCTTGAATGCCTACAGTAGCAGAATGCAGTTTACGCAATTCTGCATGGTTCTCCTAATGTCGTTATTAAACAAAGTAATTTGAGAAAATATTTAATATATTTTATTATTTTGTGAGTTTTGTCGAGTTCGGCAAGATTTTGGTGTCTGACCAAAATTTCTACCAGAGCTTCAGCTTCTCGCACTGTCCATGTAGTTTAGGATTACCATGATTTCAACAGTGAATTTAATTTAATTTACTGACACTGTAGCAACTCTGAAGCCAAAAATAACAGTATATAAAAACACAATAATATTAAAAAAATTAAACATTGGGGGTGAATTTATTGCAGATAACTCATTATTTTATTTGTATATCATCTAGTCAAAACATTAAATGTACAAAAAGCCAGAATGATACAGTTTTGTACTTATTATTGGGCCAGTTAAAATTGTATCTGGGCCAGTAAAAACACTACCTCAGTGGCCCAAGGGGCCAGTAGTAAAAAATCTAAATGTAGAGCCCTGAAGAAGCCTAGTAATAGAATGAGATGGATGTGGAACACACTGCAACAGGAAGCGGCCTCTGCCTTGGAGCACGTCAAGGCCTTGCAGATCGAACACTAGAAAAATGTCGCTCCTGGACTGGATTAAAGGAAATGCATTCCAGCTGCTTTGCAACTGCAGGAAAACAAATGGGTTACAATGCTGAGAAGTTGCTGACACAAGCTAAAAGCGTTCACTGTGGCTAAAAGTTTTACTGTGTGGGAGTTGAGCACGATTCATTGTCTATAAAAGGACCGCATCAGTACAATATCTAACAGCAGCTTACTTTATTATGGTATAAAACCTTGTTAACATGAACAAGCTTTTAAAATCTCCAGAAACTGAAATGTTGAAATGCTTTGGTCCAGTTTAGGAAGTTGTTTGTCACCGAAATCCCCAAATACAGGTTTCAAAAGTTGTTACTTAGCTACGAGCCAAATATCCTAATAAAGAATATGTATGAACTCTCCTTTTTAAAAGAGAAAGACTAACCCTTCCTTATAGAAACAGATACATGGATTCTTGTATGTTTGTATTACAGTGACGTGTTCCATTTTGTTTTTGTATTTACAAAGCGACACCTCTGACAGAACCAATGTTAATGGTCAACCGCATTGATCAAACAGGCTATTATAGGCTAGGATAATAATGTCTTCCTGTTGTTTTTCATTCAGACGGCTGCAGTTTGACCAGTAATTAGTGGGCTTATTCCCGTCTTCCAGACAAGTCACAAAGGCCAGGAATATCCCCTGCTGAGCAGCTTGTTAATGAGAAACAGAACAATACTGCAAGATGTTATGTTGTCTGCCAGCAGTTGCAGGATAAATCATTGGTCCTGAATTACTGTGGTTTAGTTTGGGCACTTGCACTGGCCTGCACTTTTTGCAAGGATACACCTGTAATAAGGAAGTCAATCTGAATTGTCTGCACCGTGCACCCCAACTGAAAAGCTAGACCTCATTGTGAGTTCTGGCTTACATTGTCTGCTTTTCATAGACATGACAATTTCAGAAGCCTTTACATGATTGGCAATATATGTAGCCAATTGAGTTAATTAATGCAGAAAACATTACATTTCTCCAGGTCTTTCTGTGAGCAATGATTCCTCCAACGCAGCTGTCTTCTCCAGGTCTTTCTGTGAGGAATGATTGCTCACGGCTGTCTTCTCCAGGTCTCTGTGAGGAATGATTGCTCACGTCTGTCTTCTTCAGGTCTTTCTGTGAGGAATGATTGCACACGGCTGTCTTCTCCAGGTCTCTGTGAGGAATGATTGCTCACAGCTGTCTTCTCCAGGTCTTTTTGTGAGGAATGATTGGTCACGTCTGTCTTCTCCAGGTCTTTCTTTGAGGAATGATTGCTCACGGCTGTCTTCTCCAGGTCTTTCTGTGAGGAATGATTGCTCACAGCTGCCTTCTCCAGGTCTCTGTGAGGAATGATTGCTCACGGCTGTCTTCTTCAAGTCTTTCTGTGAGGAATGATTGCTCACGTCTGTCTTCTTCAGGTCTCTGTGAGGAATGATTGCACACGGCTGTCTTCTCCAGGTCTCTGTGAGGAATGATTGCTCACGTCTGTCTTCTCCAGGTCTTTCTGTGAGGAATGATTGCTCACGTCTGCCTTCTCCAGGTCTCTGTGAAGAATGATTGCTCACGGCTGTCTTCTTCAAGTCTTTCTGTGAGGAATGATTGCTCACGGCTGCCTTCTCCAGGTCTCTGTGAGGAATGATTGCTCACGTCTGTCTTCTCCAGGTCTCTGTGAGGAATGATTGCTCACGTCTGTCTTCTCCAGGTCTTTCTGTGAGGAATGATTGCTCACAGCTGTCTTCTCCAGGTCTTTCTGTGAAGAATGATTGCTCACGGCTGCCTTCTCCAGGTCTCTGTGAGGAATGATTGCTCACGTCTGTCTTCTCCAGGTCTCTGTGAGGAATGATTGCTCACATCTGTCTTCTCCAGGTCTTTCTGTGAGGAATGATTGCTCACGGCTGTCTTCTTCAGGTCTTTCTGTGAGGAATGATTGCACACGGCTGTCTTCTCCAGGTCTCTGTGAGGAATGATTGCTCACAGCTGTCTTCTCCAGGTCTTTTTGTGAGGAATGATTGGTCACGTCTGTCTTCTCCAGGTCTTTCTGTGAGGAATGATTGCTCACGGCTGTCTTCTCCAGGTCTTTCTGTGAGGAATGATTGCTCACAGCTGCCTTCTCCAGGTCTCTGTGAGGAATGATTGCTCACGGCTGTCTTCTTCAAGTCTTTCTGTGAGGAATGATTGCTCACGTCTGTCTTCTTCAGGTCTTTCTGTGAGGAATGATTGCACACGGCTGTCTTCTCCAGGTCTCTGTGAGGAATGATTGCTCACGTCTGTCTTCTCCAGGTCTTTCTGTGAGGAATGATTGCTCACGTCTGCCTTCTCCAGGTCTCTGTGAAGAATGATTGCTCACGGCTGTCTTCTTCAAGTCTTTCTGTGAGGAATGATTGCTCACGGCTGCCTTCTCCAGGTCTCTGTGAGGAATGATTGCTCACGTCTGTCTTCTCCAGGTCTCTGTGAGGAATGATTGCTCACGTCTGTCTTCTCCAGGTCTTTCTGTGAGGAATGATTGCTCACAGCTGTCTTCTCCAGGTCTTTCTGTGAAGAATGATTGCTCACGGCTGCCTTCTCCAGGTCTCTGTGAGGAATGATTGCTCACGTCTGTCTTCTCCAGGTCTCTGTGAGGAATGATTGCTCACATCTGTCTTCTCCAGGTCTTTCTGTGAGGAATGATTGCTCACGGCTGTCTTCTCCAGGTCTCTGTGAGGAATGATTGCTCACGTCTGTCTTCTCCAGGTCTTTCTGTGAGGAATGATTGCTCACGTCTGCCTTCTCCAGGTCTCTGTGAAGAATGATTGCTCACGGCTGTCTTCTTCAAGTCTTTCTGTGAGGAATGATTGCTCACGGCTGCCTTCTCCAGGTCTCTGTGAAGAATGATTGCTCACGGCTGTCTTCTTCAAGTCTTTCTGTGAGGAATGATTGCTCACGGCTGCCTTCTCCAGGTCTCTGTGAGGAATGATTGCTCACGTCTGTCTTCTCCAGGTCTCTGTGAGGAATGATTGCTCACGTCTGTCTTCTCCAGGTCTTTCTGTGAGGAATGATTGCTCACAGCTGTCTTCTCCAGGTCTTTCTGTGAAGAATGATTGCTCACGGCTGCCTTCTCCAGGTCTCTGTGAGGAATGATTGCTCACGTCTGTCTTCTCCAGGTCTCTGTGAGGAATGATTGCTCACATCTGTCTTCTCCAGGTCTTTCTGTGAGGAATGATTGCTCACGTCTGTCTTCTCCAGGTCTCTGTGAGGAATGATTGCTCACGGCTGTCTTCTCCAGGTCTCTGTGAGGAATGATTGCTCACGGCTGTCTTCTCCAGGTCTCTGTGAGGAATGATTGGTCACGTCTGTCTTCTCCAGGTCTTTCTGTGAGGAATGATTGCTCACTTTGCTCACGACTGTTAGTTATCGATTTTTTATTAATGTGCGCCCTTATTTTATTTCCCAGTGTTGTGAGCTTGTAAGCTAATCCGTGCTGTTGTATTTACATTGTAACACGTTAACTGAGATGGAGAATTTCATGTTAAATACAGGCTCCAAGTAGCGTAATTATTTCCAGTCCCCTGTGTGTGTGTGCTGTGTGGTGACATTCTCCCTGGTTGTGTGCTGTGTGGTGACATTCTCGCTGTGTGTGTGTGTGTGTGTGTGTTGTTTGGTGACATTCTGTGTGTGTGTGTGTGTGTGTGTGTGTGTGGTGTGTGGTGACATTCTCCCTGTGTGTGTGTGTGTGTGTGTGTGTGTGTGTGTGTGTGTGTGAGTGTGTGCTGTGTGGTGACATTCTGTGTGTGTGTGTGTGTGTGGTGTGTGGTGACATTCTCCCTGTGTGGTGACATTCTCCCTGTGTGTGTGGTGTGTGGTTACATTCTCCCTGTGTGTGTGGTGTGTGGTGACATTCTCCCTGTGTGTGTGCTGTGTAGTGACATTCTCTGTGTGTGTGTGCTGTGTATGGTAAAATAAGCTAATTTTCATTTTACTAAAAGCAAAAAATCATGAAAACATTCTACAGCAAAAATGCTCGTACAATCCTTTCATAGAGCTTCTTAATTTATCTTCCATGAATCTCCCACTCCTATCCTTAAAAAATAAAGAAACTCTGCCACCCCTTCACCTCCCCTCTTCCAGAACCCTGGAGTCACCACTGCTCCCCATACTGTACTGTAAGAGTAGCCATGGTAACCTTCAAGCCCGTCTGTCTGCCATCCCTTCACCTCCCCTCTTCCAGAACCCTGGAGTCACCACTGCTCCCCATACTGTACTGTAAGAGTAGCCATGGTAACCTGCAAGCCCGTCTGTCTGCCACCCCTTCACCTCCCCTCTTTCAGAACCCTGGAGTCACCACTGCTCCCCATACTGTACTGTAAGAGTAGCCATGGTAACCTTCAAGCCCGTCTGTCTGCCATCCCTTCACCTCCCCTCTTCCAGAACCCTGGAGTCACCACTGCTCCCCATACTGTACTGTAAGAGTAGCCATGGTAACCTGCAAGCCCGTCTGTCTGCCACCCCTTCACCTCCCCTCTTCCAGAACCCTGGAGTCACCACTGCTCCCCATACTGTACTGTAAGAGTAACCATGGTAACCTGCACGCCCGTCTGTCTGCCACCCCTTCACCTCCCCTCTTCCAGAACCCTGGAGTCACCACTGCTCCCCATACTGTACTGTAAGAGTAGCCATGGTAACCTGCAAGCCTCTACATACCCCTGATGGGCTCAGCTACTGAAATCTGGATAACCAATTGTTTTGATTAAACTATGCAGAGGCATCTGTTTCAATTTTCTTTCACATATTAGCATGCTGATTTGCCGCCTTAGACTGTTATATGGGTTAATGTGTAAGCCAGCAATCTCAATAACCCAGCAATCATAAAACTACAAAACAATGACAGGATAGTGTGGATTTGTGCCGAAGTACCCAGCCGTAGTCATAACTAAAACTGACAGTTTTCAGAACCGCCACGTGCAGTTTTATTTGTAAACTGGAGCTCTTGGCTCATTCAAGGCATTCCTCACATTGAATGTTTTCACACTGAGGTCCTGTCAGAATAGACCCAGGGGAGAATTTCATCATTGCCTGTCCTAGTAATGAATTAACACTTAGGTCACACACACTGATACTCCAGTTGCAATGGTTCTCTGTGACACTGTGTTAGCTCACACACACTGATACTCCAGTTGCAATGGTTCTCTGTGACACTGTGTAAGCTCACACACACTGATACTCCAGTTGCAATGGTTCACTGTGACACTGTGTTAGCTCACACACACTGATACTCCAGTTGCAATGGTTCTCTGTGACACTGTGTTAGCTCACACACACTGATACTCCAGTTGCAATGGTTCTCTGTGACACTGTGTTAGCTCACACACACTGATACTCCAGTTGCAATGGTTCTCTGTGACACTGTGTAAGCTCACACACACTGATACTCCAGTTGCAATGGTTCACTGTGACACTGTGTTAGCTCACACACACTGATACTCCAGTTGCAATGGTTCTCTGTGACACTGTGTTAGCTCACACACACTGATACTCCAGTTGCAATGGTTCTGTATGACACTGTGTTAGCTTACACACACTGATACTCCAGTTGCAATGGTTCTCTGTGACACTGTGTTAGCTCACACACACTGATGCTCCAGTTGCAATGGTTCTCTGTGACACTGTGTTAGCTCACATACACTGATACTCCAGTTGCAATGGTTCTCTGTGACACTGTGTTAGCTCACACACACTGATACTCCAGTTGCAATGGTTCTCTGTGACACTGTGTTAGCTCACACACACTGATACTCCAGTTGCAATGGTTCTGTATGACACTGTGTTAGCTTACACACACTGATACTCCAGTTGCAATGGTTCTCTGTGACACTGTGTTAGCTCACACACACTGATACTCCAGTTGCAATGGTTCTCTGTGACACTGTGGTAGCTCACACACACTGATACTCCAGTTGCAATGGTTCTGTATGACACTGTGTAAGCTCACACACACTGATACTCCAGTTGCAATGGTTCTCTGTGACATTGTGTTAGCTCACACACACTGATACTCCAGTTGCAATGGTTCTCTGTGACACTGTGTAAGCTCACACACACTGATACTCCAGTTGCAATGGTTCTCTGTGACACTGTGTTAGCTCACACACACTGATACTCCAGTTGCAATGGTTCTGTATGACACTGTGTTAGCTTACACACACTGATACTCCAGTTGCAATGGTTCACTGTGACACTGTGTTAGCTCACACACACTGATACTCCAGTTGCAATGGTTCACTGTGACACTGTGTAAGCTCACATGCACTGATAAGAACATAAGAACATAAGAAACAAATGAGAGCAGGCCATTCAGCCCATCTTGCTCGTTTGGTTGTTAGTAGTGTATTGATCCCAGAATCTCATCAAGCAGCTTCTTGAAGGATCCCAGGGTGTCAGCTTCAACAACATTCAGGGTTCTCCGATCCGCCCGTCGTGCAGATGCTACTGTGCCTTTAACAATAAGGATTGATTGTGCTTCTAGCAGACTAGATCACTTGCACATTGCTGGGTGAAAATAAAATCTTGGCACCACATGACAGCTGTGTTACATCTTGACTCAACATTTAACCAATCAGAGAGTTGAAGGTGGGGGTTCTGTGTTAAGCAATTCGAGAGGCTAAAATGTTAAAAATCATCGGCGCAATTCCCACCATACTACTGTATATTTGTGCCAGCTACTTTATTAAAAAAATATTAAGATTATTTTCGGGTATTATCATTCAGTCCATTTTTTGTCGTATTATTGTACTGTAAGGTCTTATATAGTACATAATAGCTATACATATGCAACAAAAAAAAAAGCGTATTTCTTTTGTTGTGATATCGTAACAATATGTACCCAGGTGCTTGTGAGAGATATTGTGGATTCATTTATAGAGGCTGTACGTCTTTAAGAAGAAAGGCATGATGGGATATCAGCTGTTGTCAGCTGACATACAAATGCTGAAGTGCAGAGGTGCTGGATTATTACACTGCGGTTTCATGCAACAGTTATAATAGTTATTATTTTGTTACCTCCAATAACCCTTTATCCAATAACCATTATCTTTCCCCAGTCAAATCGTAGAGTGCCTAAATAAGCATGGTAATTTACCATAACAAAAAAAGGCATGAAAAAGGAAATGTAGAACATAAAAAAGAGCAACCAGATATAGTCAACGAAAGACAACACATTATTTAAATTCTTTGTCATATTTAGTGCTCCCAGCTATAATGTTCTGCTGCCCGGCTGTACAGAATTCCTGGGGAGAACCCTGACATTACTGTGGAGTTGGTTCCAGACCCTCACAATTCTCTGTGTAAAAAAGTGCCTCCTATTTTCTGTTCTGAATGCCCCTTTATCTAATCTCCACATTCTATGAATTGAATCTCTAGATTCAATTCAGCGCTGCAGCGTCTCAGTTTCACCTGCCAGTACTGTCTGTCTGTGTGTTTCTGGCCTGACGTCAACCCTACAGCCAGCCTGTTCACACGTGGTTTCAGAAGTTTGATAACAGCGCCTCCAAGACTCAGCCCAGGAATAGTACAACGGGTGAATATTTTGAAGAACATTCTTTTTTTGTTGTGCGTGGATTTTTGGAGAAAGAAAGTCTTTTTTGTCTGTGTGTAAAGAGGTGTGTGATGCCATCAGCCTGCGGGACTGGATCCTGGACAATGCTGGGCTGGAAGCCCAGTCTATGCCCATAGCCATCCGGGTCCTGTGGCTGATGGACAGGGAGCGATGGGAAGCCTATGAGAGGGAACACACACCAAAAACCCTGGAGGAAGGTGTGGAGTTGGTCCTCTGCTATCTGGAGGCAGCGATAAACAGAACAGCAGCCCAGGCAGCAGGGAGTCCAGCGCAGGGGGAGAGGGAGAAGCCCCGCTGTCTCCAGCACCCGGAAGGGGGGAGCATGAGCGTCCAGCGCCTGGAAGAGGGGAGAACGAGCTTCCAGCGCCTGGAAGAGGGGAGCAGGAGCGTCCAGCGCCCAGAAGGGGGAAGCCCGTGCATCCAGCTCCCAGAAGGGAGGAGCCGTTGCTGCCGTCCCGAGAGCCAGAAGAAGAGGAGTGGCAGGCTCACCCCCCTGAATTTTTTTTGGGGGGGAGAAGGGCAGGATGCTGGTGTCCCCCAGCTGCCTCTGCCTCCACCACCTCCATCGCCAGGAGCAGAGCAGCAGGAGCTGCCTCTGCCTCCACCGCCAGAGGGAGAGCAGCAGGAGCTGCCTCTGCCTCCACCGCCAGAGGGAGAGCAGCAGGAGCTGCCTCTACCTCCACCGCCAGACCCTGCTGTCAGCATATTATGTGTTGTTATTATTATTATTATTATTATTATTATTATTATTATTATTAATATTATTATTATTATTATTATTATTATTAACAGCCTGTATTGAATGCAGTCTGGTGCATATGTTGTTGTTATTATTATTATTATTATTATTATTATTATTATTATTATTATTATTATTAACAGCCTGTATTAAATGCAGTCTGGTGCATGTGTTATTCAGGGTTTAAAAGCACTATCCGAGGGTGACGAGTTATTGAAGTGTAACAGGGTGGAGGCTGGATGGGAACCAGTGACCCGCGAGCATCTAAAACAGTATGAAAAGAGAAACTGCCAGTGTATCACCCTTAAGACATCAGCCTGAGTTGTAAACGTTTTAGGGTTACTTGTTTGTATTCCATGAATTCTCCACAAATAAGCAGGGGATGTACAATATGTACACTTTAATAAAACTGTCACTTAAAAATAATTTCAGTCAAAAGCAGCTGCAATAGCTATCCTTCAGTTCACTGAGATAAATGAATAAGAATGTTTCAGTGTTGCCAAAATGATGATCTATCCGGCGTGTAACAGTCCTCCCCTGTCACAGCCCTTTGGTACAGCCCCCCCTTCTCTCCAGCAGGAGAATCCACAGATCCGGTGTGTAACAGTCCTCCCCTGTCACAGCCAGCCCTTTGGTACAGCCCCCCCCCTTCTCTCCAGCAGGAGAATCCACAGATCCGGTGTGTAAAGGTCCTCCCCTGTCACAGCCAGCCCTTTGGTACAGCCCCCCCTTCTCTCCAGCAGGAGAATCCACAGATGCGGTGTGTAACAGTCCTCCCCTGTCACAGCCAGCCCTTTGGTACAGCCCCCCCTTCTCTCCAGCAGGAGAGTCCAGTCAGCTGGGTGTTCTAGAGTTCTGAAACATCGTTCCACTGGATTAGTTGTGCAGTGAGTGATCAAAACTGGTTTACTGAATACACAACAGATATGCCTTGGGGTTATTAATCTGCAGAGGAACATGTGTGCAGCTAAACTGACTATTGATGCCTGAAGTGTTCTGCTTAATTCTTCCCTTCCTCTATTAATAGTTTCTACAACATATCTGGATCACACCCGCTTGTGAATGTTATGAAATGTTCACATTTGTAAATCTAAGAGCCCTTGACTAAAACACACTTCTACTTAAGTTTGCTTAAAATACTCTTACTGTAGACCATTAAGCACAGAGAAAGCATGGGTCTTCACGTCTGTATCCATGGATACGTGCAGCAAGAATTCCAGCAAATCTCCACTGGTGCACCGGAATTGTGTGGTATTTTTCTTTTGTGATGGTTGTCCTCTGAGAATAAACTGCAGCCCATCTGACCCTACAAAGGGAAGCATGCTACTGGTCCCAATAACTGATGAGTTTGTCTGCACTACTAAGTGTTCAAGCCAATGGTAAGATTCAGAACCTTCTGGTTCAGAAAGTAAACCTCCTCTGAAATGAATTAGAGTGAAATGAGCTTGAGGTACAGCAGATATAAAGAATGGGGCGTAAAACAGTGTGGGCACCACTTTACAGTGTGGGCACCACTTTACAGTGTGGTTCTAATTGCTGTGCACTGTACACAGGAGTTACTGAGTAAATCAGTGTGGGCACCACTTTACAGTGTGGCTCTAATTGATGTCACTGTATTTACACAGGAGTTACTGAGTAAAACAGTGTGGGCACCACTTTACAGTGTGGCTCTAATTGTTGTGCACTGTATTTACACAGGAGTTACTGAGTAAATGATGTGTACTTATACATAATTACAATTTTATTATGCATACTTACAATGTACTTAATTTGGAAATCTTTTTGCTCGATATAACTCTAACCCTAACCCTAACTCTTTTCTGATACAATTGTGTACTTACATATACCGTGCAAAAAGATGAACCTGTTTCTTTGTATTGGTTTGTCCAGCATTAGAGGGTAGCCTGATTCTTTGTATTGGTTTGTACAGTATTAGAGGGTAGTCTGTTTCTTTGTATTGGTTTGTCCAGCATTAGAGGGTAGTCTGTTTCTTTGTATTGGTTTGTCCAGTATTAGAGGGTAGCCTGTTTCTTTGTATTGGTTTGTACAGTATTAGAGGGTAGCCTGTTTCTTTGTATTGGTTTGTCCAGCATTAGAGGGTAGCCTGATTCTTTGTATTGGTTTGTCTAGTATTAGAGGGTAGTCTGTTTCTTTGTATTGGTTTGTCCAGTATTAGAGGGTAGCCTGATTCTTTGTATTGGTTTGTTCAGTATTAGAGGGTAGTCTGTTTCTTTGTATTGGTTTGTCCAGCATTAGAGGGTAGCCTGATTCTTTGTATTGGTTTGTACAGTATTAGAGGGTAGCCTGTTTCTTTGTATTGGTTTGTTCAGTATTAGAGGGTAGCCTGTTTCTTTGTATTGGTTTGTCCAGTATTAGAGGGTAGCCTGTTTCTTTGTATTGGTTTGTTCAGTATTAGAGGGTAGCCTGTTTCTTTGTATTGGTTTGTACAGTATTAGAGGGTAGCCTGTTTCTTTGTATTGGTTTGTACAGTATTAGAGGGTAGCCTGTTTCTTTGTATTGGTTTGTCCAGTATTAGAGGGTAGCCTATTTCTTTGTATTGGTTTGTTCAGTATTAGAGGGTAGCCTGTTTCTTTGTATTGGTTTGCCATTAGAGGGTAGCCTGTTTCTTTGTATTGGTTTGTACAGTATTAGAGGGTAGTCTGTTTCTTTGTATTGGTTTGTACAGTATTAGAGGGTAGCCTGATTCTTTGTATTGGTTTGTTCAGTATTAGAGGGTAGTCTGTTTCTTTGTATTGGTTTGTCCAGCATTAGAGGGTAGTCTGTTTCTTTGTATTGGTTTGTCCAGTATTAGAGGGTAGCCTGTTTCTTTGTATTGGTTTGTACAGTATTAGAGGGTAGCCTGTTTCTTTGTATTGGTTTGTCCAGCATTAGAGGGTAGCCTGATTCTTTGTATTGGTTTGTCCAGTATTAGAGGGTAGTCTGTTTCTTTGTATTGGTTTGTCCAGTATTAGAGGGTAGCCTGATTCTTTGTATTGGTTTGTTCAGTATTAGAGGGTAGTCTGTTTCTTTGTATTGGTTTGTCCAGCATTAGAGGGTAGCCTGATTCTTTGTATTGGTTTGTACAGTATTAGAGGGTAGCCTGTTTCTTTGTATTGGTTTGTTCAGTATTAGAGGGTAGCCTGTTTCTTTGTATTGGTTTGTCCAGTATTAGAGGGTAGCCTGTTTCTTTGTATTGGTTTGTTCAGTATTAGAGGGTAGCCTGTTTCTTTGTATTGGTTTGTACAGTATTAGAGGGTAGCCTGTTTCTTTGTATTGGTTTGTACAGTATTAGAGGGTAGCCTGTTTCTTTGTATTGGTTTGTCCAGTATTAGAGGGTAGCCTATTTCTTTGTATTGGTTTGTTCAGTATTAGAGGGTAGCCTGTTTCTTTGTATTGGTTTGCCATTAGAGGGTAGCCTGTTTCTTTGTATTGGTTTGTCCAGCATTAGAGGGTAGTCTGTTTCTTTGTATTGGTTTGTCCAGTATTAGAGGGTAGCCTATTTCTTTGTATTGGTTTGTTCAGTATTAGAGGGTAGCCTGTTTCTTTGTATTGGTTTGCCATTAGAGGGTAGCCTGTTTCTTTGTATTGGTTTGTCCAGTATTAGAGGGTAGTCTGATTCTTTGTATTGGTTTGTCCAGTATTAGAGGGTAGCCTGTTTCTTTGTATTGGTTTGTCCAGTATTAGAGGGTAGCCTGTTTCTTTGTATTGGTTTGTCCAGTATAGAGGGTAGCCTGTTTCTTTGTATTGGTTTGTCCAGTATTAGAGGGTAGCCTGTTTCTTTGTATTGGTTTGTCCAGTATTAGAGGGTAGCCTGTTTCTTTGTATTGGTTTGTACAGTATTAGAGGGTAGCCTGTTTCTTTGTATTGGTTTGTCCAGCATTAGAGGGTAGCCTGTTTCTTTGTATTGGTTTGTACAGTATTAGAGGGTAGCCTGTTTCTTTGTATTGGTTTGCCATTAGAGGGTAGCCTGTTTCTTTGTATTGGTTTGTCCAGTATTAGAGGGTAGCCTGTTTCTTTGTATTGGTTTGTCCAGCATTAGAGGGTAGCCTGTTTCTTTGTATTGGTTTGTACAGTATTAGAGGGTAGCCTGTTTCTTTGTATTGGTTTGCCATTAGAGGGTAGCCTGTTTCTTTGTATTTGTTTGTCCAGTATTAGAGGGTAGCCTGTTTCTTTGTATTGGTTTGCCATTAGAGGGTAGCCTGTTTCTTTGTATTGGTTTGTCCAGTATTAGAGGGTAGCCTGTTTCTTTGTATTGGTTTGTCCAGTATTAGAGGGTAGCCTGTTTCTTTGTATTGGTTTGCCATTAGAGGGTAGCCTGTTTCTTTGTATTGGTTTGTCCAGTATTAGAGGGTAGTCTGTTTCTTTGTATTGGTTTGTCCAGTATTAGAGGGTAGCCTGTTTCTTTGTATTGGTTTGTTATAAGAGGGTAGCCTGTCTAAAGCTTTCTTTACTTTCATAACAGGTTCAACAATCGCTTCTTTTCTGACTTTTATATTCTTAGCTACAGCAGAGTTCTTGCTTGAATGAATGCTTTGCTAAACGTCATTATTGCCTATTTTGTTATTTCAAATTTCTGCTTCCCTATTAACACGAAGAAGGAAGTGAGCCTCCCTCTTGTGTCTGATACACGCCTCAATGAAAATACAAACAGAGAAACCTGTGAAGTCATGGATTTATACTGGCAAGCCTTTACAAGGGTTTATACTGGCAAGCTTTTGCAAGGCGGAGGCTGCTGCAGATTATTGTTAGCTGAAGTACACCGGGCCTGATAAAGTCCAACAATGAAACACATGGGGCACACAGACACAATCTGCCAAAGTTCACAGCAGACATTCTGTTCAGTGCATTGATGCAGCCTGTGCTCCGACTCTTTCTCACTGTCTGTGCAATAAAACTGCATTGTTACTGATTGCTAATAATTCCATGATCGGAGCGGCTTTTAAAATATTCTTATTCTTCATAAATAACATATTAAAGCTTTGAAATAATGAATTGATCAATAGCATAGTTTAGCAGGATATCAAAGGTAAAAAAAAAACACCATTCATTATAAAAACAGAATCAGACCTGTTTATTACTTGGAGGAAACACATCCAAAGAAACCTGATGCCAAAACGGAACCAATGTTGTATTGGAGAGGTCATGATCCAGTTTCCCTTGAGGGCAGTGGCTAATGATCCCTTTGTGCTGTCTTCATGTGTTCCGACAATTGCTGCATTTAGTGCATTCTTCTCCAGGGCAGCTGTTTTAATCTTTTCTGTTAGTCTTGGTGTCCTTGGTGTTCTTCTGTTTGCATGAACAAACCGCTGGAGCAATCATTGCTATCAGCTTTAGAGCCACATGATACCTCTTTGTGGAAGGGGAGGTTCTAATCATTATTATTTATTTCTTAGCAGACACCCTTACAAAGGGTGACATACAGTTGTATACAAAAAATAAATATGAAGAATTACAGTACAATTACTTCAGTCCAAATAAGAGAAAATACAACAAACAGTACTATTTAATATCGGGGCAGTTCAAGAGCAGATAAAAGTGATACGAGTACAAGTGAAGGATTAAATACAGTAAAACAGAGAGCAGATAAGTGCAAGATAAAGTGCATTAAAGGCAGAGTTCTATATTGTCCAGAAGGGAAGAGTTGAGTTTTACAGGTGTTGTCTAAAGAGATGTGTATTGAGGAGGCACCGGAAGGTGGTCAGGGACTGGGCAGTCCTGACATCCATAGGAAGGTCATTCCACCACTGCAGGGCGAGGGTGGAGAAGGAGCGGGCTCTGGAGGCAGGGGAGCGTAGAGGAAGTACAGCCAGTCTTCTAGTGCAGGCAGAGCGGAGAAGTCGGGTGGGGGTGTAGGGAGAGATGAGGGTCTGGAGGTAGCTGGGTGCAGTCCGGTCAAGGCATCGGTAGGCGACAACAAGACAGGATGCGAGCAGTGATCGGGAGCCAGTGGAGTGAGCGGAGGAGTGGAGTAGCATGGGAGTCCCTCCTCCCTATCCAGTGAGACGCAGAGTATGGGACAGGACGTAGAGAGAAGACAGCAGGAGTTACAGTGTTATCAGGAGAGAGCCTGGTTTCAGTGACAGCAAGGACATCGAGAGAGAGGTGGATGGCAAAGGCAGAGATGAAATCAGCTTTGTTAGCTGAAGAGTAACAGTTCCATAGGGCACCACAGAGAATGCAGGAGGGGAGAGAGTGGGAGGGGGGAGAGCGGGTGCAGTCGGCATTCTTTAAGTCTGTTTTTATAAGCGTTCCATAGGAAAGTTCCACCATGAGGCCTGACTCTGACTGCAAACTGCTGACTGTTTCCTCTCATTCTGGCTTCTCTCCAGAGCTTTGATTTTCACAGATAGCAGTAAAGTGTTTTTGCAAGCCATCAATACAGACCCCAGTGGTTTTAGTCATCTGTAAGTAATAAAGTTTTTTGTGCATGTGGAGTATGTCTTATTACACGTGTTTGAGAATTCTCAAGTCCCTACTTTTCAATAGTAAGTGCAGATGTCGGGAAAGTTGTGGTCCACATGATTGTATAAGAAGAAACCACATCTCAACATAATAGCATATCTGTGCTCTATGAATGTCTGCTAATTCTGTTCTCTAAAGTCATAGAAAAGCACTCCGTTTTATAAGCTTGAGGAGGTCTTTCATTAAATAAGTTGCAGTCAAGGAAGTACTTTACATTGTGTCTTGAATTACTGTGTATTTACATAGTAGTTAATAAGTAAATGCATGTGCAATTTCACATAATTAAAATGTACATAGTCACAATGTACTTAATGTGTAAATGTTTTTACACCATATATGCACACAATTGTATCAGAAAAGGGTTAGGGTTAGGGTTAGGGTTAGGGTTAGGATTATATCTGTCTGTCAGCTTAGCTGAGTAACAACACCCCATTCAACGCACTCCCTGATGTCTGTCAGTCACTCTGTGTTGCTTGGTTACACTGTCAGTCACTCTGCGTTGCTTGGTTACACTGTCAGTCAAGGGCGGCGTGTGAGTCTTTCCCCCCTGCATTTATTGAACCCAACGATGTACAGTAAGATACACAGTAAGATATATATATATAATGTGGAGTAGTGGTTAGTGCTCTGGACCAAAGGGTTGTGGGTTCAATCCCAGGTGGGGGACACTGCTGCTGTACCCTTGAGCAAGGTACTTTACCTAGATTGCTCCAGTAAAAACCCAACTGTATAAATGGGTAATTGTATGTAAAAATAATGTGTAAAAAATAATGTAATTGTATGTAAAAATAATGTGATATCTTGTAACAATTTCAAGTTGCCCTGGATAAGGGTGTCTGCTAAGAAATAAATAATAATATATATAATTAAGACTTACATTTTTTATTTTTATTACTCTGTTACTAGTGAGTCTGATTACTGAATAGTTTCATCACAGTAAGGATAACAAGCTGCACTGTTTTTTAAAACCTTTAAATCCGTTAACCTGTTCTGCAGTCCTACAGTACCTACACCAATTTTGAACACAATTTCCATCACTTCCCACCAATTTAAATCAATTATTAATACTGACCGTTAAGCTTCTGAACACGCACTTACAATCATACTTAAGGGCATTCAACGTATTTCATAAGGTATATCTGCAAAAAAAAAACAACCAAACAAACTGCACTCTTACCGTAAACTTTTGAATATCTATATGGAGCTCAGATCGGCTGGAAGAATAGATGTTAAACCAGCCAAGCATTGTCTACTCGAATGACATTGAAATGCAACTAAATCCTGTATTTCCTGTATTAGTGATACTGCAACAGGGCCGTCATGGCCTTGTTTACCTGTGTATCCGAAAACTGTCTTTGATAAGCAAAACCATTCATTTTCATCAGAATATTAAAATACATTTTCATATTTAGAGTACAGTAAGCAGGCAGATGCGGTTTTCTGCTGTCCTTGCAGACACTTTTTCAGAAGTTCAAAAGACCCCGCTTTCACTGAAAATGGAGTGAATGACTGGAAAAATCTAAAGAAAAAACTTCAGAAGCATTCATAATCTGGCACCACAAACAGTGTTCTGAAATGTGGCATTTGTTCAAACAGTCGAAGGAAGTATGTTCTGACTGTAGTGTCACAGTTATCAAATTCTCACAAAATGATGGTGCGTGAAAACAGAGAGTATGCTACAAAAATATTTTGCAACAAGTTCTGTAAAATCAAATTCAGATCAAGCAGTTTGTATAGATAACAGCAATTCGAATAAATGTAGAAATTGTGAAGAGGATGTTCCAGGCATGGGAATGAGCGAAAAGGATTCAGAGTTTTTGTCGGCTGCCTCCTGCAGCGGTATAGGGGGCTCAGATCGGTGGGAAGAACTGACGTTAAACCAGCCAAGCATTGTCTCCTACAATGACATTGAAATGCACCTAAATCCTGTATCTGAACTACAATGTTGATTTTGATATCCCAGCTGCCCTAGCGGTCTCGCGGTTGCGCAGTAGGAAAAATTAAAAATATGTTTGTTAGACCTGCTTTGCGCTTTGGCGGGGAAAAAATTGATCTTCTTCGCTCACATATGTTTTGTGTTGGTCAGAACAATTTCTTGTGAGGGTTTGGGCAATTTACTTTGGGGAGGCTTAGCCTCCCCAAGCTTCCTATACGCACTGTCTATGCCAGTCTATGCCATGTCAGTCACTCTGCACCGTCTATGCCATGTCAGTCACTCTGCAAAGCGTGGTTACACTGACAGTCTGCCGTCCTGCAGGACCACTGCAGATTTAACACCTTTTCTTTACATATAAAAAAACACTTTTATTAGCTGTTGTTCTATTTTTAACCTTATAGTTTGTCATTTTAAAGTTCTTCAGTCAGTTAAATGTTCAGTGCAAAACAACAAAAAGAAATGCTTGTGTTTATCATGCAAACCCTGCTTGTGTTTATCATGCAAACCCTGCTTGTGTTCTTCATTGAAACCCTGCTTATGTTTATCATGCAAACCCTGCTTGTGTATATCATGCAAACCCTGCTTGTGTTCTTCATGCAAACCCTGCTTGTGTTCTTCATGCAAACCCTGCTTGTGTTCTTCATGCAAACCCTACTTGTGTTTATCATGCAAACCCTGCTTGTGTTCTTCATGCAAACCCTGCTTGTGTTTATCATGCAAACCCTGCTTGTGTTCTTCATGCAAACCCTGCTTTTGTTCTTCATGCAAACCCTGCTTGTGTTCTTCATGCACCGATCATTGTGTCACACGCTGGCCTACAGCTAGGGTCACACATGTTGCATCACCCTGTACAATGAATTATTTTGCTATGTTATGTTAACATATTGAATTATATACCGCTTTGTAGTTTTCCACATACTTAACAAAAAATTTAACATGACACACTGTGCTACTATTATGGCTTCCGGTAGACTTTGGTAGTATCATTTTGTAGTTTCTTTGAATACATGATGTAAATAAAGAATTATGTTCATATATATATATTTCAATTATGTCTCAATCCTATAATTATAGGTGATGCAAAACTTTTGGCCGTAGCTGTGTGTACTTTACAAGTTTGTCTCATTGGAGAATGCTCTGGTCCGTCTCATTGGAGAATGCTCTGGTCCGTCTCATTGGAGAATGCCCTGGTCCGTCTCATTGGAGAATGCTCTGGTCCGTCTCATTGGAGAATGCCCTGGTCCGTCTCATTGGAGAATGCCCTGGTCTGTCTCATTGGAGAATGCCCTGGTCCGTCTCATTGGAGAATGCCCTGGTCCGTCTCATTATTATTATTATTTATTTCTTAGCAGACGCCCTTATCCAGGGCGACTTACAGTCGTAAACAAAAATACATTTCAAGAATGTATTTCAAGTCTCATTGGAGAATGCCCTGGTCCGTCTCATTGGAGAATGCCCTGGTCCATCTCATTGGAGAATGCCCTGGTCCGTCTCATTGGAGAATGCCCTGGTCCATCTCATTGGAGAATGCCCTGGTCCTTCTCATTGGAGAATGCCCTGGTCCATCTTGCAGCACACCACGCCCCTTCACCAGACAGCCCAACAGAAAGAAGCTGCTGATGTACAATGAGAATACCTTATATTTAAAATAGTGGTGGGTGAAAATCATGGATTTCAAACTCCTCTTTCTTTGAATCACTTTTACTCTATTATCTTATTCTGGGGCAATTTGAAAATGTTAGAGTCAGTTACACAGACATGTATATGAGTAATGTACATTGTCATCTTTGTGTTGTAATTTACAAAACAATATACCATTGTTTTTTTGTTTTGTTTTGCTTTTTTAAATAAACAAAATACAGTCCAGTTTAATAAACACCATTCATTTAAATGTTACTCTTAAAAAATCCCCAAACAAACTTGACAGGCTCTTAACCTTTCCAGCTTGTCAGGCTACATTCTGTCATGATTCATCAGCAACGACCAAACAGCATGGATTTATCTCTGCGGCTCCAGAGCTTTCGCTCCTGCTGATGTCATAGCCGGTGATGAATCCAGGCAAGGGTTGTAATGTGTTGAAGTGTCTGTTGTAAAGTCTGTGGCTGCTCTCCAAAGAATCCACTAACATCCTGCCTACTTGCTTAGCATTGCTGTAGAGTTGAACTGAAGTTTCTTTTTCCATGGAAAGTGGTCAGGACTGTCGATGCAGAACCACCAATCACTTCATAGCGTCTCGTCTCCTCCAAATAAAGGCCTGCAATATATATATATATATATATATATATATATATATATATATATATATATATATATATATATATATATATATATATTGTAAAACGACTCACCCACTCGGGTTCGTTGCCCCTTTAAAAACACGACCCAGGACACTCAAATGGATTTTTGTTAGCGCTCACGCGCTATTTTTTTAATAAACACAAACGTAAAACAAAGCACACAAAATAAACACCTAGCTCTTTCTGAGCACTAACTACACACGCAGGAACCTAACTATCACAGGACGGCTAAGCCGTTTCCCTGTTCCACAAAACTTAACCACACAGGTTTGCACTGTACCTTTTTCCTCGGGACTGCCAGGAAGCAGAGCACTCCTTTCTGCCTCCTTCTCTTTAGCAGCCCTGAGCAGACTGCCTGCTCTCCTTTTAAACCCCGCACCTGGGCCTAATTTCCAATAACGCCCAGGTGCGGATGATAATTAATAATAAAACAATTAAACTAAACAATAACACAATTAGAAAATCAAATGAAACAACAAAACAACACAAATCAAAACAGTGCATTTCTATAGCAGGGAGGTTTTAACCCCCTCCCTGCTGTTTCTCATAACCCGCTACTTCACAATATATATATATATATATATATATATATATATATATATATATATATATATATATATATATATATATATATATTAAACATCAGCTGTCTCTTAGCAGTGACACTCTTTCTAATCCGTTGAAACTACAAGCACTATCTGGAAGCACTTTCATGACAATGCAAGGAACAGTCAGAATTATACATTTTAAACTGCTGCCAAGCCTCAATAAAGAATCTGAAATGAAAGCAGAAAGTGTGTTAAAGAGAATGGGCAGGGCTGGATAAGTCCTTTTGATACTGTATCCAGTAATATCAAGCATGCCATTCTTCTCTTACGATGACCGGAGTCACAGTACAGAGTGAGCAGCAGCTGTGTGTGTGTTCAGATATTCTGAGAGTTTTGTGATTTTAGGAGAGAATTTGCCTTCAAGTTAAGCATGGTGCAATGTGCTGGTCTCAAAGACCCCAAAATGAATATTTATGGGGGTGCCCCATTTTGTTTATTTTTTTATTTTTTTATTCAGGTGATTTGGTGAGTTTAAACTTGGGAAACAATTGATTTCTTTTCCTCAGTTGCAAAGCTGACACCTTGTTTGTCCACTTGACTGCCAGGGTGAGTCGTGCCAGTATTAGACGCCAGAGACTGTCTCTCTCTCTCTAACTATCTGCCATTTCCCCCTAGTGAAACGGGGCCCAAGGTAGATACTGCTGGTTGCTTGGGGGATGTTCTTTGGTTTGTTGTACAGGAAAGTTACAAAATACAAATAAAAAGTGCACAGCAGAGTGGATAGAGCGCTTCACTGTGTTCCCTATTCAGATGTGCTCTTCTTTGTTGTGTATCAGATAGTAATGCCAAGGGGATTGTTCAAATCAAACGCACTGGCTTTGGCTAGGTTGGATACCAGCTGCATTTTGTGGGTTGATGAGTTTCACAAGAATTCAAGTGCTGTGTCTTGATGAAAAGCATGCCATGTGGTTTATTACAGAGCTGGCAACTATTCCCTAGTTATCTCATTTCAAATCAGTCTGCATGCCAGGGAGCACTGTCTGAATCACATCTCATCCCATCTTTCTGATAACAATGACTGTTACGCTGTCCAGTAATGATACTGCGAACAGTTCACCCTGTGTCTGGATTCACTTACTTGATTACCAATCCTCACCACATATCTACAGTGCCTTGCGAAAGTATTCGGCCCCCTTGAACTTTGTGACCTTTTGCCACATTTCAGGCTTCAAACATAAAGATATGAAACTGTAATTTTTTGTGAAGAATCAACAACAAGTGGGACACAATCATGAAGTGGAACGAAATTTATTGGATATTTCAAACTTTTTTAACAAATAAAAAACTGAAAAATTGGGCGTGCAAAATTATTCAGCCCCCTTAAGTTAATACTTTGTAGCGCCACCTTTTGCTGCGATTACAGCTGTAAGTCGCTTGGGGTATGTCTCTATCAGTTTTGCACATCGAGAGACTGAAATTTTTGCCCATTCCTCCTTGCAAAACAGCTCGAGCTCAGTGAGGTTGGATGGACAGCATTTGTGAACAGCAGTTTTCAGTTCTTTCCACAGATTCTCGATTGGATTCAGGTCTGGACTTTGACTTGGCCATTCTAACACCTGGATATGTTTATTTGTGAACCATTCCATTGTAGATTTTGCTTTATGTTTTGGATCATTGTCTTGTTGGAAGACAAATCTCCGTCCCAGTCTCAGGTCTTTTGCAGACTCCATCAGGTTTTCTTCCAGAATGGTCCTGTATTTGGCTCCATCCATCTTCCCATCAATTTTAACCATCTTCCCTGTCCCTGCTGAAGAAAAGCAGGCCCAAACCATGATGCTGCCACCACCATGTTTGACAGTGGGGATGGTGTGTTCAGGGTGATGAGCTGTGTTGCTTTTACGCCAAACATAACGTTTTGCATTGTTGTCAAAAAGTTCGATTTTGGTTTCATCTGACCAGAGCACCTTCTTCCACATGTTTGGTGTGTCTCCCAGGTGGCTTGTGGCAAACTGTAAACAACACTTTTTATGGATATCTTTAAGAAATGGCTTTCTTCTTGCCACTCTTCCATAAAGGCCAGATTTGTGCAGTATACGACTGATTGTTGTCCTATGGACAGAGTCTCCCACCTCAGCTGTAGATCTCTGCAGTTCATCCAGAGTGATCATGGGCCTCTTGGCTGCATCTCTGATCAGTCTTCTCCTTGTATGAGCTGAAAGTTTAGAGGGACGGCCAGGTCTTGGTAGATTTGCAGTGGTCTGATATTCCTTCCATTTCAATATTATCGCTTGCACAGTGCTCCTTGGGATGTTTAAAGCTTGGGAAATCTTTTTGTATCCAAATCCAGCTTCAAACTTCTCCACAACAGTATCTCGGACCTGCCTGGTGTGTTCCTTGTTCTTCATGATGCTCTCTGCGCTTTAAACGGACCTCTGAGACTATCACAGTGCAGGTGCATTTATACAGAGACTTGATTACACACAGGTGGATTCTATTTATCATCATTAGTCATTTAGGTCAACATTGGATCATTCAGAGATCCTCACTGAACTTCTGGAGAGAGTTTGCTGCACTGAAAGTAAAGGGGCTGAATAATTTTGCACGCCCAATTTTTCAGTTTTTTATTTGTTCAAAAAGTTTGAATATCCAATAAATTTCGTTCCACTTCATGATTGTGTCCCACTTGTCGCAAAGTTCAAGGGGGCCGAATACTTTCGCAAGGCACTGTATCTCTAAAAAAACTAATATTAACAGGGAGCGCTGCTGCACTGAGGATTGAATTTGAATTTGAATCTCCACTTCCATTCCCAGTGTTGAACTTACCTGAGAGACCTCGAGCTCTCCATTACAAGAACCAAGCATGTTTGTTTTCACCTCATGTTGTACTTCTACAGTAATCAGAGACACAATAATGGTGTTTTAGTATGCTATTAAAAGGAGTGCGGGACGCTGCAGCTTTGAGTAAGAATAGAAAGGCACTGCACTGTGTCAATGGGAAGTGAGTGAATCTGCCTGCTGCTCCAGAGGCCCTTGTAACCACAGGGAGGAGATCAGGATTCTCCTGGAATTATAAACTGCTAAAAAAAAAAAAAAAAACTCTGTGTGTCAGCTGCCCTTCATCCTCCAATAGACACAGCTTTTCAACATTATAAACTGCTAAAAAGAATTTGTGTGTGTGTCAGCTACCCAAGTGATTAATAAAGACAGGCTCTCTCAACCAGCACAGATTACAAGTGAATACCAGGCTCTCTCTCAACCAGCACAGATTACAAGTGATTAATAATACCAGGCTCTCTCAACCAGCACAGATTACAAGTGATTAATAATACCAGGCTCTCTCAACCAGCACAGATTACAAGTGATTATTAATACCAGGCTCTCTCAACCAGCACAGATTACAAGTGATTAATAAAGACAGACTCTCTCAACCAGCACAGATTACAAGTGATTATTAATGCAGGCTCTCTCAACCAGCACAGATTACAAGTGATTATTAATACCAGGCTCTCTCAACCAGCACAGATTACAAGTGATTATTAATACCAGGCTCTCTCAACTAGCACAGATTACAAGTGATTAATAATACCAGGCTCTCCCAACCAGCACAGATTACAATTGATTATTAATACCAGGCTCTCTCCCAACCAGCACAGATTACAAGTGATTAATAAAGACAGACTCTCTCAACCAGCACAGATTACAAGTGATTATTAATGCAGGCTCTCTCAACCAGCACAGATTACAAGTGATTATTAATACCAGGCTCTCTCAACCAGCACAGATTACAAGTGATTATTAATACCAGGCTCTCTCAACCAGCACAGATTACAAGTGATTATTAATACCAGGCTCTCTCAACCAGCACAGATTACAAGTGATTAATAAAGACAGGCTCTCTCAACCAGCACAGATTACAAGTGATTAATAAAGACAGGCTCTCTCAACCAGCACAGATTACAAGTGATTAATAATGCCAGATGGCTCAACACGTTAGAACATATATTACGATATATTGCATGTAAAAATTGAGATAAATAATATGAATTGTTTAATTCACCAATTGACCATCTGCCGAAGCAAATTAAGATAATCACTCACATGGTTTGCCAAGCCAATTTATATCATTAGATTAGATACTATCTAATAACATTCACACTAAAGATTAGTGCATATCCAAACTCTTAACATCATTCACATGCAGCTCTGTATTGAGTGATCTCTGCATATCCAGACTCTTAACATCATTCACATGCAGCTCTGTACTGAGTGATCTCTGCATATCCAGACTCTTAACATCATTCACATGCAGCTCTGTATTGAGTGATCTCTGCATAGCCAGACTCTTAACATCATTCACATGCAGCTCTGTACTGAGTGATCTCTGCATATCCAGACTCTTAACATCATTCACATGCAGCTCTGTACTGAGTGATCTCTGCATATCCAAACTCTTAACATCATTCACATGCAGCTCTGTATTGAGTGATCTCTGCATATCCAGACTCTTAACATCATTCACATGCAGCTCTGTACTGAGTGATCTCTGCATATCCAGACTCTTAACATCATTCACATGCAGCTCTGTACTGAGTGATCTCTGCATAGCCAGACTCTTAACATCATTCACATGCAGCTCTGTACTGAGTGATCTCTGCATATCCAGACTCTTAACATCATTCACATGCAGCTCTGTATTGAGTTCACTGCAGCTCATTCAGCTCATTGAGATGTTCATTGGTTTTCACATAGACCCCGTATTCAAAGCCAAGCAGAGGCCAATATCATAGTGAGAATTCAATCATGATTAAGAACTCGGGACCAAACACAGTGTTTATTACCGTCTGTGTGGAATAAATAAAAAACTTTATTTGCACACACTGGGTTAATGCTAATGGTATAATTCTTTAGTTAATCACACTGGGTTCATGATAATGGTATAATATATAGCGAAAAGTGTTAAATTTAAATCAAGGGAAGTAATGTTAAAACATTATAATGCATTAGTAAGACCTCATCTATAATATTGTGTTCAGTTCTGGTCACCTCGCTACAAAAAAGATATTGCTGCTCTAGAAAGAGTGCAAAGAAGAGAGACCAGAATTATTCCCAGTTTAAAAGGCATGTCACATGCAGACAGGCTTAAAGAATTGAATCTATTCAGTCTTGAACAAAGAAGACTACGTGGCGATCTAATTCAAGCATTAAAAATTCTAAAAGGTATTGAGAATGTCAACTCAAGGGACTTTTTTGACCTGAAAAAAGAAACAAGGACCAGGGGTCACAAATGGAGATTAGATAAAGGGGCATTCAGAACAGAAAATAGGAGGCACTTTTTTACACAGAGAATTGTGAGGGTCTGGAACCAACTCCCCAGTAATGTTGTTGAAGCTGACACCCTGGGATCCTTCAAGCTGCTTGATGAGATTCTGGGATCAATAAGCTACTAACAACCAAACGAGCAAGATGGGCCGTATGGCCTCCTCTTGTTTGTAAACTTTCTTATGTTCTTATAATTCGACCAGTCTTTCCCCATGAGATGAAAGACACTCAAGGCTTGTGTGTGACTCACAGATGTGATCTTGTTATGTGTACATGTGCAACTCTTTAAAAGATCCTCAAGCTTTATAAATAGCAACCCCACTTTACCGCTGGTCTCAAAGTGTGAAAAATACAGCACAGCTCTGCAATCCACTGTGTTTCTTATTATTGGTAGAACAAGCAAGTGCCATTGTACACAGCTTTTAAATGATGAATACTGCGTGTGTCAGCAGTCAGGCACTCGGCTGTGTTATTATTTATTTCAGATTTGTGAGATACATCATAAGGACCTGGATGCAGGAAGATGAGAACCAACCAGGAGAGAACACAGGAAAGACAGAAGCAAGATAAAAAAGCTGAAGAATCCAAGAGGACCATCGGGGTTAAATGCACTGGAGCCAAGTCAAGCCGTGGAGATGTGTGCTAACATGTCTGTAGAGCTCACTTGATAAGCACGTCATGATAACCTTCCCAATGTCTGATTATGAGAACTGAGAAATGTGCTTGAAGCATCACACATTCTAAGTAAGAAGTGAGGGCCATCATCTGCAGGGTCTCCCAGGTGCTTCTGTGAGGACTGATGTTGTAGGAGGTGATGGTTTAAAGCATGTCTGCTCAAGTGTGAAGGGGGGATTACTCTGCCATGTATTAATAGCAGAAATAAGGTAATCATATCTTCCAGATAATATGGTTCCTTTATACAAGGCTTTTGTATTTCCCCCTGGCAAACCTACATTAATTGAGGTGCTGTACTGTAAGAAAATGTAAACCATTTAACCCATTTAAATCATCAGTCATTGGGAATGAACTAACATAGAGTACATACACTGCTATAGGGAGCAGTATAAACTGTTTCTGGTGTGTTCTTTTAAAATGCAGACACTGCTATAGTTTCCTTTAATAATAATAAACCCAGTTTGTGGTCTGTGTAGTTTCCTTTCATAAACCCAGTCTGTGCTGTGTGTAGAGTTTCCTTTAATAAACCCAGTCTGTGCTATGTGTAGAGTTTCAGTTAAAATGTGTTTGCCCACTGACGATGGGAACGAGAATGCAGAGATGGGAGCCCAGCTATCAAGATTTAAGTTTTCGCAGGTATCAGGCTTTTAAAGACTGTCACCCACACCTGTGAGCAGAAACTGACCAAAGACTGTCACAGCTACTGGAAGCAGGCCGATCTTTGGGATATAAATTGAATATTTGTGAAACTGCAACAAATATTGTAATGGCTGTAATGTGTTTTAGAAAATATTTTTAGCAGATGTGCACAGGCCTGTCGTGGTGTTCACAGAACCAGTCCGAGCTGAGCCTGGCGCAAAGTTCAAATCCTGTTGGGAATGTGCGAGTTATTAGACATGGATTGAATGATTTAAACTAACCTGTATTGATTGAAATAATATGATAAACTCTTTGTCAATAATTATAGCAATAGTGTATATACTCCTTTCAAATAGATCTGTAAAACCAGTAGAAAATATTACTAGCAGTCTGTGAAGGCACCTGCTGGAAGGAGTCAAACTTGGCAGGCTCTCATCATAAGGCCTTGTTAACATATTCTAGTTTTATGAGAAAAAGTAGCCAGTTTCCTTCGTTACTTTACTTTCATTACTTCATATCTCATATTAATCAACACCAAAAAAAATGGCAAAAGGCTAGGATGTCTTAAAACCTGCTTCAACTGGATTTTGTATGAACAGAGAAAGGGGTCAGACTTCATTCAGTAAAATAATATTACCATTTCTATGAGCAACAGTTATAATGAAATAACTGAATTAGAAATACATGTTATAAAATCATTTAAAGTTAAACTGTTATACAAATAACATCATTATTGTTGAAAGAACATTACAGTTAAAAATGAAAGAAGTTCAGTACTAACTGACACTGTCAGAATATTGTAATAATTGTACTGTGTTTTAAATAATATAAACCAGCATAAATTTGCCCCATACTTTGTTAACACACATTTGTATATGAAGTTAAACTGGCCCATTGACAACATACAAAGGTAACATAATATGCGGCTAAGAGAGACATATAATTTTGACCCAGGTTAATCAAATAGAGCTGGTGTTACATATTAAAAACATCTCTCATATATACACATATACTTGTATTATATTATAGCAAGGATTCTGTGAACTTTGGTCCTGACTTTTTAGAAAAAGGAGGAGTTGGAAAAAGAGAGCAATGAAATCATGTTCCAATATTTTTTGGCAAGAAGTTATATCCAATAAGTTTTGAAAAAGGAGTTGACCAGATCCTTCTAGAATGTATAATTAACTTATAGATAAGAAATGTCAAGGCCGAGTGATGATTAGATTTATTTGGGACTTCTGATGTATTTAAGGGAGGGAAAATCTTATATAAGCCCAGAGCAAGACCGCATTCTATATCACTCAACTTGCTAACTACAAGCTAATGTGATCCATGCTCTGAGGATCTCTGAAAAACTGATTGCTGTTTGGTCAAATTTAGAAGTCTCTGCCATTTGAAGACAGTTCTTATTTTTCCTGTCCTTATATTATATTCTACACTTCCATATATTTTGGAAGGTAAGAACTATTTTGAATCTATCTCTTTTTTATATTGATGCATTGCTGTAAGGTATAGAAATTATGTTTTAGTTTTAAGAGAGTGATATATTGAATGTTCTAGAACGTAGCAGTGGGCACTTTAGCTTTTTGTATTCTATAGCCTAAGAGCTAAATATATGATAACCATAGTTGTATTACTGTATTGAAGTATTAATGCTGTTAAACCTGTAAAGGCACTGGAAATGCCCAGACAAAGGGCAGCCATAACAAAACAATCGCTACATAATATAGGAACAGGACTTTCCTTTCAGTAGAAACTCGGTTGTGTGTGAGGACCACTTCACACCGGACTGTTTTCAGAGAAACCTGGATATACAGGCAAGACGAAGCTGAAACCTGATGCAGTACCAACTGTTTTTGGTTAGTTTTTTGGGGCATTTTCTTTTGGGGGTGGGGGCAAATAAATGCAGTCGCGATTTAAATGTGACCTGCAGTCTATAAAATACTATGTGTGACTACAGAGCGAGTCAACCACAGGACGACACACAAAGCGTGACGGAAGAGAGCTCCAAAACATTCAATGTTAATTTGTTTTAATGGTATTTATACAATATACTCTCAAGGAGAGGCTGAAAATACATCAAAAGCTTTAGTTAATGTTTTCTATTGAAATGGTTATATATTGATTTAAATTACAGTTCCCCATTAAAATATGTGGAATCTTTTTTTTTCTCAAAAAAAACATTAAAATGACACATACAGAAATAAATAATAAAAATAGGTTTAGAATACACCTGCATCCACTACAACAAGCCGTTAGCTGTTCTGAAATTCATCTCCTCTGAGTTTTCTAACAACACCACAGAACACTCCAGGAGTTTACGAACGGTCAGAGTGCGCTCTGACACTGAGATTGAGTTTGCAAACGCACCCTATATATTCAAGATCGGCGAAAAAGCTGGTCTCGTAAAATGTGGTTGGCAGGGATAGGGTTGAATCCCCATCCTGCATAGCTCATGGGAATGTGGCTGGAGCCTTAATAGAGTAATTGTTTAATGGGTAATTAAGGCTCCAGCCACAATATAAAAGACCTACTCCAGGCTCAGGTGAGGAGTTTGTTGAGAGGAGTTTAGAGGAAGTACAAATGACAGCGAATGCTATCCAGTCAGCAAACCACGGTAATTATTGTTTGAGTTATTTTACTTTGGTCCTTGTGCCTATTTGAGTATTGTGTGTTTTTGTGTAAACCTTTTATTTGTTATTATTTAATAAAAGTCCTGCTACAGCAGTTTAGTCCCGTACCTTTTGTTATTGTTGAACGTCTTCCTGGTCCGTGATGTCATCCACAAGCCATCCTTTGTGACAGTGTCCCTGTGCCACTTCTTCTCATGATGTCATTTAAGGAAGTTTGAATGAGTAAACACAGACAGAAGCATTTAAGAGGAACAAATGGGCAAGTTCTTGGAAGCAATATAATCAAATCAAAATCATGTTCTTCTTTGTGAATGGATCACTACCTCTAACATAAAGCAGTACACTTGTGCTAGGATATAACCCAGTGTACATTAGTATACATTAGACCCCGCCTTCCTTTCCTGTGTAACAGGGCAAAGGGTTAGGTGTGAAACAGCAACTTCACACACTGCATCTTAACCATTATGCAAAAGAGCCAGGCTCATCTGCATTCAGGGTTATACAGCTTGTAACCTAATCGCATTTCACCGGCAGTGGACAGAATCCATTATGGACGCGTATCACACACACTGTCCATTGCACCTGTATATACCGCGTATCACACTGTCCATTGCACCTGTATATACCGCGTATCACACTGCCCATTGCACCTGTATATACCGTGTATCACACCTGTATGTACCGCGTATCACACACACTCTGCCCATTGCACCTGGATATACCACGTATCACACACACTCTGCGCACTGCACCTGGATATACCGCTTATCACACACACTCTGCCCATTGCACCTGGATATACCGCTTATCACACACACTCTGCACACTGCACCTGGATATACCGCTTATCACACACACTGTCCATTGCACCTGTATATACCGCGTATCACACTGCCCATTGCACCTGTATGTACCGCGTATCACACACACTCTGCCCATTGCACCTGGATATACCGCTTATCACACACACTCTGCACACTGCACCTGGATATACCGCGTATCACACACACTCTGCGCACTGCACCTGGATATACCGCGTATCACACACACTCTGCGCACTGCACCTGGATATACCGCGTATCACACACACTCTGCCCATTGCACCTGTATATACCGCGTATCACACACACTCTGCGCACTGCACCTGGATATACCGCGTATCACACACACTCTGCCCATTGCACCTGGATATACCGCGTATCACACACACTCTGCGCACTGCACCTGGATATACCGCGTATCACACACACTGCCCATTGCACACTGCCATAGAACCAGGGAGTAGAGTGCTGCTACAAGGAGCTTCCTGCACACAGGATACCCTTACTGTATTGAAGTGCTGGCCCCTATTGGTTTCACAGCTAGAAGATGGTTGCTCTATGTGTGACACTGCTTCAAAGTACATTGTAAATGAAGTGTTGCTCATGCTGCATGCAAAGCTCATTTCATTTGTATTGCTTGTGGCTGTTAAAGTAATACGTGGCCTCGGAGGAATTGTCTCATGTTTCTGTTCATTAAAACTTTAACTCTTGCTGTACTTCAGCACCTACCAAATACTGAAATTGGGGAGATTTATGTTTAAAAATGTTGCATATTTATTTGTGAACCCTAAAGAACTCTCTGCTCTTAGTGGCTAAAATTCAGGGTGTGCTAGTCTGCACTGCAAGTGCTTCTAGTTATTTTGGTTGATCTGCAATCAAACCAAGACATTTGCATATGATTGCATGATTGCCTCTAAAGGGTCTCTGGTCTGGTCTGTGATGTACTGGAGGGGGCTTCTTATCTGGTCTGGTCTGTGATTTACTGGAGGGGGCTTGTTATCTGGTCTGGTCTGTGATGTACTGCAGGGGCTTGTTATCTGGTCTGGTCTGTGATGTACTGGAGGGGGCTTGTTATCTGGTCTGGTCTGTGATGTACTGGAGGGGGCTTGTTATCTGGTCTGGTCTGTGATGTACTGGAGGGGCTTCTTATCTGGTCTGGTCTGTGATTTACTGGAGGGGGCTTGTTATCTGGTCTGGTCTGTGATGTACTGGAGGGGCTTATTATCTGGTCTGGTCTGGTCTGTGATGTACTGGAGGGGCTTGTTATCTGGTCTGGTCAGTGATTTACGGAGGGGCTTGTTATCTGGTCTGGTCTGTGATGTACTGGAGGGGGCTTGTTATCTGGTCTGGTCTGTGATGTACTGGAGGGGGCTTGTTATCTGGTCTGGTCTGTGATGTACTGGAGGGGCTTATTATCTGGTCTGGTCTGGTCTGTGATGTACTGGAGGGGCTTGTTATCTGGTCTGGTCAGTGATTTACGGAGGGGCTTGTTATCTGGTCTGGTCTGGTCTGTGATGTACTGGAGGGGCTTGTTATCTGGTCTGGTCTGTGATGTACTGCAGGGGCTTGTTATCTGGTCTGGTCTGTGATGTACTGGAGGGGGCTTGTTATCTGGTCTGGTCTGTGATGTACTGGAGGGGGCTTGTTATCTGGTCTGGTCTGTGATGTACTGGAGGGGCTTGTTATCTGGTCTGGTCTGTGATGTACTGGAGGGGCTTGTTATCTGGTCTGGTCTGTGATGTACTGGAGGGGGCTTGTTATCTGGTCTGGTCTGTGATGTACTGGAGGGGGCTTGTTATCTGGTCTGGTCTGTGATGTACTGGAGGGGGCTTGTTATCTGGTCTGGTCTGTGATGTACTGGAGGGGGCTTGTTATCTGGTCTGGTCTGTGATGTACTGGAGGGGGCTTGTTATCTGGTCTGGTCTGTGATGTACTGGAGGGGCTTGTTATCTGGTCTGGTCTGTGATGTACTGCAGGGGCTTGTTATCTGGTCTGGTATGTGATGTACTGGAGGGGGCTTGTTATCTGGTCTGTCAGCTCTGCTCTTTCTGATGACATTTCCATTTGATTCAGTCAGCAGTGTATGTGTAACTCCCCATCTCCATAATGTGATCCTCGGATGACTGCACTTCGGAGCAAACACTCCCTGCCCAAACGCATGGCAGTCTTTAACACTGAAAATTGTATTGCCTATGAAATAATAATCTGTTCACTAAAGTATCTGCATCTGGGTTTTCATTTATTTTCATTTACCAAAAAGAACCCAATATACTGTAGCTGTGTTATTGATGAAATGCTGACAAGTCTTTTTCAGATCATTTGAAGGCCAAAGCGTCTTTGCTACAGATAAAACCATAGAAAAACACTTTGCTCTGCATTCCTAACCTTCCACAGATAAAGCAGCTCAGGAGCACAGCTCCACGAGAGTTGCTCTCTGATAAGTGCTGCTGCCACAGTCTTCAGGAGACTTCATAGCAATAGCAGCACATTATTATATTATACTGTCTGGTAAGTGCACAGTCACATTGATTATGAACTGATGATTACTTCACTGGAATCCAATGGGTATTATATACCTCTGAACCTTCTCACTGCATGGATCAAATAATGAACTCCAAGTCCAATACGGAGTGATAATGGACCTGAAGTTATGTGACAGTGCAGTTATTACAGAGAGAGAGAGAGAGGTGCATTATTACAGAGTTGCAATTATTACACAGAGAGAGAGAGGTGCATTATTACAGAGAGAGAGAGGTGCACTATTACAGGGGTGCAGTTATTACAGAGAGAGAGAGAGGTGCATTATTACAGAGAGAGAGAGGTGCATTATTACAGAGAGAGGTGCATTAGTACAGAGAGAGAGAGGTGCATTATTACAGAGAGGGAGAGGTGCATTATTACATAGGTGCAGTTATTACAGAGAGAGAGGCTGCGTTAGGGTTAGCTATTCATTCTCTTTAGTCTATGCCATGGTTTCTGTGTCTGTCTTTATTCATATAATCAAAGTTTTAAATTGACACATTATTATAAAGTGTTTGTGTTAACATTTCAATTCATATATTTTCTTTTTAATAATGACATGACATTTGTGAGTTGAGCTTGCAGATGTGTGATTCACTCAGACATTATCTTAAAGATGCAAGTCACATGCTCCACTAGTCTGGAAGCAGCTGCAGTGACTCATTCTGTCTTCTTCTTTTCCTGGGAGATTTAGGGTAAAGTTGTATGATAATCTTAACCCCAAAAACATGCCAGAGATGCCTTTGTTTAGACAAGTACCTGTTCATTTGCCACCAGCAATGTGAAGGGTGGACACAGTTACTCCAAGGCATAAATCCCAGCAGTCAGAGGTAATCAATGCTTAATGCAGAACCCTGATCTGATTGCATTTTATTAACAATAGTGTGCTCAATGTATTCTTTAATATGATTCATGCAAGAGTAAAGACTGAATGATTATATTGCTTAACCTTGTACCAACAATGCTGTCTTTAATCACTCTGAATATGAGAATATACATTTAAACTAGTTGATCAGCCATAGCTAATATAATCAACATGTTATCCATGGCTCATACAAACAGGCACAAATAATGCTAAGAGAACCTCAAACAGTGAAACGCACACAGCAAGCACTGATCAAACACACACACACACACACAGCAAGCACTGTCAAACACACACACACACACACACACACAGCAAGCACTGATCAAACACACACACACACAGACATACACACAGCAAGCACTGATTAAACACACACACTGCCCTCTACTGCCGTGGAGTCACAGCCTCCTTTGAATTCCAATAATCAGCCCCTGCTCCATTCTTAGGACTGCAAAGCCATTGTCAGTCTGTTTGTAGAGTGTTCTCTTGCAGCTGCTTTACCCAGCATTGACACCTTTAACCCTTTAATGTCCTAGACATGTTCCCAGCCTGAAAACTAGCCTGGAGAGGAAAACGTGTGTCAAAACGAGAATCCCATTTCCCATTGCATCGTTTCTATCATGTTGAGCTGGTCTCTGGAGTCTCTGGTTCTTTGATGATGTCTTTGGAGAGTATATCCCATTTCCCATTGCATCGTTTCTATCATGTTGAGCTGGTCTCTGGAGTCTCTGGTTCTTTGATGATGTCTTTGGAGAGTCTATCCCATTTCCCATTGCATCGTTTCTATCATGTTGAGCTGGTCTCTGGAGTCTGTGGTTCTTTGATGATGTCTTTGGAGAGTCTATCCCATTGCCCATTACACAGTTTTTATCATGTTGAGCTGGTCTCTGGTTCTTTGATGATGTCTTTGGAGATTATTAAAACAAATGGATCCCCTGAATCACTTACACATGGGCTGATAATAGATCTATGAGCATGATGAGTGTGGTAAGGGACAGGTACTCCACATCTTGTTGTGTTCAAGGGAAGCAGTGAAGACTACACTGGAAACATGAGTGTCAACAGGTACCAATAGGGGCAGAGCTTCATTGATAGAGTTAACAAAAAAACAACATCAACAATAACAAAACATCCATGCTTTGAAAGTCATTCTGAAATTAAGTCTGCTCTTAACCATTATTACCAATTGAAATAACTTTGCAGCGCAATATTGCATTTTATTTTGGATTTAATAAACCCATGATATTGCGTGAAAATGGAATCCAATACTGCTCTGTATAAACTCTTAGCTCCCTGATTGTCAGTGAGCAGACAGCCCATAGCCCCACACTGAGCAGATCATGTGGGTGGTTAAAGCTCATTGACAACCAAGGCACCAGTGTGCTGCAGAAAGATGGAAAGTTGACTAATACCATTACTGTGACTAAGAGAATGTATAATACTACAGACTATAAATGGAAAATGTAAATGAGTACATCCATCAGCTGGAAAGTTTTATTCTGTATGATGTATGTGTGTGGAAACGTTTCATTGAGCTTTTAAAGCATGTAAAGAATGTGTCCCACAAGTATCATTTCCTTATTTCAAATAAAGCAATGACGTACAACAATGAGATCAGATTGATGGGTTCCCAAAATTGACCACAACACAATTGAATGAAAACACAGTCTTCTAGGTTAAACACAGACCACCCGTTTACATCACAATGCTCAGATCATTCAGTGTATCCAGTAAGAGTAGTCTAATAAATATACAAACCAACATCTTCTATACGGTAAAAAGCAACCAATGAAAATGCATACAGTAAACCGTTTGGTCAAAACTGTTATTAAACTCCATTATATTGTGGTACAGTGTCTATAGGCCTGCTTCACATTGTCATGTTAGTGTCTATAGGCATGCTTCACATTGTCATGTTAGTGTCTATAGGCATGCTTCACATTGTCATGTTACAGCGTCTATAGGCATGCTTCACATTGTCATGTTACAGCATATATAGGCATGCTTCACATTGTCATGTTAGTGTCTATAGGCATGCTTCACATTGTCATGTTAGTGTCTATAGGCATGCTTCACATTGTCATGTTAGTGTCTATAGGCATGCTTCACGTTGTCATGTTAGTGTCTATAGGCATGCTTCACATTGTCATGTTACAGCATATATAGGCATGCTTCACATTGTCATGTTAGTGTCTATAGGCATGCTTCACATTTCTCTAACATTCTGGCACGTTTTGTTTGAAATTCTGAAACCAGAACTCAGTATTACCAGACGTTTCTTTCTTTTGGCCAGTCAGCAGATTTCTGTTGGCTAGTCTTCATTAAGACAGCTGTTTAGGGTCATATTCCTCCTCCCTGGATCGTCATTTGAAACACTAACCAAATACAAGTTTTATAAGATTAGTAACTCGGCACTTTTAACTTTAAATAGTCTCTTAAAGTGTTTTCAATTCTGAAGCCATATGTAAAGCAGAGGTGTGAGAAAAGACAATTTGGTCAAGACACCCACATTATCTGTTCATCTCAAAATGTTTTCAGAACATTTTCACTTCCACGATTTCAAGTGAACGACTTGAAACAAACAGAATGAACCTCAATTGTGGAAAGAATCATAGATCAAAAAAAATAAGACCGTCCTAATTTAATAAGGTCCCTAATGCTGCACTTTTTAACTTGGTCAACTACATAATAAAACAGGTAATCCCCCCCCCAAATGTTTTTTTTGTTTCAATATTTCATCTTAAGGGAGGAGGTTATACAAGGCCTCGTTTTGGCCTATCAGAAATGCTGAATAATAAAATGTCATCTTCTGATCATTCAGAGATAATACTTGTAGTTATTGTTCATCAGAAATGACTCCTGCTCGGAGATCCTTAGACAATTACAGTGAATACTTAAGCACACAGCAACTCTATGAAAGTTTGGATTGTGTTTTTTGGAAATATTTATTTAGGTCAAAAATCAAGTGTTATGTACTTTAAGTGAATAATGATTAGATATTTTAAATATTGATTCGAAATATATTTCAAAACAGTTGTATAAATAGGAGTTGGCATGAAGCCGTATACTCTAAAAAAAAAAACAAAAAAAAAAACAGAGAATACAGAAAAGTTGCTCAACCAGATCCTTGTTGATTCTATGTAGATATTATTAGTTCTGCATTTCCAATGTGCAGCTGTGCTGGCAGCAATGCAGATAAAGACAAGTGGAGCAGCACAGTGTTTTCACTGGTAGGGTGTGCATGCAGCACAGTGTTTGCACTGGTAGGGTGTGCAGCACAGTGTTTTCACTGGTAGGGTGTGCATGCAGCACAGTGTTTGCACTGGTAGGGTGTGCAGCACAGTGTTTGCACTGGTAGGGTGTGCAGCACAGTGTTTGCACTGGTAGGGTGTGCAGCAGTGTTTGCACTGGTAGGGTGTGCAGCACAGTGTTTGCACTGGTAGGGTGTGCAGCAGTGTTTGCACTGGTAGGGTGTGCAGCAGTGTTTGCACTGGTAGGGTGTGCAGCACAGTGTTTGCACTGGTAGGGTGTGCTGCACAGTGTTTGCACTGGTAGGGTGTGCAGCAGTGTTTGCACTGGTAGGGTGTGCAGCACTGTTTGCACTGGTAGGGTGTGCTGCACAGTGTTTGCACTGGTAGGGTGTGCAGCACAGTGTTTGCACTGATAAAGTGTGCAGCAGTGTTTGCATTGGTAGGGTGTGCAGCACAGTGTTTGCACTGGTAGGGTGTGCAGCACAGTGTTTGCACTGGTAGGGTGTGCTGCACAGTGTTTGCACTGGGAGGGTGTGCAGCAGTGTTTGCACTGGTAGGGCGTGCAGCACAGTGTTTGCATTGGTAGGGCAGGGGGCTGCAGAGAGGCACTTCCCCTTTTGAAGCTTGTAAAAGAAACACCCAGATGTGAAAGCACAGCAGGGTTGTACTGTGACCAGGTGGGTGTTCTACATGTATTTAAACACATACAGCTTCTGTTTTCATTTCACACACAAATAACTTTGCAAATTCTCCTCAACCGATTTTAATTTAAAAAAAAATAATAATGAATTAAAGTGCATGAACACCATTCACTAGTCCTGATAGTTTGAGTCATTTTAACAGGCCTTGTTCCATTTCAGTGTGGGGTACCCAGGGGTTCATTTCTAAAGAGAAAGGGACAGAATCTTAGAATTAAGGAAGAGGGATAGCATTTCTGTTTCAAGACCTAATGTACTGACCTGGATTTGCAGTAGTCCACCTTTCCTAGCTGTGTTTTAACATAATCTTCAAATTTCAACAATACCAGTGGCGGGCCGACTAATCTGATCAATGAATTTACTAACACATAAAGCATTCCCCCTACAAGGATTCTTCATTGGTGCCACTTCCCATCAAAGCAAGGAGACGGGTGTGCTCTCAAGGGCAGTTCCTGTGTGGATGTGTATTTGTTTAATACTGGCCATCTTTCATGGGTTCAGGTAGTAGGGTTTAACTCTTGTTGTTTAAAGGGTCTGCATTCATTCAGACAGTTCTGTGGCAATTTCCCTTTGTCTTACTGTTCAGACAAGGGTGCAAACTCTTATAAAATGTCACTGATCTGTTAAGAAATACTAAATTGAATGTGTATGTTCAGACACCAGAAACTGATAAAGACACACGAACAACATACATTTTATTAAAAACCAAGCTAAACAATACAATATTTGGCAATTCTGGCATGATCAAACGTAACAGTAAAGCATGTTTTCAGTGTTTGGACATACATTCAGTAACAATTTAACAAAGCAATTTGCATGATATTGCTTCTAAATCAAAGTGTCGCAATCCACAATCACAAACTCAGGTTTAAAGACTGGTCTATGCTGCTGTCCTCAACAATTCATTCTACCACCTTCTACAAACAAACTAAACAAAAACAAACTTTGCCCCAGCCTCCTCCTTATTCAGGATTCTGTTATGAGACCGAAAAGGTATGCTAGTGGTATATGTAAGCAATAAGACCCGACACAGAGGGCATTACACAACCGTTTGGGTAATGTGGCCCGAGACGAAGTCGAGGGCGCCATTACAACCAAACGGTTTTATAATGCCTGGTAATCCCGATGTGGAGGGTTTTATTGCTTATATACTTCAACGTTACAGCACAATTAACTATAATTCTTATTGATTTTTACTTAATTTATTATTTTTTTTTTATTATTTTTTTTAATTTTTTTTACGTATCCTTCCACACTGTAAAATGAACGTTCTATAAATATAGTCCTCCATAACAACGATCTTTTATAAAATAAATGTACAAAACAGCATTTTTAAAACTGTATACTTTTATTTGAATAAACAGAGAAAAAAAGATTGTGAAAAAATGTATTATTATTATTAGTGCGGTTATTAAATACTTCTGTGAAAATAAACTGTGGACAATTTTTTTTTTTGCAATTGTAATAATAATAATAATAATAATAATAATAAAGTCTTTGAATTGATTTGAATATTTCCAGATATCGAGCAGTTATTAAAAATGCTTCTGGGAAAGTTGCCTAGTACTTGAACAGCAGAAGCAGTGTGACCTTCGGAAGAGCTTGATGAAGAAACCGGTTCAGTTTGTCCGACAGTACTTCTCTCTATACTACTTACAGCGACTGTAGACATCTCAGAGGTGCTCGGATTTTCCGGGATGTTTTGATTTAGCCATTCCTCAACTGACATCTTATTAAAATGGTTTAAACTTACTTTAAACAACATTTTGTTAATAGCTGATGGAGTGATCTTGTTTGATTTGTTTTTGTAATGCGTTTACAAAGATTCTAAGGGCATATATCAGGGATTATATCCCTCTAGCTCAACCATATTTAGAATGTGTGGAATCTTTCCATTGAAGTATATATATATATATATATATATATATATATATATATATATATATATATATATATATATATATATATATATATATAAAATCTATCTACAACAATTAAACACATCAGTAGTGTCAGACCACTGACAAGTAGAGCACCATTACATACATCCATGGCTCCATGGCATGTAAAATAGAACAGTGGGTTCACAAGATATAGCCTTCAATAGCATTGCCAATCACAAAAATTACTTATTGATTAAACCTTGAAATCAACCATTAACTCGTGCCTCTGAATGCCACTGTAATAAAAAGAAAAGCAAGCTGTTCCTGAGCTTAGAAGACACTGTACATTTATATGAAATTTGTAAAGCAAACCTCTGGTCGAGCTGAACCTTCGTCACCCTTGTGTATTACAGTCGCCACCACTTACACTGTACAGGGTTATTTCAGGCAGCCGTTTATATGGACAAATAGCATTTGCTGTTTGCCATTCCCATTGATTTCAATAACAAAGGCATTGTTTATACTGTGTTAAGCATGCTGTGTATTTTGGGCAAACTCAGCTGTTTGGATCTTGTTATGTGCCATTCACATAGATTTCAATAACAAACGCACAGCTTATACTGTAGTAATCACTCTTACTAATCCACCAATCAGCTGTTTGCACCTCTTACCTTGCCTTTCATGTTGATTTCAATACAAAAGGCAGCACTTTACTGTAGTAAAAGCTGGACAGATCACTCAATCAGCTGTTTGCACCTCGTTACTGAGCGATTAGCCCTGTACTGTACCTTGGCTATTTAATCCCTGTACGCAGTGTCGGGTTTATTTACAGTTTGAAAAAACAGCACTGACTGCAACAGCAAGCAAGCATGGCTGGTAAGAAAAAAGCAATGAGCATCAGCACAGAAATTCAGTGTAAATAAAAAGCTACAAAAAAAAAATACAACGGCCTCCTACTTCTTTGAACCGCAACTGCCGTCTGTCTCATTATATCCTGGAAACCCCGCAGCTCAGCGCTGCAATATGTGAATAAATCCTGTTCGCCTGCGGGGGGCGTATCAACTTCAATCTCTGTCTCGCTCTCCTGCCTGTCACTCAGCAGCGAATGCACGCACCCACACGGCAGACAGCTACTCTGTCACAAGCATTAATACCTTAGCTTTCTAAACAAGGGATTTAGGGGAGCTCCCTAATAAAAGCCGAATCTGAAAACAATAATAATACAGTACAGTAATTGTTACAGTGTGTATAATGGTATTTAAAACAGGATTCATTCATCTGCCTTTTTACATATCCGCCCTGACTCTGGTCCCATCGCAGTCGGATATGTGACAGATCATTGTACTTTTTATTACATTCATAGGTTTTAATACATCTTTATTAGTGTAATGAGTGTCTTAATTAAGATTTTTAACTGCATACACGCTTGTTTGTTTTGATTACTGTACTGGTGATTGGGGGACATTTTGAATGTCAGGTTATTGTGTGAGAGTTTATACCATCCATCGCTTACTGCGGGTGAATCACGTTAACACACACACGCCCGTTCTAAGTGGTGGCGACTGTATTGTAGCTGAATACAGCAGCCCTTCCTGTCTGCTTACTCCCAGAACTGTCCAGCAGCAGTGGAATAAGAAGAGAGCTGTGATGTACACGGACAGCAGCAGATGAAGCTACACCCAGTACTGGTTGTTGCGCAGGGTTGGGTGCGAGGTCCGGCAGTGCAGCAGTGTCTCTGGGTCCAGGTTGTTCCAGGTACAGAGCTGCAGGGAGGTCTCTTGTGGGCTGCTACTGGTCTCCAATGCATTTCCTCGGGGCCCCATGCCTGCGCCAACCTCCCTTCCTTTCAGCAGTGGTGTAACAGTGACGGACGGGACGGCCAGGCTCCTCTCAGGCTGACACGGGCTCGGGCTGCTCGGGGCAGTGGTGTTGTTGGGGTGGTTCTGAATTAGGGGCTTTTGCTTCTCCTTTCTGTGTCGGAATACTACAATCAACACCACCAGAATAACAATGAGGAGGAGGCAAGCCAGCAGGGGCAGTATGATGAGCAGGGGGTTGGAGGCCCTGCTGGGATGAGCTGCAGCTTCCACAACAGGGGTCTTGGGCGTTTTCTCCCGCTTCTCTGAGGCTAGATCTGGCACCGCTGGCTCAGGGACAGCAACTCTATTGGGGTTTCCCCAGCGGTTCTTACCTTTCCATCTGGTAACAGGCTTGGTCGATTCCTTAGTAACCACAGTGGGCTCCACTGGAAATGGCAATTGGGGTTCACCTAAGGCAGTCTGGTTAGTTATAACTGCTGCAGTAGTCAATGGAGGGCTTTTGGTTGTGACAACTGGCACCAATGATGGATCATACGGCACAATAACATACAGAAAAACACCGATCGCAGGTTGAGCGCTATCTGCATGAAGAACAAAGGTGAACGAATCATTCAGTTCCTGGATTGCTGTCATGTTGGCTGCAGACTCAAGTGACACGATCCCCATCTCAAGATCTTTGAAAGTGAAAGATAGGACAGGCTCTGACGTTCCATGATTAAGTTTTTTGGATGTTAAAAGTTTGCTGTGTGTTGGAGGGACTACTATTTCAAAGTGTGGATCGCTACCACTCAGGACGGATAACTGTGTGGCATTCAGCATGCTGCTCTTCAATTTAAATGCAATTTCATTTGGGACCCTTGTGTCTTGGCTTAAGGTTATCAAAGGTTTAACTGTAATATTAAGGACCTGTTCAGTCAGATTACTCTCAGAAGTAAAGACAGTGAATTTAAAGCTATCCCGGGAGGATGTTAGATTAGTCATTTGATAGGATATTCTTCCTTGTAAAAGATCTTCTTGCTCAAACTGTGTGACTGGTTCAGTAGCGATGAGAAGCTTTCCAAACTGGGGAGGGGTTGTAACCAGATAGTGGATTGTTGTGTTTTTACCATTGGTCTCTGCTGCTAATTGCTCATTGGTGACGACCACAGCAGTTTGGCCCTGCTCCAACACCAGGTCAGTATTGTTAGAAAGGGAAATGGTAATCTCCGTCACCTCCAAATTGAACAGTTTGTACAGCGGCCTGTGCTTGCCGTCCGTGACACTGAAGTAGAAGACTCCTGAGAACGTGCTTCCATCCTGGATGAACCACACTCTGCCACGGTTGATGTCAGCCTGAGTGAAGGTCATGATGGATTCGTTAATGCTGCTACCCATCGCTAGAAAGCCATTGTTGGGTTTACTGATTATGGTGTATTTGATATCTTCTGGAGGATTATCCAAGTCCACAACGTTCAAATGCTCTGGAACGAGCAACTCTTTGTTGCCCTGAACCACCCTTAGGCCTGGAGCCTTCGTCTTCAGCTCTGGAGGCTGGTCGTTGACTGGTGTGACAGTAACATTGAAGACCTCTTCAATCACTTCACTTCCATCCAGGGGTCTGGATGCAGCCTTGCTCTTCAGGTTTAACCACACACTGAAGGCAAAGCTGTCCTGCAAAGACTCAGAGTTGTCGTGCTGGTAGGTTATTCCATACTTGTTGAGAATGAACTGGGAGAAGTTGGGCTTCTCTTTGGTAAGGTTGCGTTCTCCAACAGTGATTACACCGTGCTGGGGTAAAGAGTTGACTTCATACCAGACTTCATAAGAGTGGCGCTGTGCTTCAGGCAGCTTCACCAGGAGGTTGGAAGCATCCAGCTTGGATTTATCAATCAGCACTTTCTCACCCTCTGTAACCATGGCACCTGAAGAACAGAATAATAAATAATGTGCAACAATACAGAAGCATTAATATCCTCGGTAGAAAATGTACTGCTCATGTCCCGAGGTCCCTTAACAAACGTGAATGGCAGGTAACAGGTAATTCAATAGGTCCTTTGTGTGTGCGTGTGTGTGTCCGTGTGTGTGAGTGTGTGGTGTGTGTGCATGAGGACGGTTTAAAATGAATTAAGGTGCCATTACAATAGAAGTTTTAAGATTAAAAAAAGATAAAATAGTGGATTTATTTTAGAATAAAAACAGTTCTACTCATAAAAAGGTTTAATGATCTGTCTGGTTAAAAAAAAAAAGCATTTAAAGAGTACCTGTGTTTGCAAGCAGAAGACTCCGCCGTTCAGGACCAGTGTTTTCATAAGAGATGGCGATGTTAAATACGTGAGGATCCAGAGAGGCAGGCGGAGAGGACACAGTAAATCTAAAGGAGTCCTCTGCACTCCATCCTATAGACTCCAGGTTAGTCTGTTCATAAGCAATCGCACCCTCATCCACCTGAAGAGAACAGATCAGCAACACGTCATGTTTCTGTCAGCTTTGTGTGCCTGTCCTTCCTTGCAACCTTGGGTAGAAACACAATTTCACTGGAAAAACAAAATGGTGCCTTTGGTTGGACTGCCCTCCATAATATAATTGTTTATTTACTGCACTCTTTGATGCACAAGAACAATAAAAATATAATTTATTTCTTAGCCGACGTCCTTATCCAGGACGACTTACAATTGTTACAAGATATCACATTACACCGTGTAACAATTTTTTTTTTTTTTTGGTTCCTGGGTAGTAAGTGTTATTTCCTAATTGCTTATGCCTCAAAAGTATAGAAAATGGCTATTATTCCCCACAAACTTTGCTTTTGTGACCAGGACAGTGATATTTTGAAATTTACCTATTTCCAATGAGAAAACAGGCGAATTTGTGTCTTTTCGTTCACATAAAGTCAGAAAAAAACAACATATGAATCCAAATTAACATGTATTTATACTAAAGTAATACAAAAATGACTACCAAAGATTTAGAAGTGAGTAGTTTTTCGAGATTTACGATTATACTGTAAATCACTTTCACGAATCAGCCCCCAAATGTAGTCTCCCATCATGTTCTCATTATACTGTCCTTCATTGACAGCTCATCCAGGAGCCTCAAAGCCGTGCTGCTCCATAATGGTAACAAGTACCCGTCTCTTCCCCTGGCTCACTCGGTGCACCTCAAAGAGGATTACAACAGCAGACCTTGCTGGACGCCTTGAAGTATGATGAGTACGGCTGGGACCCCCGGAAGGTGCTGATGCCACCACTGCACATCAAATTGTGCCTTATGAAACAATTTGTCAGAGCTCTAGACAAGGAGTCGGCAGCCTTCAAGTACCTTCAAGACTTCTTTCCTAAGCTGTCTGAGGCAAAGGTCAAAGCCGGTGTCTTCGTCGGACCACAGATAAAGAAGATCCTGGAGTGCAATGAATTCCCCAAGAAGCTCACTAGTAAGGAGAAAGCGGCTTGGAACAGCTTTGTTGCAGTGGTTCTGGGCTTCCTGGGCAATCACAAGGCCGAAAACTATGTGGATCTGGTTGAGACTCTGGTGAAGAACTACAGCACAATAGGCTGTAGGATGTCCCTCAAAGTCCATATCCTTGATGCTCATCTTGATAAATTCAAGGAGAACATGGGAGCGTACTCGGAGGAGCAAGGCGAGCGCTTCCACCAGGATATACTGGACTTTGAACGCCGCTACCAAGGACAGTATAACGAGAACATGATGGGAGACTACATTTGGGGGCTGATTTGTGAAAGTGATTTACAGTATAATCGTAAATCTCGAAAAACTACTCACTTCTAAATCTTTTGTAGTCATTTTTGTATTACTTTAGTATAAATACATGTTAATTTGGATTCATATGTTGTTTTTTTCTGACTATGTGAACGAAAAGACACAAATTCGCCCGTTTTCTCATTGGAAATAGGTAAATTTCAAAATATCACTGTCCTGGTCACAAAAGCAAAGTTTGTGGGGAATAATAGCCATTTTCTATACTTTTGAGGCATAAGCAATTAGGAAATAACACTTACTACCCAGGAACAAAAATTGTGTTACATAGTGTTATTTTTACATACAATTACCCATTTATACAGTTGGGTTGTTACTGGAGCAATCTAGGTGCCTTGCTCAAGGGTACAGCAGCAGTGTTGCCCATCTGGGATTGAACCCATGACCCTCTGGTCAAGAGTCCAGAGCCTTATCCAGTCCACATATAAGAATAAATTCGGGGCAAACTGACAACATGTAATACGGTATCTGATCAAGTGCAATGACGTGTAAAGCCAATAAAGATGTTTTTGAATTTGATCACATCTCGCGTGATTAGGCATGTACGCACCGTGGATCGTGCAATGATGAATGAAACACTGCATTGTTTGTAATCAAACATGACTGTGCCACTGCATTGTGCAGGTATGTTTTTTGTGTTCTCTGTTAGTGGAAATGTGTTTCAATAAAATGAATACTCATTAATTGAAAACATACGGAGTACAGCAGTGTTATTGTGTGATATGCATGTAGAGGGAGTGGGATTGCCGCGCAGTGAGGGGGGGGGGGGGGGCTTTGCATCTCCACTTAATGAAAAACTGTGAGATTTGCATCGCAACAGAAAATAAGTAAGCCACAGATGTTTAAATGCAGTGGCAGTCCTGATAGTAAAATACTGTACTATAATGTCATTTTAATTCAAAGGCCATTAGACGTTGCACGGCAGTTCAACTAGGCATCCTCACGAGACGATCGCTTCTCAAGTATACTGTAGTAAAATAGGATTCTGCAGCCTTGAGTAAACATAATCATGATCATATAGCAAGCTGTTTCACAGGATTTGTTTTGATTGTTTTGATGTATTGTCCTCAGTGATTGAGCACCATTGACATCTGTATAGTGCTGATGGCACGCTTTTGCTAATTGTAATGCGACAGAGTGGCCGAGGACAGTGTAAATTATCAGGCTGGAGTTTTGATTTACAGTTTTAAACTGGTGTTGGTTTTATTTTTCTTACTCTGGTGGCGAAACAACCGCTAATAAAACAAACAAAATAAACCTAACTCTCAGTTGGCGCACGAAGTAAACTATACTTTGTGCGGAACAAACAATACATCTCTTACTCACGTTCTGGTTTCTTTTTCTTTCTTCTGCTTCCTTATTCCTCTATACCCCCACAAAGCTGTCGGCTGAGCCCTTTTTATCAAGGTGCCATTTAACTAGAGCACAACCCATAATATTAAAAAACTAAAAAAGTGGAAAAGTGATCTTACAAGGAATAGAAGCAACAGAAAAACAAATACAGAAAAGCACCGTGAACTGATCTGTGTTGTTTTTTTTCTGGATTCAAAGGCAATACACATCATCATGTTTGTGAAAAATTAAAAAAAAAAAAAAAACACACACCACACACATTTCAATTGCTTTGCTTCCTGTCTTCAAATCAAAGCTCACCATGGCTTGCGTGAAAGTGGAGATTTCCACAGTGGAGTTGTCAGGCTTGACTCTGACCAGCCTTCCCAGTGTGGGAGAGCTGACCAGAGTGAAGGTTATGGTGCGGTTTCCTGCTCCATCATCATCATCATTCGTAACAGCCTGCAAATCTTCTGATGAAATGGGAGTTAGAGACCCTGAAACAAAAAGAATACGGCAGTCACATCTGTACAACTGAAGGCTGAAGCCAAGTTCAGATCTGCAGCAAGAGAATTGATAAGAGCTGTGATGCTATTTAAAGCCATCATGGAGCAGAATTGATAAGACTTGTGATGGTATTTAAAGCCATCAAGGAAAGAACTTTCAAGTCAAGACTAAAAATGCACTTTTATAAAATTGATTTCTTCTTATTTTAGTGGGTTTTAATGTAACTTATTGCTACTTTTGTATTATTATGTGTATACTGTTATTTAAATGGTCTGATTGTGGCAGCTGTATGTGTGACATGCTATGCAAATGTATTGTGGTTTGTTCTTTTTTTCTGCTATGTACTCTACAGTGCTTTGCGATACTTTTGTATAAAAAGCACTATATAAATGCAATATATATATATATATATATATATATATATATATATATATATATATATATATATATATATATATAATCTGTTAGGAAGTAAATATCCCATTGAAACATTTGTCTACATTAACAATAAAGCTTGTGTTTAGCATTGACTCAATACACTCGAGTTTAATGGAAATCGGAGATGTGCAGAGGTTAAACCACATGATTAGCTGCACACAGGCACAGGAAACCACTGAAGACTTTGAAAGAGAATCGCCAGTCCTGTGAATCAAATGAACATCTCATTTCAAGAGAGTCACAGGAAAGCAGGCAGTTCTAAAGTTGTGAGAAACTGGGCTAGTTAAACTGCCTACACAGACTGGGCTACTTAAACTACCCACACAAACTGCTGTGACATCAGGTTCAGATAAGAGAGAGCCTCAGGAGAGAGCCCAGTGTGGATTACAGCAGCTATAGTTATATTGAGGTTGTGGGGCAATTATCTGATTCTGCCATATAGAACCGTAGTTTTTCATGGTCTGTCAAAGCAGGCATGTCTGAACTGGAGCTTGAATATTGAGATTCAGCCGGAACTCCATCATCACCAGAAAGAAAACTGTGGAACCACAAGAAGTGTAAGCAGCACTCGTTGCAGGTCAGTGCAATGCTCTTGAGCGGCAGCTCAGAGAGATCACTGCTCAGCACATCTCCATGCCTTCAAGGTGCTGCTCCATCACACTGAGCAGCACACACAACTGCAAGGGCCTGGGGATGCCATACTCCTCTTTTCAGAAACGTGTGCCACGCTGACAAATGTGAAAGAAATGAGTGAAGAAGGAATTTCAGTGGAACCTACCAGGGCTCATGTAACAATGTAGTTGATGGATCCTATCCTACCAGGGCTCATGTAACAATATAGTTGATGGAACCTATCCTATCAGGGCTCATGTAACAATGTAGTTCATGGATCCTATCCTATCAGGGCTGATGTTAGCTTACTGCAGCTTATCTCGCTTAACCAGAGTGCTGAATTTCTCTACCAGCACTGAAGAGAAGACACAGGGAACACAATGATGCAATCTGTGCCAGTGCCACAATGAAGCACCCTGAAGAGTAAAGATGTCAAATACCTCAGCCCAGACCCCCAGACGTGTAATGCATGAAAGGCCACTGCAGCCCCCACAGAGACCCTGTTCCTAGTATTAAACAGATCTGGCATTTCATCAAGCAAGTTCAATAACAGAGAATGACTGGACTGCTTACCTGGAAAGACCTGAAGATGCTGGTTTGTGTCCAAGCGGAGGAGCAGAGCTCTGGCTGTGACACTGAAGATCTGCCGAGGGGCAAAGTTCAAACCATCGCTCACCTGGAAACTAAATCCACCAGACATGGCTCCTGAGGACAAATCAGATACAGTTCAAACCATCTTTCACCTGGAATTGTTAATAATAATAATAATAATAATAATAATAATAATAATAATAATAATAATAATAATAATAATAATCTAAATCCACCAGACATGGCTCCTGAGGACAAATCAGATACAGTTCAAACCATCTTTCACCTGGAATTGTTAATAATAATAATAATAATAATAATAATAAACTAAATCCACCAGACATGGCTCCTGAGGACAATCAGATAAAGTTAGTGCATCTATAAAGAGTACATGCTGACTAATTCAGTGTGATTGAATGAAGCACATGCTGTTAAATTTGACACACAAGACTTTCTAGACAGTTTTTAGGGTACTGGGAAAGGGGGATTGCTGTATTACTGTAATTTTGGAATTTACATGAAAAGCATGGAAATAGCAAGACTGAACCACTGGGTATACACAGCTTTCACCATATAGATTTAAAATGGCACATGTGTACTATTCATGCAATGCATTTTATTTGTCTACCAATAGAGAGTTGTATTAATGAAACGCGTATGGGTTTGCAGAATATAATAGAATATATTTAGCAACACGCGTCAATAGAAATTCCACAATTGTGAATGTTGGGAAAATGAAGATCCGAAGGCATGTAAACAAAGTGCTTCCAAATCTCTCTGCGGGTACAGCAGGCCTGTGCTGCTTTCCTCACAGTGAGCTACACTGGGACCTTCACTTACCGCTGTGTACAAACACTACCTCCCCGTTGTTAACGTGTGCCTGTGTGAAGTTCAGGATACTCTTGTTTGCAGAGCTCTTTAGAGCGAGGTGGCCGTTGCTGGGGGGGGTAATGACATAGTCCAGCTCTTCTGGGGGAGAGTCCTTGTCTTCAGAGTTCAGGTCTGCTTTTGTTATCTCAGTAACTGAGCTCACCCACACCTGCAACATATCAACATCACAGCTGCAGTAAGACCTGCCCACGCAAGAGACCCGGTATTTCACCACTTTACATCTACTGAATAGGCTGGAAGTCACCACTGTGTCAGCACAATGCAAGGCTGAGCCCTGGTTCTGAACTGTATTCCATTCCTAACACTAGCAATCACAGCATTGAGAATGCATTTACTGTTTATAAAACAGCCATCTTCCTTCAAGATTTCCAGTTAAGAATGTCACAAACATACTGCACTGCGCTTTCTTCAAAAGAATATCTGCACCAAACGTGCATTTCATTAGAAATGCAGTATATTATTTATTTATTGCATTTATATAGTGCTTTTTATACAAAGCACTATACAGTACATAGCAGAAAAAAAGAACAAACCACAATACATTTGTATAGCATGTCACACATACAACTGCCACAGTCAGACCATTTAAATAACAGTATACACATAATACAAAAGCAGCAATTTTAAAGTTACATTAAAACCCATTAAGATAAAAAAAAAAGCCATTTTATAAAAGTGCGTTTTTAGTCTCAACTTGAAAAATGTGACGGTCCCAGCTTCCCTGACAAACTAAGGCAGAGCATTCCATAATTTAGGAGCTCTACAAGAAGAAGCCCTACCTCCAGTGTTGCTTTTGTTGACCCTAGGAATAACCAGCAGCCCTGCATCCTGTGATCTCAGAGTGCGGTGTGGAAGATACAGTCAGTAACTCCTGCAAATAACTAGGTGCTAATCCATTCAGGGCTTTGTAAGTTAACAGAAAAATCTTAAAATCCATTCTATACTGCACAGGGAGCCAGTGTAAAAGAGGCCAAAACAGGGGTAATATGTTCACTTTTTCTGGTTTTATTCAGAATTCTAGTGGTGGTATTCTGAACAAGCTGCAAGCGAGATACCAAATGTTTTGAGACACCAGAAAAAAGTGCATTACAATAATCAATTCTAGATGAAACAAAGGCATGCATTAGTCTCTCTGCATCAGATACAGAAATAATTGGTATAAGTTTGGCTATATTTCTCAAATGGTAAAATGACACTTTAGTAACTTCCCTAATATAACTCTCAAATGAGAGAAAAGGATCAAAGATGACCCCCAAACTCTTAATTTGTAGTTTAAGTTTCGATGAGAGACTGCAAGTGTCAAGCTCATGTAATCCCACATTTCCTTTTAGTTGGATCTGTGATCCCACTAGCATAACCTCAGTTTTATCTGAATTCAACATTAGACAATTCTGATGGCTGTAAGGCAAGTAGCTATTAACACCCAGGCAGAAAAAATTCCTGGCTTTAGGGACAAATATATAGCTGGGTATCATCAGCACAGCAATGGAAGTTCACTCTGTGTCTGTGGATAATGTCACCAAACAGTAGCATATATAATGAAAACACAAGGGACCTAGAATGGAGCCCTATGGAACACCACAGACAACTTCCAATAATGCTGATTTTACCTCCCCAATAGAGGCAAACTGAAACCTATCAGAAAGATAAGATTTGAACCAGGATAGGACAAGGCCAGACAGCCCCACTGTGCTTTCAAAATGATTCAGTAGGATGGAATGATCTACAGTATCCCTTAGATCTAGAAGAATTAAAACTGATGGAAAGCCCGAGTCAAAGCTTATCAGCAGATCATTCACAACTCTGACAAGGGCCGTCTTGGTGTGATGTGCAGCACGAAAACCAGACTGAAACTTCTTGAATACACCATTAACAGTAAGAAATGTTTGTAATTGAATTGCAACAACTCTCTAGAACCTTATCTAAGAAAGGTTGGAGATCGGTCTATAGTTATTGAGGAATTTAGGGTCGAAATTGTATTCCTTAAGCAATGCTTTACCACAGCTACCTTAAGTGCTGAGGGAACTATACCGGAGGAAAGTGAACCATTTATAATTTTCAAAATGTGGGTATTAATAAGACCAATAACATATTTTAATAGTTTTGTAGGAATAGGATCAAGGGAGCATGTAGTAGCTCTCATATGTTTAACTAACTGTGTCAGTTTCTGTAAGGTAATCAAAGAAAAAGCCCCCATATTCGCCTTAATAGGTGTAGTTGGTAAAATTGTGCTGGAGTCCTCCTTAGAAGGTTCTGTGGAATCTCATTTCTGATGTCTAGTACTTTATTTTTAAAGAAATGCAAGAAGTCACTGCAGCTATGAGAGGAGCCAATATCAAGAGTAGGACTATTAGGGGAAGGATTAATTAATTTATCTAGGGTATCAAAAATAAATCTAGGATTATTTTTATCTGTTTCAATTAAATTAGAATAATATCATGATCTATGCGATGTAATGAACGTGCAGTTCAGATTCCCGCCATCGCCGTTCTATTTTATGACCCTCATGTTTCATCTTACGAGTTATATCATTAAACTATATTGTTTGACAGGAATTAAGCATTTTTTAAACCTGTCTAAGCTATATAAAATAAGGTTTTCATAGAGTGGGTGCATCAGACTTTTTTTTTTTTTTTTTTTTTTTTAAAAAGGTCTCTGGTTTCCTGTATGACCAATGATGCAGCTGCAGTCTGCTTTTAGTTTTCTTCTTCTGAGAAATCAGTTTTAAAAAATGTTAAGGCAATGCAAGTTGCTATACATCATGGAAGTGTTGTGACATCTAAAGTATCTTGGTATATAAAACAGAACACTGCAATGTACCCTGAAACACAGACGCACACACACACCAGAAACAAGGAGGGGGTTATGAAAGAAACACAGTCAGTCCTGACCTGACTGGCGAGTACCCTGACACACACACACACACACAACACACACACACACACACACACCACAGCCCAGCAACAAGGAGGGGGTTACGAAAGAAACACAGCCTGAAAAGTGTTTGTCGAAGTGATTGAACTATAAATACTTATTTGGAGCAACAGCAACGGTCAGAATGCAATTTCCACATCAAACTGCAAATACAATAAACAAACTACAGAAAACAACAACAGGAGCCTCACAAAATGAAATTTCAACCTGCAATAATCTGCACTAAACTGGATATAACCCGATAAACTTTTGGTTTTATAGAAATATCCTATACTAAATAGTTCAGGATAATGCACTGTTTATTTCCTGAGTCCATACATTCATAATCAAAAATAATATCTATAAGATATTCAAGGTTAGGATTGTGGGTCACATTAGTCTGTTTATAGACAGCAAACAAAGAAGAACCAAGGCCTCTTTCGTTCTTTTAATAGTCCTGAAAAGAGAACCAAGACTATAGCTGAGGTCTACAAGATCTATAAACAGACAGAAGCAGGGGTCCAGGAAGGGCTGCTGATCACACTGTGCTGAGTAATGAGGCCTGGAAACAAGCTTTACTATACGAACATTAACCACCAAGGAGCGCCAAAGGGAATTCCATGAGGAATTATTACAAGATTCACACACGCTCTCACCATGAGCATCTAACATTAACCACCAAGGAGCGCCAAAGGGAATTCCATGAGGAATTATTACAAGATTCACACACGCTCTCACCATGAGCATCTAACATTAACCACCAAGGAGCGCCAAAGGGAATTCCATGAGGAATTATTACAAGATTCAGACACGCTCTCACCGTGAGCATCTAACATTAACCACCAAGGAGCGCCAAAGGGAATTCCATGAGGAATTATTACAAGATTCACACACGCTCTCACCATGAGCATCTAACATTAACCACCAAGGAGCGCCAAAGGGAATTCCATGAGGAATTATTACAAGATTCACACACGCTCTCACCATGAGCATCTAACATTAACCACCAAGGAGCGCCAAAGGGAATTCCATGAGGAATTATTACAAGATTCACACACGCTCTCACCATGAGCATCTAACATTAACCACCAAGGAGTGCCAAAGGGAATTCCATGAGGAATTATTACAAGATTCACACACGCTCTCACCATGAGCATCTAACATTAACCACCAAGGAGCGCCAAAGGGAATTCCATGAGGAATAATTACAAGATTCACACACGCTCTCACCATGAGCATCTAACATTAACCACCAAGGAGCGCCAAAGTGAATTCCATGAGGAATTATTACAAGATTCACACACGCTCTCACCATGAGCATCTAACATTAACCACCAAGGAGCGCCAAAGGGAATTCCATGAGGAATTATTACAAGATTCACACACGCTCTCACCATGAGCATCTAACATTAACCACCAAGGAGCGCCAAAGGGAATTCCATGAGGAATTATTACAAGATTCACACACGCTCTCACCATGAGCATCTAACATTAACCACCAAGGAGCGCCAAAGGGAATTCCATGAGGAATTATTACAAGATTCAGACACACTCTCACTGTGAGGCAGGAGCATCTACAACGTACCTACAGCAGGTATTTCAGCAATCTGGTGAAAAAAACCTAAAAACAACATAATATCTTTAGTGGTCAAAACTGGGGTCAGTAATTACAAACTCTTCAGTAATTGTAAGCCATCTCCAAAGCTGACTGTATGGTGTCAAGATGTTTGAATTGTAATTATTTCCATTTATCTGGCAACACATTGCATAGATCCTGAGAGCCACCTTGTGGACAAACATGGTATATTTTAATAAGAGTAGGATTTTGAAAGTACACATTTTGCCCCCATTTTTAATGAAAGGAATCAAATAATTCACCATATAAAAATAAAGAATAAACTTTCCCCCACACTTTAGGTAACTTTTAACTCCCCAATTCAGCAACAAGTAAACCCCAACCCAGAACTGAACCTGCAGTTTGTATTGAAATATTCTGAAAATGACTGCAGCAGCTTTGTTCCACATAGGTTTGATTCCCTGTATCCAAGGTAACAGAACATTCACGTATATGTAAACCCGCTTCACAGAGGTCTCCACAACATGCAGCTGTAGTTTTACAGCAGTTGCAAACAACTTTGCAGGCGCTGCACACAGTTCCTCTCAAGCCAGTTGCTGTGCTTGTTCCAATGGAGCCCCTTATATACAGTGCCTTGCAAAAGTATTCAGACCCCTGACCAATTCTCTCATATTACTGAATTACAAATGGTACATTGAAATTTCGTTCTGTTTGATATTTTATTTTAAAACACTGAAACTCAAAATCAATTATTGTAAGGTACATTGGTTTTATGCTGGAAATTCTTTTTAAGAAAAATAAAAAACTGAAATATCTTGCTTGCATAAGTATTCAACCCCCACACATTAATATTCGGTAGAGCCACCTTTCGCTGCAATAACAGCTTTAAGTCTTTTGGGGTAAGTATGTACCAGCTTTGCACACAGTGACGGAGTGATTTTGGCCCATTCTTCTTGGCAGATTTGCTCCAGGTTGTTCAGGTTGGTTGGAAGACGCTTGTGGACCGCAATTTTCAAATAGTGCCACAGATTCTCAATGGGATTGAGATCAGGACATTCACCTTTTTGTTCTTGAGCCACTCCAATGTTGCTTTGGCCTTGTGCTTGGGATCAGTGTCCTGTTGAAAGGTGAATTTCCTCCCAAGCTTCAGTTTTTTAGCAGACTGAAGCAGGTTCTCTTGCAGTAGTTCCCTGTATTTTGCTCCATCCATTCTTCCTTCAATTTTAACAAGATGCCCAGTCCCTGCTGATGAGAAGCATCCCCACAGCATGATGCTGCCACCACCATACTTCACTGTAGGGATGGTGTGTCCTGAGGCATGGGCAGTGTTAGGTTTGCGCCACACATAGCGCTTTGAGTTTTGGCCAAAAAGCTCTATCTTGGTCTCATCTGACGACAAAACCTTTTCCCACATCGCAGCTGGGTCACTCTCATGCTTTCTGGCAAACTCCAGTCGTGCTTTCAGATGGTACTTTTTGAGTAACGGCTTCTTTCTTGCCACCCTCCCATACAGGCCAGTGTTATGCACAGCTCTTGATATGGTTGACTGGTACACCATTACTCCACTCCCAGCCACTGAACTCTGTAGCTCCTTCAAAGTGATTGTTGGCCTCTCTGTGAATTCTCTCACAAGACTCCTCCTTGTTTGAGCGCTGAGTTTTGAGGGACAGCCTTTTCTTGGCAGTGCCTGGGTGGTGTGATGCAGCTTCCACTTCCTGATTATTGATCCAACTGTGCTCACTGGGATATCCAAACACTTGGATATTATTTTGTACCCTAATCTATGCATTTGTATTACTTTATCTCTAACTTCTGTAGAATGCTCCTTGGTCTTCATTTTTCCTCAGATTCACAGCCTGACCAATGATCCTTCAACAGTGGGGTTTTTATACAGAAAATGTGACAGCAACTTTAATGGTTCACAGGTGGAGGCCAATGGTAAGGTAATTGTGTCCTCGTCAAGGCAATTTCTTTCATCGGTGTAAACTGGGAGCTTCCACAGCACAGGGGTTGAATACTTATGCAAGCAAGATATTTCAGTTTTTTATTTTTCTTAAAAATATTTCCCAACATAAAACCAATATCACCTTACAATAAATGATTTTGAGTTTCAGTGTTTTAAAATAAAATTTCAAACAGAACGAAATTTCAGTGTACCATTTGTAATTCAGTAATATGAGAGAATTGGTCAGGGGTCTGAATACTTTTGCAAGGCACTGTATGTTCACTTTGCAATGAATATAAAAGAAGACGTACTCACCTTTAATATTGTGTTGGCAGTTATAACCGGCGCCTCGTCATTCACTGGCATAACGTTTACATAGACAGTGCAGGGCTGGCTCTGCTTCCGAAGCTCAGTGTCATTGGCAATGATGGTAAAATTATCAGACGTCGTCTCACTGTCATCATGCAGATAATAAATGAACTCCTGCTGAACCTAGCAGAACAACGAAAAAGAAAACACGCTGCAAGAGGCTTCCAAAGACCTGGAAACATGCGACCTCCGCAGAGCGGAACAAGCTTCACACGTACTTGCTTTCTGGTGAACACAAGGAGCTTCACGCCGGGGGATCGGGAGTGCTCTATCTGCCCATGCTGCGGAGGCTCCCACACAGAGTACTCCAAGTCCAGGCCAGCAAAGTGTTGGCTGGTAACTTGAATGATGTCCTCTGTCAGCGCCTTGGCCGCTCCTTCCTTCAGCGTGATGTTGGACACTTTCAGTGGGATTAGACGAGGTATAACATCAATGCAGACCTGGAGTCCCCCAACCTCAGTCACTCCATTGGAGACCTGCAGCTCGATGCTGTCCTTGTGCTGATCGGCAGTGACATGCACATACTGGATGTTGCCATCATTAATGTCTTGCTGTGTGAAGCTCTGGATAGGGGCTTGTTCACTTCCCAGGTATCGCCCCTCCCCTTCAGCAAAGCTGCGGATGTATCCGTAGGTAGGAGCGATCTTAACAGTGTAAACGATTTCCACAGGTAAGCTATCTTCATGCACAACCTGAAACCAACCAGTCAGCACAGAGGGAGTGTTATAGAATCATGGTTTCAACCAATGGAGACTCCTTAGAGGAGGCAAGGGAGGCAGTGCCTCTTCAAAATTTCAAAGAGAGAGAGAGAGAGAGAGAGAGAGAGAGAGAGAGAGAGAGAGAGAGAGAGAGAGAGAGAGAGAGAGAGAAAGAGAGAGAGAGAGAGGTTGTGTAGCATAATAATATAATAATGTTCAATAAAACAAAACTTAAATAGTCAAAAATGCAAGACAAAAATGACATTTTAACCTAAACCCTAGATTCAACATGCCTATATTAACCACAGTACTAGCAATGACAGGTGACGTAGTCTGAACCCTGGTTTTAATTTGAGGAGCAGCTCATACCCTCCCGCCCCCTACTGAAGTGACCAGAACAAAAAGAAATCCATCACAACAGTAGAAAATAAAAACATTTGAACACAGCTGTTTTATCACCTTAATAGCCAAACTGGCGCTTGTCTTGTGCAGGCATTTTTAAAGCTAGAATACAGTAAGTATGTGGTCTTCAAGCAATTAGGTTTTTAAAAAGAAATGCAGTACGGAATTGGAAAATATTCAATTGAGAAAATAATGACCTATGAATTCGTGCTGGTTTTATTATTACTAACTGTGCTCGTATTCGTCATACGTGTAGTGTATGGAAAACAGCAAAGGATTTGTACATTTTGATGAGTTTAAAATGCTTCTACCTGTAATTTTAGTTTCTAAATACATACAGTATTTCTTCTGAGGCTAGATATAGCAAATATTTCAAAGCAAATATCAACAAAAAGTAGGCAGAACGGAAAGTAATAACTACTGTGTTCATTTAAATTTCACTTGATCTGTTTTGTGTTTTTTTCTGTTTTGATGTCTAAAAAATACATTTAATTTATAATGCAGAAAGTTAACATTTAAACCACGACGATGATGCAAAAGTAATGCAAAATTCGGCGTGGCAGGGAACTCACAGAAATAATTACACGCTACGATTGCTGCTCACATTGAACAAGCACCCGTATTTACTAGGACGTCAAAAACCACAATGAATGACTTGATTTAATCCATTTACTTTACTGTGCTACAAGAGATTAAGAAAGAAAGAGCACTTTTGTTATTTTTAATTTCCTGCATAATTTAGAGGACTGATCTCAAACCCCAGTGCACTAGAACGGACATTTTGAAAAGAGCTTTGAAACTGACTTTAAAGTTGTAAGTGTAAAAAGTTGTCAGGATGTTTACAGTGAAAAGAAAAATGACCCCCAAGCCATCTGCCTTTTATTCTGCCTCCCCATTTTTTTTTGGTCACCAGTCGCCACTGACTTCAACCTGTATTAACCTAAACATTTGAGACAGTTGCTGCTTCCTATGTATAAAAACATATCCTACTGGAGCAAAAGCCATCCAGCAAGAAACTTAACTTAAACTTTACAATGAAAGATAAATGTGAACTACACCTCAAGTTTTCTTTTACTGATCTTCACAGGCTTCCCCTCTTCTACCAGAAGAGTTCTGTTGTGCACAACCTTTGGGGGGCGCTGGTGACTCTCCAAATACACTCGGACAAAAACTCCAGCATCCAGACGGACATCCTTAACCTTCACGGTAAAGTTGAATCTGTCCACCAAGTTGTTACTGTTGTCATGTTGATAGACCAGGTGATCCCTTCTCAAATCGTGCTGCGTGAAAGAATCCACTAGAAGATCATTTATATGCAGTCTGCCATGCTTTGGTGGGAGAAACAATTTGTAGGTGACCTCCTTATCGTCTCTTACATCCATGTTGGTGGCCACACTGAAGTTGGCTGCGTTGAAAGACGCTGCATGTCCTTTTTGTACCAGCAGCCCTGTACTGTTGGCTATCTGGATGTAGGGTTCGTGTGCACTGACCTCCAGCAGCGACGATGTATAATGCTTCCCATCAGTCACAAACAACACGAAACGCCCGTAATCTGTCCCACGGTGCAAGAATAAGACACGCCTCAGCTCCAGGTCTTCCTGATGGAACTGGTAGAGCTTGTGAGAGGTGTCATTCACAAGGACCAGGTCCCCGTTCGGTATTCCGCGTCGAGTGTACAACAGCTGGCCATTGTCAAAATCAGAGTCCCCATCGTGATAGCAGAGATCTTCCACAGTTAACAGTTTCTGACCATTTCTGGCCACATGGAAGATCTTATCAACAACACGCACTGGCTTCTCGTCATTCTTGAGCTCAATGGAAATGTTAAAGGAGCTCTCCACAGCTGCAGCCCCCGCCCCAGACTTGTTGAGGGATGCAATGAAAGTAAACTCATCATGGGTGGTTTCAGAGTCATCGTGGACGTACAGAATGCGTTCCCCAAGGATATCTGCGTTGGTGAACACCGTCATGTTGTCATTGCTGGAGGCAGAGTCAGAAAGGTTTATACGCTTTAACTTCCCATGTTTGGGGCTGCTTGTGATTTTGTAGAACATTTCTTTTGTGATCAGGGTTTCTGAAAACAATTCCTCTTTTGATATCAGTTTACTTTCTCCCTCGATTAAAGAAAGCCCAGTATTGGTTAGGATGATACTGTTGACATCTGCCTTGATGGCAAGTTTGAAATCATAGGCCCCTGAATGTGCGTGTTTGGAGAGAACCTGGAAGGTAAACATGTCCTTTGAGTCTTCACGTGGTCTTTCAACCAGCTCATATTCTACTTTCTGCTCAGTGACATTTCTTTGGCTAAAAGTTGAGTTTTTCTTCAACACTTTGTTGTTCAGCAGAAGCTTGCCTTTCTTGGGTAATGTCAAAAGCCGGTAATACAGATTGTTTTCCGCTACTGTCACGCCTTCAACAATGGCATGGAGGTGTTCTGAATTTAGTGCCACTCTCCTTACTTTGTCAATTTCTAGTGCACTGTTTTTCAGTAGTTTATACTGAACCCATTTCACTGTAACTGGAAAGAACAGTTCCTCGCTGGCCAAGCTTCCGATACTGACTTTGCATTTGAAATTGTCAGTAGCATTGCTGGACTGAGGTTCCTGGTAAGTGCTCACGTATCGCACACGTTCACGTTCGAGTGTGCGCTGGGAGAATGTGCTGGTGGGTTTCCACTCTCCGCTGGAGTGCCACCTCTGTACTTCCCCATACTTGGGGGGCTCAATGATATCATACCGGAGATCTAGCTCCTGTTTGACCGCATTAGTCTGTACTGCCAGGTGGTTGGTACCAATCAAGGCCACTTCTCCCTGCGTCACTTCCACACCTGTGTTGTTTGCAATGTTATAATCCAGTGGTATAGCCATTATTCGCAGGACCACGGTGTTGCTCACTTTATCCCCGTCACTGACTCTTAACACAATCCTGGAGTTTCTCACTCCACTATGAACATACTGTATTCTTCCTTCCTCCAAGTCAGTGTGCGAGAAAGTATTTAGAACTTTACCAGGGTTCTTAGTGTTTTCAAGATAGCCAGCATCTGCATTCAGGTTACCCAGCACTGAAAACACCAGCTCTGTAGAATTGCTGTCGACGTCAGTGGCTTTCAACACATCAGTTGTTAGAGGCTTCTTTGAGTTCTCCAACAATACAAAGAGGTTTCCTTCAAGGAGAGTCAGTTCTGGGGCATCATTCGTGGGGGTTACGCTAATGTTAAATCTGTATTGCTTATTTCCCTTTAGATAGGGTGGGACTTCTTTCTTGCTGCTGGCAAAGACAGAAAACATAAAAAAGTCAAGGGGATCCTCTGAACCACCATGAACGTACATAACCCTACCATGCCAGAGGTCCAACATGGAGAAAGTGTTTTCTTCTTGATCCTGATCTATATCCAACCTCAGCTGCCCGTGGACAGGCTGCTCTTGGATCTTAAAAACGATCTGTGACTGACGAATACCCAGCTTCTTGAATTCCAGGCTGACTTTAATGTGCTTGGACCCGAGAGATGCACGGCCCCCTTCTGGAACCACAAGGTTATTGAGGGCCAGGAAGCTGCCATGCTTCTTTTCCTGAGGCTTGGCGCTTGTAGGAATGGCAGCAGATGTGGATGGGATTTGAGGCAGGGGGACAGTAGTGGGGGTGGCTTGCATTGTAGGCTCTGGTTCCTTTTCTGGTTCACACCCCACGGAAATGTCTTTAGTAACCTCAGCATTCTTTAGGCCCATTTTCTCAGAGTTGGCTTTGATGTCTTTCAAGCAGCCTTTAAAGGACCCTCCTCTGGCACGCTTTCCTGAGACCGAGACCAAGCCCTGATTCCGGACTTCTGCTCGAGTGCTATCATCTATACCCCCTATAAAAAGGGGACCCCTCAGACTAAGAGCCTTGTTGGGGGAACTCAGGATTTTTTTCACGGTCTCCTCATCCACTGTAAGCTGAAGGTTCCTCGATGTAAACTGTAGTTTTATGTAATGCCATTTCCTATCATTAACTTGACTAAGGGAGGAAAGCTCATTTTTACTCCCACCTTTTCCCACAACCGCAATGATCAGCCCTTCTCGGATCTCCATGGCTACAAAGTCTCCCTGACGAGCAGAGTTGTACAGAAGAAGTCCTTGCTCAGCTGATGTGTGGACCATGCACTCAAATACTCCTCCCTCTTGCACATTCCAAAGTGGGAAAGAAATATAAGCTTTGGAGCTGAAGAAACTGACCGGGTCGTCTTCACTGGCAAAGAACTGAGGGCTGCAGCCCAAGGACACCTCGTATACATGTTTGAACCCGTAATAGGACCTGAGCGAGGACAGCAGATTATGCTGGTTAAACAGGAGCTCATCAATGCACCCTCGAAAGCCGCTGGGCTCCGTGACGAGGTACGGTTTGTCCAGACCTCCAGTGCCTCCCACGTACAGGCCCTCCTGGATGCTGAGATCATGCAGCAGGCCTGGCATTCTGACACTCGCTTGAAAGTGCTTGTCCACAGTCAGGGTCACGCTGTTATTGTCATGCTGCAGTTCAGCTGTGTGCCAGGCGAGATCATTCAGTGGGGTGCCTTTCTCTGAGCGAAGTATGCGCTCCCCAGATCCCAAGTCCAACTTCACCTGAAAGGAAACACAGATACGATCAAACATTCTCCAAGGATATTCAAATATAGACATTTCATTCAGTGCTCTCTTTTGTGGGCAAACATTAACAATGACAAAGTATGCTTTTGCAAAGTTACATTTGAGTCCAAGAGACAACACTTAAACGGTAATATAAGCAGGGAAGACTTTAAAATGAAGAGGCTGTGGAATGCTGTTCCTTTATTCTGCATCTAAAGTGCGTTGAAGCGTGCAATGCTTTGGTCTCACTGTCCTGTATCAGGCAAAACATCAAAATGCAGCTCATGTTTGAAGCCATATATGGTATAAAAGATTTTTAGTGTGAATTTATGGATTAAATCCATATAACCTAAATACTGCAACATGCTGGACATATGTGAATCAAATCAAATAGAGATGCTGCTATAAAAAGTAGTGAGTGGCCCAGTTGAGATTGATGTCATATTTAAGTTTATGTACCTTATTTACATGGAGTGAAATACAGTGATTGATGTATTTTTGAAATCAGGGAATACGCTTGTGAAAACCTCCATTGCTGCTGCAATGTAAAGGCAATCCAATGCAGTTATCTGCTGTTCCAGCACAGTCATGCTATTGCGAGTACCTGTAAGCGAGTGGAGTGCAGCTCCACCAGGCAGTAGTCTGTGTGCCCTGCTGCCAGGAAGAGCATGCCGCTGGGTCTGGAGGTGCGGAACCTCACATACAGGGACGAGCGGGACCACGACTCCACCGTTTTCAGCTCCATGTAGCCGTCACCATAGAAAGAGGCTGCGAGGAAGAGACAGAGCACTGAATTGCATAGCAGGAGGCATACAAGCATGATCCACATTGATTTATTACCTCCAACATCACCATCTAACAGGATTAAAAAAGATGCCAGAAATAGACAAACAGAAAACAGTGCATTTCATTAAAGACATTTAGAAAGACTTATTACATTAGATTGTGTTGAGGAAATTCAAACTAGATTAGGAGAAGAGCTGTACATTATTTTTTTATAATAAGATTGTCAAACTGGCTGTAATAATAATAATAATAATAATAATAATAATAATAATAATAATAATAATAATAATAATAATGTTACATATTTTGACAAAATAATACAGCTGTAATAGAAGTAGTAGTTTGGTGACCCCACGGTATTCTATTTATGAAATGCGTATTTCTTCATCACTTCAAACACCAACTCTGATTTGTGAATTGAACAGTTTCCAGTATATGTTGAGTACTTGACTTTTGTTGAAGGATTTGGGATCACAGAATATCGTGGCTCCAATGTTTTAAATATTTGGTCAAATCCTATCCTTAGAAAAGCCCATAGCTGATTTTGAAGAAAGTCTGAAGTACTTTCTGAAGGTCAGGAGTGTCATTATTACTAATGAATTGCACTTTTACAGTACGGTTCAGTCATTTCAGAAACAAACAAGGATTCCTCCTCACTTCTGTGTGTTATTAAACCATCAGGGTTACTGTTTCTGCACCCATGGCATGTTCAAAGTCATCTCAAACCATCAGGGTTACTGTTTCTGCACCCATGGCATGTTCAACAAAGCCATCTCAAACCATCAGGGTTACTGTTTCTGCACCCATGGCATGTTCAACAAAGCCATCTCAAACCATCAGGGTTACTGTTTCTGCACCCATGGCATTTTTAACAAAGCCATCCCAAACCATCAGGGTTACTGTTTCTGCACCCATGGCATGTTCAAAGTCATCTCAAACCATCAGGGTTACTGTTTCTGCACCCATGGCATGTTCAACAAAGTCATCTCAAACCATCAGGGTTACTGTTTCTGCACCCATGGCATGTTCAACAAAGCCATCTCAAACCATCAGGGTTACTGTTTCTGCACCCATGGCATTTTTAACAAAGCCATCCCAAACCATCAGGGTTACTGTTTCTGCACCCATGGCATGTTCAAAGTCATCTCAAACCATCAGGGTTACTGTTTCTGCACCCATGGCATGTTCAACAAAGCCATCTCAAACCATCAGGGTTACTGTTTCTGCACCCATGGCATGTTCAACAAAGCCATCTCAAACCATCAGGGTTACTGTTTCTGAACCCATGGCATGTTCAACAAAGCCATCTCAAACCATCAGGGTTACTGTTTCTGCACCCATGGCATGTTCAACAAAGTCACCGGCATAGTTTACCTGTCTCTGAGCAAGCCTGAACAAGGGATTATTGAAGCTGTTTAATTCATCCAGACACAGTAAACTCGTTGGATCTTGTAACAGACATCACATTCCAGACTCACAGTACTACAGGTGTGCACAGACACAGTAAACTTGTTGGATCTTGTAAAGTGAAGCTCCCTGTGCTACAACAGACATCACATTCCAGTCTCACAGGTGTGCAGATTCACAACATCCAGGGTCTATAATTACAGTCTGAATTCCTCTGAAAAGTTACCTTTTTTTTTAATTTAGTCATCGCCAATGTTTTTTTGTTTTTTTACCCCAGTTTTCTCCCCAATTTGGAATGCCCAATTACAATTTTTTCAACTCTGCAACTCGGGAAACGGCGGCAGACACACGTGTCCTGCCAAGCCATCTTTTTTTGCGCTGCAGGTCTACAGCAAAGCCCCAGACCCATAGTGCCGGAGGACAACACAGATCTGAGTGGCTTCTACAGCAGACCCGCAAGTGCCCTATCGTCCACAGGAGTCGCTGGTGCGCGGTGAACCAAGGATTACCCTGCGACCTGAACCCTCCCCATCCAGGTGGCACTCGGCCAATTGTGCGCCGCCCCCTGGGAACTTCCGGACACGATCTGCGATGGCATAACCTGGACTCGAACCAGCGATCCCCAGGCTATAGGGCGCATCCTGCACTCCACGCAGAGCACCTTTACTGGATGCGCCACTCAGGAGCTGAAAAAGTTACTTTAATAAAAATGTATTTGTTATTCTCCAAAATAACCACTTGGGTATTTAACAACAGTTCAAAGTTCAACAAGTCCTTGTACAACACGCTGCTTTCACAGCACTTAACGTTTTTGCACAGACACAAGATTTTGGGTCCGAAATAGAAAAGTGCTTAACTTGCTTTTCTTATTGCAAGGTAATATTATACTGAAAGCAAATTTAATATGAGCTTTCAGGGGTGGGGTGGTTGCACTGGATTCTCCTGGCTTGTATTTTGAAGTGTGGGGTTTAAATGGGTTTAAAAAGACAGCACATCTGTATGTTTGAAGTATTTGATTCTGGAATTGGATTTGATTCTGGAATTGACTGACATTGCTCTCAAAAGCTTTAAATGTCCCAAGTTCAAAATAAAAAAAACAGAATGAGAAATGTGTTTGTTTTACTGTCCTGTCTTGCCCTGCAGTGTCTCTATAACACTGAGGCCACCCATCTCTTTCTCTGTTCCACAAAACATAACTCTCCCGTCCCAGGACAGCCAGTCTGCTGGCGCCATGGCTGTTTGAAATACGATAGAGCATGTACAGAACTGGCAGACAGACCTCCAGCAAGTACAGCCACAATACAACAAGACACATATCCTCTAGAAAGAAACAGAGAAATAAAGAAACATGCAGTTATACATTCAATTTTACAAGAACCAACACGTTCACGTTTATCTGATTTTATACAGAGAAATTTTGATGATAAAAAGAGTTCAAAGCCAGGACTTCTGTACCTGTGATTCTTTAATTCAATTCAAAAAAAGAAGGAAGAAATACTTTAGAAACAGATAGGCCTAAATAAAAAATACAGTTCTTATTGGTAACGATTGAGAGCACAGTTACCATAATAGTACTGAATCATCAACACTACAGTTACCATAATAGTACTGAATCCAGGCACTGCATGAATACCATCAGCACTACAGTTACCATAATAGTACTGAATCCAGGCACTGCTTGAATACCATCATCACTGCAGTTACCATAATAGTACTGAATCCAGGCACTGCTTGAATACCATCATCACTGCAGTTACCATAATAGTACTGAATCCAGGCACTGCTTGAATACAATCATCACTGCAGTTACCATAATAGTACTGAATCCAGGCACTGCATGAAGACCATCAACACTGCAGTTACCATAATAGTACTGAATCCAGGCACTGCATGAAGACCATCAGCACTACAGATTAAATACCAATGTTTATTGCCAACAAATGCTTCAAAAGAAAGGTTTTGTATTCTTGTTTTAAGCAGCCAAACACAGTTGGACAATTAGCTGAATAGTAAACTGAATTACTATATTTCAAGTTCCCAAATACAGGACACTGCCGGCGGGGCATCACATTTTAAATGTAGCCACGTAGCCTACCTTTTTACATGTAGTCAGTCTGTTCCTGCTGCGCTTCTTCCAGTTGTGCCCATGCATATTTCTCTGTAGAGCGCATCCTTCTCAGCAGTGGTTGATTGCTCATCAAGTAGCCATGAAAGTATGTGCCGGAAGTTGTACTGTACAAGCAGGATCCTTTTCAGAGACTCAACCGTCAAGTTGTTTCTTTCCTTTGTCAACTGGCTTTGCATCCATGAAAAAACTTGCTCTACATTTGCATTGTGAGAGGGGACAGCAAAGAAAAACTGTACAATCTTTAACAGTTCTGAGTGACATTCAATGTTTTTGGACTTCTCAAATTATTTGCTCCATTTTTGGTGTGCAAGCAATTTATTGAACTCTTCATCACTGTAGCATGCTTCCACAAATTTCTTGAAATTGCTGAACTGATCAAAGCACTTATCAATTTGCACCCCCTTCTCTGTCAGGTATGACATAAGATTCCACATCATTCCAATTTGGCATCTCACTCAGGGCAATCCACATGAAACAAGAGAAGTCTTCCTGGGGTGCCATCCACATCTCCAAATATTCTAAGCATGTGCTGTACAGACATTATACTTTTGCACAAAATATGTTACACTCTTCATCACGTTCCTCCTTGCGCTGGGTGGGTGGTTTGTTCTGTGATAGGAAGAACGACTTTAAGGCCGGAAACATCTGAAGCAGCCTTGTAATACCTGGAAATAAGGACAGCCAGCGTGTCTTGCTGTGATAAAGCAGCTTTCTGTATTCAACATCAACAAACTCACAGTATTCCTTCAGAAGCTCACTTTGGACAGTATGAAAATAGTTGTAAATCTTTAAAATAATGCTCTCAATGTCAACATCAAGTGTGTCTGCTCCGTGATGGACACAGTTGTTCAAAATCTGTGCTGAGCAACCCACACCGATTAAAGTCTAGCACTTGAAAATTTTCAGGCTATCTCAGAATCAGGGAATGTCTTTTTCAGTAAGAAAGACGTGCAAACCATTGACTTGAAACAATAATGATGCGTGACAGTATGACACACTAGAATGCCTTCTGCGGCAGTAACAATCTTGCTGCCTTGTTTAACAAAATAATCTGTTAACTTTGCTGATGAGCTTTCTCCTCGAACACACTTCTTGCGTTTCTCAGAATCAACATGAGTTTGCAAATCAAGAGCACCTTTGTTTGCAACAGAGACATACGTACCAGCTCTACATATCAAGCACTCTGCTTCCCATTCCACTCAACCACTACGAAAACTCAGAGATTTTTTCTTTAGTTCTTCAGTAAATTTACATTTTCGTTTTGGCATTGTGTTCAGTGATAGGTCACTTCATCCAACTCTCATGTGTTTAAAACAAATCAAAATCAACAAGTAACAAACTTGATTTGAACTTTTAGCTTGGCCTGCAGCATTTACTCACCACTAACTGCGTAGCAGTGTCAGTGCGTTCCACGCTGCGGTTGCACCCACATGACAAACCGCTCTTTCTGACTGCAAGGCTGTAACGTCTGCTCCGTACACACACATGCCGTCAGCACAGGCGCACTGCTATAGGGCAAGCTGGGAATTGCAGTTCTACCAGCATTGATTCTGAAAAAAGCACGAACAAGGCAAAATCCCACACATTTATTCATTTTTCAAAAATCCGCCCGTACGGAGATCGGAGGACCAAAAAAGAGGTAATGTCCGGGAAAACCCGGACTTATGGTAACCCTACCTCGGCCCCTCCGGTGATCTTCACTGGTGCGTTTCTAAATCCAGTGAACGCATGTAACGAGTAGTGTACCCGTGTTACACAACAGCTTGCTTTCTGAACTGGCATTAATTATATAGAACTGTCTTAGAAACCACATGGGCTGATCTGCTGACACTCGTCCTCATCAACTGACAATAGAATCACATCACTGTGATATGATCAATCAATCCTCACTGTTAGAATACAAACACTGTATTCACATTGGGACAGACTCTATTTACAGGACCACCCGATTCTGGGACGTGTGATGTACATACTAGCGGGGTGCTGACATTCCTAACTGCCTTTAAGAAGTATTTCAAATCGGCAGGTATTAAATAAATCCATTCATTAATGTGTCGATTTCAGAACCAGACAAGCTGACCTTCTCTGGCCTGTACAGCTGCGTACCGATCAATGGCAATTCACTCTCACATTGAGGTTTAAAAGCCCATTGATTGGAAGCGACTTTTCCTCTCATCCGGAGAGCTGACATTTACATTGCCACAACGAGGCTGTAAACTGACAATGACATCAGCTGAATTGTCAGTTTAGCGTTGTTCGATTTTAACTACTGTAAATTTTTCCCTTCTATAACAATACTGCATGCATGGCTTCCTGTGAATTGGCCCAAATTACATGGTGATTTTCGATTTCCTGAACAGCATGAAGATCATGCTGTGTATATGCTAGTCATAGTCGAGCACTGATTGTGAACTGCATCATGTCTTTATTGTTTACGTGTTTGATAAGGGCTGCCATAGGGAATCATGAGCACAGTTACTCTAGTAGTTTCATGAGATACCAGTGGTATAAGCCTCTGTATTCAGTACAGCTACACATTGCTCTGCTAATGAATCATGAGGACATTTACTCTAGTAGTTTCATGAGATACCAGTGGTATAAACTCTCTCCCAGCTTTAGTGTGTGTAGCTCCCACAGTCACTCGATTCAAATCAACTCTCAAGACCCACTTGTTCTCTCTTGCTTTCAATGCTCTTTAAGCCTGATATCTGTTATTAGCTATTGTCTAATTTGCTATTACAGCTTTGACACACACATCCACAATGTTTAGAATTCACATCCTAGCCTTTTATTTAACGTATTATGCTTGTATTTAATGTGTTTGCATTGTTTTTACTGTTTTGTAAATAATTTACTATGTCCTGTATTTCGCTGTATTTAATGTATTATGCATTGTTCCTCACTATCTTGTAAAGCTCTTTGTGATGGTGGTCCACTATGAAAGGTGTTATATAAAATAAAATTGATTGATTGATTGATTGATAAACGGCTGAGGTATCAGTGGTACAGTATAAACACTGAGGGATGAATGAAGGTTTTAATTATTGACTTTTTTGGCACATTTAAAAAATAATCTGTATAAATATCTATAAAGAAATCAGTTTCTATATTTCAACATTTTCTAGCAGAAAACATTCCTTTTGCTTATTTTATGGAGAACAAAAAAAAGACACTCAAGCTCTAAAAACTACATTCAACTAAAAATTCCACCAAAAAAAATGTCGAGTCAAAAGGTCCATTGCCATGACGTTTGCAGTGGAAAATTACAGTAATGTAGCTTTCATAGCTTTGCAGTACTTCTGAAGAGCTGTAATCAGGGAGTCATTGCCTTCTCCAGTAAGGGCTCCTGACACTGACACCTTTCATCAGGGGAGACATGAAACACCTGTTCTGCAGCTCTGCAGGCCTTTGAAGTAGACTGGCTCACAACATCTCACAATAACACTGCAGCTCCATAGAGTCTTGTAAACCTAGCTTTCAGAAACAACACAACATCTCACAATAACACTACAGCTCCATAGAGCCTCATAAACCTAGCTTTCAGAAACAACACCAACACATCTCATAATAACACTGCAGCTCCACAGAGCCTTGTAAACCTAGATATATGAAAGTGTGACATACAGATGTCTGTCTCCACAATATCCCCAGCATTATAATAAAAGGTCACATTGGCTACCCAGTGCAACCTCAAATGCAAGAAGAATTGCACCATCCCAGCACACCAGAGTTTCTTCTCCTGTCATAAACATTCCTAGGGTTTCTTAAACATAAGAAAAGTATGAAATGAAAGTTCAAAACTCTTACTTTGGGAGGTTTCCAAACAGAGAGGAATAATCTTTGCTTTTAACATTTCAAGGAATAAATCCTGCATTTTTTAAATAACATCCAGCACTGTGGAGATGAGTTTGCTAAGCCTGTGTTACTCTGTGTCCAGATGGTGCACTACTGAATTAGCATACAGTACCACAGTCTCTTTCTCTTCCAATGCATTACTAATGTATGCTTTTCACCAATATATTGGACACTCCAGTGGGATAAATAAAAATCACCTCAATTATTGTGTTGCTGTTTCCTGTTTCCAATGTTACCAATCCTGTACATTTCAGATTGGTAAGAAGAGAATGTACTATCAGCCACATGGAAAGCACACATCCTCTGACATACAATAGCGCTGGTCAAACTGTAAAAACTGTACTGAAAATAAACAGCAATAGTTACAAAGTGAAAGGCACAGCTTCAGCACACGTGTACTGGTTTAGAAAGAAGTGCCAATGAAAAGTACCCCAAGAAAGAACACTTTGGATTTAGGCTGAGAGAAATGGCTGCAATACCCAAGAGTACAACACAAGTGAAGTTAAGTGTGTGGTACTTGAAAATCTCTATATCAAATCAAAGCATAAAGAACAAAAAACAGGCAAATAACTAAATAAGAAAATGTATTTCAAGACTAAGGCCATGATGGAGTCTTTTTCAATGATTTCTTTGGAGCACCTGGCAGAGCTAATTCTGCATATGACCCACAGCATGCTCTCTTGATCCCATCCCTTCTAAATATCACTAGAAATACTTTATGCTGTCAACACACACATCAAACAAATTATAAATGAACCACTTGCCTTTGGCATAGTTCCTTTAGCACTCAAGGTAGAGGCGATTACTTAAAAAAACAAACTTGGACCCTAAAGACCTCAATAACTTTAGGCCAATTTCCAATCTGCCATTTTTATCAAAGGTTCTTGAACGGATTGTTGTAAACCAAGCACAAAGCAATTTAGCTCCCAACAGCATGTATGAGAAATTCCAGTGTGGATTTCGAGCTGCACATAGCACCGAGACAGCCCTTATTAGAGAATTAAATGTTATATTCCTTATCACTGTATGGTATTGTGTGTAATGTTGTATTCCTCATGACTCTTGTATTGTGTGTAATGTTGTATTCCTCATGACCGTATTGTATTGTGTGTAATGTTGTATTCCTCATGACTTTATTGTATTGTGTGTAATGTTGTATTCCTCATGACTCTTGTATTGTGTGTAATGTTGTATTCCTCATGACTCTTGTATTGTGTGTAATGTTGTATTCCTCATGACTATTGTATTGTGTGTAATGTTGTGTTCCTCATGACTCTTGTATTGTGTGTAATGTTGTATTCCTCATGACTTGTATTGTGTGTAATGTTGTATTCCTCATGACTCTATTGTATTGTGTGTAATGTTGTATTCCTCATGACTCTTGTATTGTGTGTAATGTTGTATTCCTCATGACTCTTGTATTGTGTGTAATGTTGTATTCCTCATGACTCTTGTATTGTGTGTAATGTTGTATTCCTCATGACTTTTTTGTATTGTGTGTAATGTTGTATTCCTCATGACCGTATTGTATTGTATGTATACATTGGCTACATACATCACTTCTTAAATATTGCAGTTGTGTCTCTGAAAACTGTCTGGGTTTATGAACGGAAAGTGGGGTTGCAACATTTCTCCTTATTGTAGTACAACTTTTTTTTCTAAAGAGATCAATTCATTTCTGGAGCAAAACTAATAATAAACAATACGTTTTTAATAAGTTATACTCAATGAAAACTAGCTGGTTACAGAAGTGGTAGAGATTGTCAAAATCAATACTGGGTTCATACGGGATTGCATAGATCACGTCTATTAGTGTATGTACAATCATAGTAGAATATTAAAAAAGATGGATATTACTACATTTTCGATTAATAAAACTTGTTGACAACAAATCAATGTATCTTGTAAAAAAAACACTTTGTTACATACAGTAGATACGAAGTCAATGTTCCGGCGCATATAAGTTATGTGCAGTATGTAGTTGCATCTTAAATGGAGCAAATGGTCATGAGCGAGAACAGCTGCACGGACCTAAACAAACAAAACTCCGCTTCATGGGGGTCGGCTGTGAATGTGCGTCCAGAGCAAACAGACTGGAAAAAAGTTCTGTCAGACCTTACCTCCAAATGCAAGCCTGATCAGTGCACACACGACCAGCAGTCCTTGCCAGGGCACTAACCTCGTCGGACAGGTTTTAAAGAAGTTCATGTCTTCAGAGTTTCGTGCGTCCGGAGGAGTTCTGTTACTTCGTTACATTTCTCCTTTACATTCCAATCACAGAACTCATTCATAACCCGCACACTGCGAGCGCTGTACCTGCGTTTCATTCGCGTTGGCGACGTCGCTGACGTACTATACAAAACTCCGCCTCCCAAACTCCCCAGTCCAAAAAAAGTACACAGGTCATGATTGGCTGATGCGTGCTTTGTTTTGCAGTGATTCACTTCTGTGCTTTTGTTTCGGAGTCGTTCATTCACCATGAGCAAATAAATACATACAAATTCCAACTTTCGTGGCTGTAACAAACGACATGTCTCTCAGCCCCACCCAAGCCACACTGTCCAGTTTGGGACTGCTGGTTCTTCAGTCGCTGCATGTCTGTCACTGTGTGACCGCCAGTTTACTAGCGCCATGCATCATTATCGCAGGGTCCTGACAGTGGAAATTGATTTTGTAATTTTGTCATGCTATGTATATGTGTTTCTTGAACGTTTTGTTATGTTGTTTACATCTTTATATAGCTAATAAATAGACCTCAAGGTTCTGTTTGAACGTATAATCACAGTTGTCTGATTCCTAGACAGATTATTTACACACTTTAGACTTTAAGTATCTATGAAGAATGAGAACTTCTTGTCTTCTTTTTTCCGTGTGTAATTGAATATATTTGTGTGATTCTTGTTTATAGTTTGATGCTCTGATGAAGGTGTGAATGCACTGAAACTTGTTTTTGTTTTGTTTTAAATAGGTAAATTATAACTGAACTTTCATCCAATATTTTTGTGTGATAAATACATTTTACTTGACCACATGTTATGTATGTTTGTTTTTAAATGTTTAAAAAGCTTTTAAAAAAAAAAAAAAAAAAAAAAAAGCTTGTCGCGTGTTTGTTTGGTTCATGCTCCTCCAAAGTGAATATTTCAATTCGGATTTCATTGAGGAACATTGTGACTGTGGAGAGCAATAAACTAATACAAATGCTGAACGACAAAGTCGATTTGTTACCACTTCTTGTCTGCACATTTCACTTAATCACTTACAATTAGTTTTTGAAAATGTTTAATTAAACAAACAGTAGAGGTGAGATTAACTTCTAACCTATATACAGTATTAAAACCAGGAAAGACACTGTTTGGCGGTAGCAGTTGTATGCATTACAAAATGACCACAACAAATATATAAATTATACACTACCATCCCGTTGTAACAAATATGCGATACAGTATAACGATTCTGCATATAACTAACAACCCCTTTGAACCGATTATTGAAGAACGTGTAATAAATAATTTTGCATTGACTATCGAGAGTCACAGCAGTGTTACTCCAGCCTTTCTTCAAACTGGACTGGGCTCTAGTCATTGCAAAATGTACTCCTTGCTACTCTATTCCCATATGCAATCTGAATAAGAAATCCTAGGGCTCCAGACACACGCCCCTGTCTTAGCTCCGCCCATCTATGACATATTTGTCCTATCCTTTTTACGATCCTTGATTTGGTCCAATAGGAATTCCACTCCCACAAATCCAGACGGACTTCCTGTATGGCCTGTACTGACTGTCTCCGCCCCACTCTGCAAAGGTAAATGTTGACGTTTTTTGGCTCACAGACCGGAAAAATTAAACGGTATCGGTAACCTGTTATATATAACACGGTTAATGATAATTGTATATTTTTGGCCTAAAACTAGATTTTTTTATTTGCACAGAAATAAGTAAATAAAGGATCGGGAGAACGTTTTAACCTTGACTCTTGTTTTGTTTTAGTTTTACTGTTTTTTTTTTCTTTTCGTATGAATACATTGCAGTGAAGCTAGGAAAACAGTACATTTCAGTAAATTTAATATTATTCCCAGATTCAGTGTGCTGAGGGTGTTAATAATAGATGTAAGCTACGCTGGTGTATATTTCCCCCCCTATGATTTTAAAGCAAGAGGCCGATATGGAAGTATAATTCAAAAAACTGAAAACAACTACAATTGCTAAAACAAACAAAAAATAAAACAAGCCAATGATCTCTTCCGGTCCGTTGCTTTAGCGCTCTTGTTTAGTTTCCACACCACAAAGAATACTGTAACGACACATCATATTTGAAATACTGTACTGCCAAAGCAATTAAAAGGGAGAATACTGTCTAAATCCGCTAGGGGCCTTATCATTTGAACTTGCGGCAAGTAGAGTGATGAAAGTGGGCTACTACAAAGGCAGTTCCTCCTTTATTCATGTACTAATGCACTTAGTTGCATCATCTTGCTTGTCCTTTATACAAAATAAAATAATTCATGAGCATTACTATTTTTAGAAATGAACACTCTGAGTTGGTATCGCCCTGAGTCCTCGATCAAGGTCATCTTCTAGTAACTGTCCGATTGCAATGAGTATTGTTATATTGATAGTATCCATCCCCAGCAGGGAATACATATTATATGTATAACTATGATTATAAATCTACATTAATACTGATTAATATAATAATAGCACATGTGTATACAAGGCCTATATATGTACAGTGCCATGAAAAAGTATTTGCCCTCTGTCTGATTTTCTGCATTTTTGCATATTTTTGACACTGAATGTTATCAGAACTTCAACCAAAACCTAATATTAGATAAAATGGACCCTGAGTGAACAAATAACACACACATTTGATACATATTTCATTTATTTATTAAAGAAAGTTATGCAACACCCAATGTCCCCGTGTGAAAAAGTAATCGCCCCCTTAGACTCAATAACTGGTTACGCCACCTTTAGCAGCAATAACTGCAACCAAACGCTTCCTGTAGTTATTTATTAGTCTCTCACAGCGCCGTGGAGGAATTTTGGCCCACTCCTCCATGCAGAACTCCTTCAACTCAGTGACATTTGTGGGTTTTCGAGCATGAACTGCTCTTTTCAGGTCCTGCCACAACATCTCAATGGGGTTTAGGTCTGGACTTTGACTAGGTCATTCCAAAACTTAAAATTTCTTGTTCTTCAACCATTCTTATGTAGACTTGCTTGTGTGTTTCGGATCATTGTCTTGCTGCATGACCCAGCTGCTCTTCAGCTTCAGCTCACAGACGGATGGCCTGGCATTCTGTAGAATTCTCTGATACAGAGCAGAATTCATGGTTCCTTCAATGATGGCAAGGCGTCCAGGTCCTGATGCAGCAAAGCATCCCCAAACCATGACACTACCATCACCATGCTTGACCGTTGGTATGAGGTTCTTACTGTGGAATGTAGTGTTTGGTTTTCGCTAGACATAACGGGGCCCATGTCGGCCAAAAAGTTCCACTTTTGACTCATCTGTCCATAGAATACTGTTCCATAACTCTTGAGGATCATCCAGGTGCTTTTTGGCAAACTTGAGACGAGCATTCATGTTCTTCTTAGTGAGCAATGGTTTCCGCCTTGCTACTCTGCCATGAATCCCATTTTTGCCCAGTGTCTGTCTGATGGTGGAGTCATGAACACTGACCTTAGCCGAGGCGAGAGAGGCCTGCAGATCCCTGGATGTTGTTCTAGTGTTCTTTGTGACTTCCTGGACGATTTTACGCCTTGCTCTTGAAGAGATTTTGGCAGGACGGCCACTCCTGGGAAGATTCACTACTGTCCCAAACTTTCTCCATTTGTACAATATGGCTTTGACTGGTTTGGTGGAGCCCCAGAGCCTTAGAAATGGCTTTTTAACCCTTTCTAGACTGATAGGCATCAACAACTTTTTTCTGGAGGTCTTCAGGAATTTATTTTGTTCATGGCATGTGCCTCTAGAACCTGTGTGCTGACAACTTCACTCTGATGGTAAGGGCCAAAGTTAGTCAGATTTATATTGGGCAGCGCTGGCCCAAATCAGGCCTGGTTGTTAACCAAAGTACTCAAACAGCTGACCCTAATTATCCCTTTAATTGGGTTGAGTTAACTAGGGGGTGCAATAACTTTTTCACACCTGAAGATTGCATGTTTGATTACCTTGCACACCAAACAAATGAAAGAAGCACCAAACTTTGGTGTCATTTTTTCTCTCAGACTCCCTCTATATACTACTACAACCCACAAAAAAAATCTGACCAAATACAATGTGAAAAATGTGCAAAAATGCAGAAAATCAGACAGGGGGCAAATACTTTTTCATGGCACTGTATATGTTTATTTCTATGCTGTAATGCTGTAGTTGCAACCCTGTGTGGTTGTTATTGGTCAATTTAAAGAAGACAATACAAATAATTCTAAAAGAATTGTCCAGCTAAGGACTCTTGAGCCATATACACCCCATTGAGTTTAAAATAAAGACGGTTAATGGTAAATGTATTTACTTCAAATATTTTACAATACAAAAACTCATTGAGGTGTAACATCTCATTTAGAATAAGTGCCCTGGTGCAAAGGTGCTGCACATGCATACAGTAAATGTGAGTGAATACAAAATGAAGGCAAAGTACAGGTAAGGTACAGTACTCATAATAACACTGTATAGTCACAGTCATATTTCTCAATATATATATATATATATCTCGCCTATTTTCATAGTCCTCTACCTTTAGATGCAGAAATAAGAAGGCTGGTGGATGACCTGTACCTTCTATAAGAGGAACCACCATGACTAATAAACTACCCTCCCATATCCAATAGATAAAATTCACACAATCAGCAATGCAAATTAGGTCTAGTGATCTGTGCGCACAAATAAAATGTAAGTACAATATACGAGTGAAAGACAGTTAATGCATTTAAGATTGTTTTGTAAAACTCAGGTACTGATGTTCTTATTAGTCCTGTGCAGGGCTGTATTGTTCTTATTTGTCCTGTGCAGGGCTGTATTGTTCTTATTTGTCCTGTGCAGGGCTGTATTGTTCTTATTTGTCCTGTGCAGGGCTGTATTGTTCTTATTTGTCCTGTGCAGGGCTGTATTGTTCTTATTTGTCCTGTGTTCTAATTTGTCCTATGTACCATATATACTGTGTATATCTATCTATATAGGTTATCACATGGAAAGTTAAATAAGACTTAACAACTTTGTTTGTATGTCCTTTTTTTTGCAGGATGCTGCTCAAATTCCATGTCTGCATTCCCATTGCAGCAGGGTCACTACTTGTTGGAGTTCCTTATAGCATTTCACTATTAGCGCAGTGGCTATATGGCTGGCCCAATAAACCTGGCTTTAGAAAGTATACAGAAGCATTAAAACCCAGGTACTGTTTGTTTTTAAATATGACGCCAAGATGAGACTTATTACAGTCCATACCCCTTTCTAAATCAAGCATGTGACTTCAGAGCAGGCTTAGCACGAACCTCATGCAGCTCATCATTAAAGTAAGCAGACAGTCCTGAAACCATCACTGGGCACAGGACAAGTTCAACACCCCTACTTCGATCAGGTTCTCAGAGAACAGGTCACATATTATAGTATAGTATTGAAACAGGCTCACAGTGAAATAGGGCACGTTAACAGATTGGAAGAGGGACAGTTACGGTACTATATTTAAATCTCATATAAAGATTGTCTTTGTCAGCTATACTAATAAGTCTCCCAGTTTTGTTTCATTGCATAGATTCTACTGTGTTTAATTTGAAAACCTTATTCTTTCCTTAGACGTATATACTGTTTAACAGTCGCTGTCCTGGAAATGGTGAAATACCTGCAGTACGGTAAACTGTATATTCAGTGGAAGTCCTGGTATAGGAATAGTGCCAATTCTAAATATTGTGTAAAGGTACGTGAGAGTGAGACAGAACATTTATCTGCTTGATGATTGCTTCATATTCAGATCAAATCATTCTAGATCGGTCCAATATCGTTAGAACGAAACTGAAAACATGTGATAAGAGGTTTGAAATCATTCTAGATCAGTCCAGTATCGTTAGAATGAAACTGAGAGCATCTGTCATAAGAGGTTTTAAAGTTTAAGGACATTGTTAACAGATAGAGGAACACACTTCAGTACAAAGCAATGGTAACTTCAGGTGAACTGTGGTTACAAATATTTTTAATTAACTTGCAAGGAACTACACATATATTGTATACAATTCCTATGTTGTTTTTACTTTAAATAAGCTTAGTTCAATATTACCAACCAAAAGAGCAAATAGGAAAACAAAGATGTGGAAGTATTTTAATTGAAATCATGCAATATATTTCAGTCTAGCTCCTGCACTGCTGTGTGGAGTGACGGGAAAGTCATGCAAGCACGCTTTGTGCCAAATTTAGCTGCATTGGCCTTTGATTTGCATATGGTTTCGGGCAGAAAGTCCTCTGGGGCTAGTTCACCTCTTCATGCTCCAACAGCCACTTCTTGTCCGGTGCCAGGCAGAGACTGCGCTTCATTGCTCAGGTTCAGCAGGTGAAAATAGTAAAATACTGCCATTGAAAAGAGAACTCTGCTTTGGAGGGTTTTCATTCAAATCGTGGCGTAGTAATTGAATGTTTTTTAACAGGACATACATTTTGGCCGGCATGGTAATAAACTGGATTTGTATTACTGCCCCCATGTGGACGGCCCTGGTTCTGCACTGTCTCCTGCTGTGATCTTCGTATATGGCGGGGCCTGGGGCTCCGGAGAGAGATCTACATATTGCCTCTTGGCAATGCAAATGGCAAAGGAGTTAAACAAGCCTGTCATCTGTCCAGATTATTCCATTTATCCAAAGGTAGGAGCGCAACATTTGGTAGGGGTGAAATTTGATAAAGTAGTCTGCTATTACCATGGCACTTCTGATAATAGATAAGGAGGAAAGCATTCAAATGAAATACAGTAGAACCTAGGGGCTCCCGAGTGGCACATCCGGTGCTCCGTGTGGAGTGCAGGATGCGCCCTGTAGCCTCTAGGTCGCTGGTTTGAGTCCAGGCTATTCCACTGCCGACCGGGAACAGGAGCTCCCAGGGGGCAGCGTACAGTTGGCCGAGTGCCGCCCGGGGGTGGGGGAGCTTAGGTCGGCCAGAGTGTCCTTGGCTCGCTGCACACCAGCGACTTCTGTAGACTGGTCGGGCGCCTGCGAGCTTGCCTGTAAGCTGCCCAGAGCTGCGCTGTCCTCCGACACTGTAGCTCTGGATTGACTGCATGCTGGCCAACAGAGTGAAAAGAAGCGGTCGGCTGACGGCACACGCTTTGGAGGACAGCGTGTGTTCGTCTTCGCCACACCGGAGTCAGCGCAGAGGTGGTAGCAGTGAGCTGAGCCTAAAATACAATTGGACATTTCAAATTGGGAGAAAAACTGGGTAAAATCAATTGGGACTAGTAAATTTATTAAAAAAAAATAAAAATAATAATAATAAAAAAGAAATACAGTAGAACCTGTCCTATCCAATCCTATGCGTTACCCTCTGTTAACAGATGGACCTCTGTCTTTGTGTTATGTTTTACTTCTGTGCATTAAACAGAAAGAATGGAAGCAAGTGGAATTATCACCACAGTGCATTCGAATGGCATTCCTGTTTGGAAAGGCACAGTCATGCTGCATTACTTGTCAATCAGATCAATAGACATGTGGCTTCCCTTTCAGGGCAATGTGATGGAAATGGTCCAAGATATTGCTGACTGTATCTTATGGAGCAGAGAAACTGGGCACACATTTAACATTGACAAGGCAAGTTTGTAAAGGCTGTTTCTTTAAGTTCCTTACTGGCATGTTCAGGCTTTGTTTTGTACAATCAATGTGTTTCATAGGGAATGTACTGCAGCTAATGTTACTACAGTACAACATAGTGCTTGGCAATCATTTTTTAATGAGGACAATGATACTGGTAGATATGATGTATTACATCAGAACTGAAATCATTCTGGTTTATTATTCCAAATGGGGATGAAATACTGTTAATTTCCATGTACTATATACATCCATGTGGAGGTTTTATCTGATGTTGAAACTTGGATATAAGAGAATTTAAAGCTATTACTATTTCAGTATGGAGCGCAGATAAAACCCTTTTGTGTTTTTATAATTGGTCTTTGATTCTTGTTTCTAGCTAGATTTATTTTGCAAGGGGAAAGGCTGGGAGGAGGATATATTTCACATTGCTTACAGATTCATACTTTGGAAACGCTTTGGGCAGATCACTGTGCAGATGCCATTCCACTGTCATGTTTTTAATTATGTGGTAGTGTTGGATTTTTACTAATATCATAAGTAGTTCTGATTTTCTTTCATAATATTTTCATTTTGATGTATGTGTGGTTTTATTTAACCATGATATGTCACACATGTGGTAAACAGTAATTCAACATTCATCAAATGATATTCTGCCACGACATATCGGATTACAGTTATGACATTATTCTGAGATCATTAAGATTAGATAACAATATATCGGTATACCAAAAAGAAACAGACCATCATCACTCAGTGTGAGGTTCATGCTCTTTTTTACCAGCAATATTTATATTAATCATCATTTTAGGATATATAAAATTGTAATGTATCTACATATTAGTTGATAGCCTTATCAGAACAAAAGCAATAAAGTTCCCTATTGTCGACCCCCTGCTGCAGGGTAGATGGTGTTTGTGTCTCCGTTGTGGACCCCCTGCTGCAGTGTAGATGGTGTTTGTGTCTCCGTTGTGGACCCCCTGCTGCAGTGTAGATGGTGTTTGTGTCTCCGTTGTGGACGCCCTGCTGCAGTGTAGATGGTGTTTGTGTCTCCGTTGTGGACGCCCTGCTGCGGTGTAGATGGTGTTTGTGTCTCCGTTGTGGACGCCCTGCTGCAGTGTAGATGGTGTTTGTGTCTCCGTTGTGGACGCCCTGCTGCAGTGTAGATGGTGTTTGTGTCTCCGTTGTGGACGCCCTGCTGCAGTGTAGATGGTGTTTGTGTCTCCGTTGTCGACGCCCTGATGCAGTGTAGATGGTGTTTGTGTCTCCGTTGTCGACCCCCTGCTGCAGTGTAGATGGTGTTTGTGTCTCCGTTGTGGACGCCCTGCTGCAGTGTAGATGGTGTTTGTGTCTCTGTTGTGAACGCCCTGATGCAGTGTAGATGGTGTTTGTGTCTCCGTTGTCGACCCCCTGCTGCAGTGTAGATGGTGTTTGTGTCTCCGTTGTGGACGCCCTGCTGTGGTGTAGATGGTGTTTGTGTCTCCGTTGTGAACGCCCTGCTGCAGTGTAGATGGTGTTTGTGTCTCCGTTGTCGACCCCCTGCTGCAGCGTAGATGGTGTTTGTGTCTCCGTTGTGAACGCCCTGCTGCAGTGTAGATGGTGTTTGTGTCTCCGTTGTCGACCCCCTGCTGCAGTGTAGATGGTGTTTGTGTCTCCGTTGTGAACGCCCTGCTGCAGTGTAGATGGTGTTTGTGTTTCCGTTGTGAACGCCCTGATGCAGTGTAGATGGTGTTTGTGTCTCCGTTGTCGACCCCCTGCTGCAGTGTAGATGGTGTTTGTGTCTCCGTTGTGAACGCCCTGCTGCAGTGTAGATGGTGTTTGTGTCTCCGTTGTCGACGCCCTGCTGCAGTGCAGATGGTGTTTGTGTCTCTGTTGTGGACGCCCTGATGCAGTGTAGATGGTGTTTAAGTCTCTGTTGTGAACGCCCTGCTGCAGTGTAGATGGTGTTTGTGTCTCCGTTGTGAACGCCCTGCTGCAGTGTAGATGGTGTTTGTGTCTCTGTTGTGGACGCCCTGATGCAGTGTAGATGGTGTTTGTGTCTCCATTGTGGACGCCCTGATGCAGTGTAGATGGTGTTTGTGTCTCCGTTGTGGACGCCCTGCTGCAGTGTAGATGGTGTTTGTGTCTCCATTGTGGACGCCCTGCTGCAGTGTAGATGGTGTTTGTGTCTCCATTGTGGACCCCCTGCTGCAGTGTAGATGGTGTTTGTGTTTCCGTTTTGGACGCCCTGCTGCAGCGTAGATGGTGTTTGTGTTTCACTGGAATGCAATGCTCTGACCCCTTGTTCTCTCTTATATACCCTTTGTTATAGAATAGAAATTCATAGTCCTTGAGCTGACAATGTATTCCTGTACACAGCTCACCCGGAGTGACAGATCTGGAGTAGGTGGAATAATTCTCATTGCCCATGTTCAGTGTGGGCTTCATGTTTCACTTATTTTCTCCAAGTTTTGAACCTGCCCCCCTTCTCGCTCCAGACAGCACATGTCATTCTGGTTAAATGGGGTTGTTGAAATCCCATGTTTTAGTTTCTGATTTGATCAGAGTAGGATTGTTTTACAATGTTTTCAGTAATAGCACAGACATTTTTGTTTATACTGCAGGGAATATTGTGACATTTCAGAACCAGTTTATGGTTAAATGAACATAGCTTTGCAGCTACAAAGACATGCTACTCCTGTGGTAATCCGTGTATTTCCTCCCATTGTTTGCAGCGGAACATTGTATTAATTGGCCACTCGGCCGGTGCTCATCTGTGCGCACTGACTGCCCTCTTTCTGGCAGCTGAGAGCGAGGAGATGGGAATTGAGCTCTCCAAACAGAGGGATATTTTAACATCTGTCAAAGGAGTTGTAGGTAGATATGGAAGAGGCTTCAGTTCCATGTGATGATCCTGAGGTGTATATCCAATAGCAGGATAAGAATGGCTTGGAAACCCAAGGGTTTGATTTACTCACATTTCTGCCAGTGTGGATCTCGAAACGAATGGTGTTAAAATACCAAATTTCCAAACTTGCAACCAAACTGCTGATTGAATAATACTGGGACAGAGCACAATACATGAAATAATATCTAAATATTATCTGTTCCCTAGTTTAATGTAACTTTCAAAATTATTACCAGCATATCCAGTTATGTAAGTTGTATATCCTGAAGACCCCCGTGTTTAGACTGCACTTGTAGATCCCTTGATCTGCCCCTCCTACTCTGCACTGGACTTCCCTGATCTACGCACCACGTTACTGGATCCTCATCTAATGCACTATCCTTGCACTATTGCACTGCTGTTATGTTGTTAATATAACGTGTTGTAATCCTGACTTGCTGCATCCTTGTTCATATTGTATTTTAGTGGTTTTATTTGCACTTACTGTAAACTATACTGTGATATATATTAAGCTTGCATTGTAACCTTGTATTGCCCTGTAACACCTGGAAGTCGCCTTGGATAAAGGCAGCTGCCAAATAGATAAATAAAATATCAATGAAGCAATATGGTCTAATAATTTTAAGCCTTAAACACAACAGAATTGCTGTGTTTTCTTTCTAGCTGTTAAAAGCTGCCTGTTTTGTCTCTAAGGGCTGAGTGGAGTTTATCATATCATGAATCATTACCAGTATGAGACATGGAGAGGAGTGGAATATGTTTCCACAATGCACAAAGCAATGGGAGGAATTGAGAACTTTGAGCATTATTCCCCAACCCTATTTGTGAAGACATTGACAGAAGACAAACTAGCCAAGTAAGAGATTATTATTGCATTGATTATAAAGTTCTATCCACTGTCGTAGCTTATACCGGGATAACTCAGCCTGCATTATTAAAAAACAAAAAAATATAATTTATTAAAAACGTAAATGAAGCAAACGGGTCCTTCGGCTTAGATATGCCAAATTAAAACCTCACTGCTTTAAGGAATGCTGTCTCTCTGCTATTTAAGGAGTGCTGTCTCTCTGCTATTTAATGAAAGTCATTTTCCTGGCTGCTGTATGCACCCTTGCTATGGTCAAAGGACATCTAGTAAGTTTGTAGCTGATGAAATCTTTATGTTCTTTTGTTTCTGTAGATTGCCTCCCTTCACTTTAATCCATGGAACAAAGGATACCATTGTACCTGTGGAGTCGACCCTCCAGTTTTCAGAGGCCCTGACTGCAGCTGCAGTGAAGGCTTCACTGTTCATCCTGCCACACGTGGGCCATACAGAATTAGTGACAGATCTCATGGGCAGCAATAGGAGATACTACCACACAATCCTGGGCTGCATAAAACAAGGCATTAATAAGGTTACTGCTCACGGTTAACAAATGCCTTGCTTTTGGAAGCATGTAACAGGAACCCATTTGTAACCCTGTTTTTTTTTTTTCCTAACGCTGTATATCTGTATGGTGATTTACTATTTTTAATGTTTTTTTAATTTATATATTAACATGCTTTAGTAATGATAGGCTTTATAACTAATGTTTATTTAAATGTATTTGATGGAATGTATTGCTGTAACAAACAATTGTTTTTTTGTATGCATTGGAGTGACATTTCACTCTGAGCAGCGTGCATTTGTTTCAGCTCCCACTGTATTAAATAGCAGGAGTGCCAAGTACTATGCAGAGCTGTCTGGAAAGATTGCACTGCAGTTCCTTGTGCTGTGTGTGCTCTGAGCGACTGCACTGGAACTATTCTTACACTGAGTGTTTAACACAATCGCATTGTTAGAGTGTAAGTATAACAGATATGTGGGAGTCCAGCGAGGAGAGACCTGCGAGGAGAGACTGTTGGAGAAAATCCGAACCTAACAGCACTCTGGAAGATGCCAACTACTAGACAGGTCTGTACCCTCCCCCCACCACTCCTGCTCCGACTACTACTGTACCTATCTGTCTCACCTGTCCTGCTATGACTGTCTCTCACATCCCTGTTATTCTGTCCTATCACTCCCGTCCTCTATCCTCTCTCCGCCGCTGCTCCCCTAACCCCTCTAACCTCATCCCTCTGCCTCTCCCCCTCTCCCACTCTCTCCCCTCCCACACTCTCTCTGGTGCCCTCTGCAACTGTTAGTCTTCTGCTAACAAAGCTGATTTCATCTCTGCCTTTGCCTCCCACCTCTCTCGAGTTCCTTGCTCTCACTGAAATCTTGCTCTCTCCTGATAACACTGTAACTGCTGCTGCCCTGTCCTCTCTCCAGTCCTGTCCTATACTCCACGTCTCACTGGATAGGGAGGCGGGACTGGTCTTCTCCTCTCTCCCTCCTTACTCTTTTCTGTCCCCTTTGACCTCTCCTCACTCTCTGTTAACACCTTTGAATTTCACGCTGTCCAACTAACCTCTCCCTGTCAACTCCTGCTAATTGTAATGTACCATCCCCCTGGACCTCTCACTCACTTTCTCGATGAACTCGACTATCTCCTCTCCTCCCTCCCCTCTCTGTCTACCTCAACTGTCCTGTTAGGTGATTTCAATATCCATCTATCCAACCCCACCCACTCTGCCGGATTCCTTCCTCTCCTTCAACTTCTCTCTCTATTCCCTCCTACCCACAAAGCTGGCCGTCAACTGGACCTCACCTTCTCCAGGGCCTGCTGCCCCTCCACCCTCTCTGTCACCCCTCTGGACCTCTCTGATCACTACTTCATCTATTTTTCTCTGTCTCTCCCCTTTCTCCCTACTTCACCTACCCCCACTGTTACCTCCCGCCGTAACCTCCGCTCTCTCTCCCCCTGTCCTTGTCTCCACCACTCTCTCACCTCCCTCTTAGACTCCTCCCAACTCTGTAGACTCTGCTACCTCCACCCTCTTCTCCTCCCTCACCTCCTCCCTCGACTCCCTCTGTCCCCTCACCTCCCGACCTGCCCGTCCCTACCCTCCCCAACCCAACTCTGGCTCACCTGTGTGCTCCGCTCAGCAAGAACCAAACTGCACTCTGTCGAAAAGAAATAGAAGAGAATGAAACTCCCTGCTGCCCTAGACCTTTACCGCTCCCTCCTCTCCTCCTTATCCACTCTCTCCTCTGCTAAACCCTCCTATTTCCAATCTATTATCCAATTCTCCACTAACAACCCCCGGAAACTATTCTCTACCTTATCCTCCCTCCTCAACCATCCCCCCTCCTCCTCCTCCCTCCTCTACCTCCTCTGACGACTTTGCCTCTTTCTTCTCCTCTAAAATCTCTGATATCCTCTAACTCTTTAACACCTCCCCCCACCCCCTCCCGCTCCAACCCCAACACCCTCTGTCTCCCCTACTAGCTCACCCTCCTTCTCTCCACTCTCAGACTCTTACCTCTCCTCCCTCCTCCAGGGCCACAAACCAACCACGTGCACCCTGGACCCCCTTCCCACTCACTCCTGCTCTACTCTCCTTCATCTCCTCCCTTTTCAACACCTCTCCTCTTTGGCCTCTTTTCCTCTGCCTTCAAACAAGCCTCTATCACCCCTTCCTCAAAAAACCTACCTTCGACCCCACCTCCCTCCAGAACTACCGTCCTGTCTCCCTCTTACCCTTCCTCTCTAAAACACTCGAGCAGGCAGTACACCGCCAGCTCTCTGCTTTCCTGTCTAACCACTCTCTGCTTTACCCTCTCCAATCTAGTTTCCGCTCTGCTCACTCCACTGAAACTGCTCTCCTGTCTGTCACTAACTCGCTAAACTCTGCCCGTGCTGCCTCTCTCTCCTCTGTCCTAATTCTCCTCGATCTCTCTGCTGCCTTTGACACTGTCGATCACTCTATTCTACTATCCTCTCTCGCTGACCTGGGAATCTTTGGCCTGGTTCTCCTACCTCTCCGACCGCACATACCAGGTAATCTGGATCAGTCTTGGGTCCTCTCCTGTTCTCTCTCTATACCTGCTCCCTGGTTTCTCATACCATTTCTATGCTGATGATGCTCAGATCTTTCCTCCGCCCCCCCAGCCCACCATCCCCTCCCGTATCTATTACCTGTCTGTCTGCTATCTCCTGGATACACTCGCATCACCTCAAACTCAACCTCTCTAAATCTCCATTCCTCTGGAATCTAGCATGCTCTCTCCCTCCTCCTTAGCCAAGAACCTCGGAGTAACCCTGGACCCCTGCCTCTCCTACTCCCAACACATCTCCACTCTATCACGTACCTGCCGTTTCTTCCTGAGCAACATACAAAGAATCCGACCTGTCATCACCAGACTGCACCCAGCTACCTCCAGACCCTCATCTCTCCTTACACCCCCACCCGACCTCTCCGCTCATCCGCCTGCACTACAAGACTGGCTTTACTTCCTCTAAGCTCCCCTGCCTCCAGAGCCTGCTCCTTCTCCACCCTCGCCCTGCAGTGGTGGAACGACCTTCCCATGTATGTCAGGACTGCCCAGTCCCTGACCACCTTCCGGTGCCTCCTCAATACACACCTCTTCAGACAACACCTGTAAAACTCAACTCTTCCCTTCTGGACAATATAGCACTCTGCCTTTAATGCACTTTAACTTGCACTTATCTGCTCCCTATTTTACTGTATTTAATCCTGCACTTAAGCCAATCTGTACTATTTTGTATTTCACCTGCACTCATATCTAACCCTGATGTAACCATCAACACTGTTATCTGCTCTTGAACTGCCCTGATATCAAATCGTACTGTGTTTTGTATTTGGTCTTATTAGGACTGAAGTCATTGTATTTTGTATCTTGCTCTTAATTGTACTGTAATTCTTGATATGTATTTTTGTATACACTGTAAATCGCCCTGGGTAAGTGCGTCTGCTAAGAAATAAATAAATAAATAATAATAGTAATAATAATAGTTTCATTTTCATGTATATTAATCCTCTTTTATTGTTGATTTAACATGTTTATGTTGTATCTGACACATACAGAATTATAGATTATGATTCATTCTACTGAGCTTTTTCTATCTGTGTTTGTAACTCACTATAAATCTCCATTTTCAGAGAGAAAGCACCAAGTAAATCTGTTTCAGGGTAAAAAACCCCAAAACTTTCTGTTGTATTTAATATATTTTTTCTTAAGAAACGCACATATTTCATCACAAGAATTCCTGCCTTAATAAGTGATACTGATCACTGTCTTTGTAACTTCACAGTATTTTATAGATTACATGTTTTTAAATGTATTAAAAGTTATTATCTGAAGAAACATTGTGATTTCCTACTTTAATTACATCAATACAAATCCAAACGATTCTTCATTTCATTACATTTTTCAGTGGCACATTGGTAGTAGGGCAGATGCTTCGGCGAGAGCCAGTGCAATGAAAGGTCTTTTTACAAATGAAATGAACACCACAACACAGCAGCTAGATCAGCTCTCAAACAGGGCATGACGTTTTACTACATGTTTTGATGTGTTTCAATTCCCATTTGAAACAGAAACATATTCTTATTGTTACGCACAGTAGAATTGCCAAGAGCCCCCTTGTTATCCAGCAGATCTGCTGTTTTAATGGTCAGTTTGGGGCATGCCAAGTGCTGCTCTATGGGAGTTTGATAGGCTATAGCATTAGCAGCTTTATTACATTACAGCTCTTGTAGAAGCAGCCACCTCTTCTGCTGCCTTTGAGTTTTTACGTTTCAAGATCAAAGCCCAAGGCAGCTGAAATCCAGACTCCTCTGATATGTTGTCTTGTATTCCAGGGGGTTGAATATGGAAGCTGTTCCCTATCATCTGTCTGCTATTTCCTTCACAAGCCACAGTCTGAACCCCCTACTGTATGTCTAGACTGTATTCTGGGATCTGGAATAGCTTGGTCAGGCTGCTGGTGGAAAAGCAACTATACTTCAGTTGCCTTTCTTTGTTATAAAGCTTATCAAGGTTTTGCATTCAGAATTATTAGTATCAATATATTTCAGATTATCAAATCTCAATGACATTATGGGAAGACAATACACTAAAACCTGCTTGGATTGTGTGTACATCTTTGCTGTAGCTGGCTGAGTTGAGTAATATAGTAAATGTGTGTTTTCATATATTTTTTTTGTATAATATCTGGTTCCATACTAGGTCCTCTAACACTTCCTAGGTGTTTTCACACCAGTTGGGTTATCAGGTTCAAAGCATGTCAGTGGCTACAAATCCCAAATCAAACCCTGTAGGTGTTTGTGAGAGACGTGGGTCCTGATCAGGCAGATGTTTATATGCTAAGTGTCGCTGTTCTTGTATTTAGTATCTTTAAGACGCTCATTTTGACGAGTGTAAACCTAGAACTGCACAAATGTGCCTGCTGTCCCCCGGGATCTCTTTGAAAAGAATGTGTTGCACCTCATAGGGCTGGCCTGCTGAATAACATTTTGAATGGTTAGTTTTCCAGTTCAGAAATATTGCTAGGCTTCACCCAGTTCACACTTTTTCTGATGCTGAAGTATTGACCAATACCTTCAACTGCTTGCTTGCTGTTCTTGTTTCTAACAGAAGAGGTCAGTATTCCCAATCCCTGCCAGTGTGCTGTTTATTCACCTTGCATGCTTTTCACCTCCGGAATCCTGGGTGGAGTCAGCTGAGCAGCAGTGGAGATTAGTCCACATTACAAAACCACCACACAGAAGTCAGTATTTCCTACCTCTGATCTATGCATTTCCAAGTATATTAAATGCACATTTAAATGCCCTAATTGTAGAGGAACAGTCTATACTCAGATATACGCCACCCACTGTTACAAGTTTAAGTGCTGGTTAAATGAGTGACAGATATGTGAATGCATGTCCAGTCCACAGTGTTGGTGTGTGTGTGCCTTGCCATTGTGATGGATATCTGCGTGTGATGTTTAACAGAGAGTCTGATATACGAGTGTAGACTACATGCAGTTGAATGAGATCCTAAAGGTAGATTGCTTATCACACAGCTATCTAAACTCCTACAGGGTTTACCAGGTCTCAACAAATCTGATTTTATCCATTTAAGCTGCTTTACGGTTTCCTTGTAAACGTTTACAGCTTCTGATCAGCACCAGACCTGCCTATCAAAGTAGAGCTGACAGCAGAAACTTCTCAGTTGTTTGTGAGAGACGTGGGTCCTAATCAGGCAGTTGTTTGTGAGAGACGTGGGTCCTGATCAGGCAGGTGTTTGTGAGAGACGTGGGTCCTGATCAGGCAGTTGTTTGTGAGAGACGTGGGTCCTGATCAGGCAGGTGTTTGTGAGAGACGTGGGCCCTGATCAGGCAGTTGTTTGTGAGAGATGTGGGTCTTGTTCAGGCAGTTGTTTGTGAGAGATGTGGGTCCTGATCAGGCAGCTGTTTGTGAGAGACGTGGGCCCTGATCAGGCAGTTGTTTGTGAGAGACGTGGGTCCTGATCAGGCAGGTGTTTGTGAGAGACGTGGGTCCTGATCATGCAGTTGTTTGTGAGAGACGTGAGTCCTGATCAGGCTGAGTATGCTGTTGTGTTACTCCAGCTGGAGTCCAAAGTGTCAGATGAAGATGAAGGATTGGAACAATATGTTTCTCAGTATTGAAATGCATCGACCCAATTGAACCCCTGAAAACAGGATGACTGCAGTTAAACAGGACTGGAAGAAATACATCATTGACAATAAATGCACAATGTGGCTGGGTTCACAATGAGATACAAAAACACACCTAATCTTGCAGTGCCTTGCAGACAGGTGTTGTGAATTAAAGTTAAAATATCCCTTTAAAACAGCAGGAACCCCTCTTGCTGCTTACTAGTACAGTAGCATGTTCAAGGGAGTCATCTGTTCAGGATAAAAAACATCTGGCAAGGATGTGGTGCTTTGATCAACAGCTAACAGTGGAGCGGCTTCAATAATAAAAGCATGATGTATTCTTACATCACTTTAGCTTTACCTTACTGTAAGGAGGTATAATACAAATATTTTGCGACACGTGTGCATTTTTATAAGTCTTGCAGTGTTACTCAATGCTGTTCTCCTACTTGTGGAGCAGGTTTGGTAATAATGGGGTTTCGCTCTTGCCAGTGAAAAAGTTCCTAGCTGTGTACATGGAAATAGAAGAAACAAGGTGTTTTAATGAGGAGAGTATGCACACAACCTCAAGCTATGTGGCTACAACCCACCACTAAGGTCATTCTGTTCTTTGGCCAGTCAGTGTACTTCTATAATTATGTTGTAAGGTAACCGATGCTACCTAAGTTGTCATCCATGTATCCAAGACACACATTACTGCAGAAGTGTACATTATTTAGCCCTCAAATCCTACCCCTAATGACAACATATCTTAAGTATACTTCCCATCTAGTAGCTAACCACTACCTTCAAAACTTCCTTAGCCTGGACAATATTCTGAAATGTGTTTCTGTTTCTACAAAACTGACTATTGATTTTTAACCCCCCCGCTGCACTCCTCACTGCCCTCGGTTTCACAATCTGTCATTTTCAGGAAGCCTTCCTTCCTTCCTTCCTTCCTTCCTTCCTTCCTTCCTTCCTTCCTTCCTTCCTTCCTTCCTTCCTTCCTTCCTTCCTTCCTTCCTTCCTTCCTTCCTTCCTTCCTTCCTTCCTTCCTTCCTTCCTTCCTTCCTTCCTTCCTTCCTTCCTTCCTTCCTTCCTTCCGTTAAACACAAGTTTTTATACCAGCCCAACCAGTACAATACAGGTGTACACTGTTTTCAATTTAATCATCAATTAAACAATTAAACAACAGTTTAACTTTACGCAGGTTTAGGTGCCTGGAATATATAGTGTTTTGTTTTTTTTAACACGGGACACCTGGCACTAATTCATTTATACAGTCTACCATGTGCTAAAATAATTTAATCTATTCAGTCTTGAACAAAGAAGACTATGCAGCGATCTGATTCAAGCATTCCGAATTCTAAAAGGTCGACAATGTCGACCCAGGGGACTTTTTTGACCTGAAAAAAGAAACAAGGACCAGGGGGTCACAAATGGAGATTAGATAAAGTGGCATTTCAAAACAGAAAATAGGAGGCACTTTTTTACAGAGAGAATTGTGGGAGTCTGGAACCAACTCCCCAATAATGTTGTTGAAGCTGACACCCTGGGATCCTTCAAGAAGCTGCTTGATCAGATTCTGGGATCAATAAGCTACTAACGACCAAACGAGCAAGATGAACCGAATGGCCTCCTCTCGTTTGTAACCTTTCTTATGTTCTAATATTATTATTAATATTATTGTTATTATTATTTTAGAGATATTTCCTGGTGTGAATTCCGATCATGTTGTTAATATTAGTTTAAAAATAAGTAATGTTAATTATATTATTGCTTTAGTTCTGCTATATATATATATTTAGAATCTTTTCAAACTACTCTCTATAAGAACATAAGAACCACCAAGATGAATTGTTTATTGTTTTAATGTGACCAAAAAAAAAACCTTTATAGGTGACAAGGTAGCAAAATGTTACGCTTATACAAATTTTGATGAGCTAGCACAAATTATTATTATTACTATTATTTATTTCTTAGCAGACCCTTATCCAGGGCGACTTACAATTGTTACAGGTTATCACAGTACAAAGTATTTCATTATAAAATATCACAGTACAAGTTATCACATTATAAAATATCACATTACAGAATATCATAATACAGATAAGAGCAGAAATGAAAGTACAATAAAATCATTTCAAGTAAGTGCAGTTAAACTTATAGTAACTATTTGCTTCTATGAGTGAAGTCCAGTAAGAGCATGTAGTAAGTACGATACATGGATGAGAATGATTTCAAATAAGAGCAATTACAGAAAACGTGAGTACAGATACCTAGAAGAGTAAAATCAAATACAAGATATAGTAAGTAGTTATAGGTAGGAAAAGTAGCTGAATGCAGCAATGTATGAAGAATTTCAGTGCAAATACAAGCTGATGCAAGTACTGGTACAAGTGGGTGCCATACAGTCGATGGTCGAGAGTGTTTACAGATGCTGTTTGAACAGGTGTGTCTTGATGAGGTGCCGGAAGGTGGTCAGGGAACGGGCAGTCCTGATATCGGTGGACGTTGCACCGGCGCTGTTCCGTGTCCGGTTCTTTTGTTTCGGTTTGTTTCTAAGCATCTTTCTGCTTGGATGCATTGTTTCCTGTTTCTGTGTGTAATACTCGCCTGGACCTGGTTGGAAATACTGCTTTTAATCAGGGATGTGTCGAGTTATTTTAATCATCTCTATGCAGTAGATGTCAGTGTTTTCCCACTGTCTATATTGCGGGTTCTATTCCCTGAACTGGCATCAGTGCCACTGGAACGAAGGGGGCTGTGTTTTGTTACCCAGAATGCAGCGAAGCCGTGTTGGAGCAGGCTGTGTTGTTGGGATGTTCAGGATTAAAGATGGCCACCGGCAGAAGGAACAGGGACAGTAGCTACTCCAGCATTTCAGCGTTATTCATCATTGATGGATAAAATGAAAACAGAAAGCCGTCATTAACAAACATACAAACAAACCTTCATTCTCCCTGACCCCGATCCCTGTGGATTAAAAAAAAAAAAACTAATCAAAACAAAACCACCGACTGCCTGGTGAGTTGACAATACGTAAATATTTTCATTGGAATCACGGTAGGAAAGGGGCACTGCCAGCATTCTTTCCCAAAATATGGGAGTTTGTTCCTCATTCCTGCACGAACGGTCTTGTTATTCTGGTTGTGTCAATCATAGGTTAAAATCACATTTTACGAGGAAGTGCCAGTTTGACCATGTTCCTTGCTGCCAGGTCTGTTGTTGTGTTTCTGATTTATTTTGATTTTTTTTAACCGCTGTCTGGGGGGTTTACAGGCCGCTGTTGTCAGTTTAAGAGGGGTCAAACGTAGGTGCTGTTTGAAGGTATTGCAACGATACTTGTCATCGATCATGGCTAGTTCTTTCCCGACGTCGTTTTTTATGTTCTACATTATTGTCTGCCTGACTGTACACGTACTGTACAGAGGCGCCGGAATTAGAAGTGTGAATATTCAGTCAGCTGCAACGGTCTTTATTTTATCAGGGTGGAAATTGTATGTGTATGAAACAGTATGTATCCAATGAACAATATTGATAAGTCGAATTGTGTTCTTAATGTTTGTGCCGTCGTCTGTTGATACAGGGGTCTGATCGCCAAGGCGTTTTTGTCTGAGTGAGACAGGCTTTCCACTAGCACTGCACAATGTTAGTTACTAGATGAGTCATTTTGAGTTAATGCCTTCCCATTGTACATTGATGAATGCGTACTAGTAGTATTTTGCTGTTTAGAGCGTTTTCGCGACTGGTGGTATGAGCGATAACACTGATTTTGCAGAACTGCATTTTATAATCTAATGTAATATACATTTAAACAACCAGTAGAACATTGGCCGCTTTTGAAAGATTTATGTAACGCTAATCTGGTGCCTCGAGTTCAGGTATGTAACTGTACTGCAACGCGGATAAAGCAAGCCGGTTTAATACTGTATTGGGCTGTCTGCCCGTGCATGCGAATGTGTCAATTATTACAGGCGAATTGTTCGATCTGTGCATGCAAAATGTATTTTCGATAAAAGGCCTTTACTTGCAAGGCTATTATTATTATTATTATTATTATTATTATTATTATTATTATTATTATTATTATTATTATTAATGATATTATCATTATTATGTATTGTTATGATGCTGCATTATATAATTATTTAAATCAATATGCTGACTCTGACGCGATTGTTGCCCTTGTGGTTTCACTAGGTATACTATACTGCCTCGACTAACTCGACTGTATTTATTGATTTGACTTCTGAATTTCAGTCATCAGGCAAATTCTTAAACTACAGTACAAAATAATAATGAAAAAATACATCAAAAAAACAATTAAAATAATTTAGAATCCAGCTGCAGAGTTTGGGAAAACAAAAATGTAAAAGTTTTAAACAACCACAAACCTGCAGTTAGTAAACCAGCCCTTGATTGCCAGTATTTCTGACTTTCATTTCAAAACCATTCTGTTTCATCTGAACCGCCTGTAAACTACGGAAAGAATGCATGCCTGTTATTTTATTCAGGCTTGACACAATCAACAGTAGCAGCCCTCTTTGTAAAGTGTAATTGTTGACTAAAGGAATGTGTCTGCATTGTAATGCCTGTTAGAAAGAATGGTTAAGCATTTCTAAATGTTGCATTGCAAGCTGCTCACAGCCCACCCATTCGGATATAGTTGTAGCTAGAGATTTAAACAATCTTTTATTGTGGGATTCCACTGTACAGTAATCCGTCACGTATTCGCCCGTCACATAACTGTTTATCCACCATGATCATGATCTTCAGCAACATTATTATTATTGAACAGAGAAGATTAGTTCAGATATTGTAGATCCCACCAAAGTTTTCATACACTGTGTTGTATGTGATCCAATGCACTGCCATTGTTGGTAATGTCACAAGAGCTGTTCAGTGTGTTGATATGTAAATAAATCCTGTTCATCTGCGGGGTGTATCAACTTCAACCTCCGTCTCGATCTCCTGCCTGTCACTCAGCAGCGAATGCACGCACCCACACGACAGGCGACTACTCTGTCACAAACATTAATACCCGGTATCTTTCTAAAGGGATTTAGGGGAGGTCCCTGATAAAAATTGAATCTCAAAACAACTTATAATGGGAATCGATTCCATAATAAAGTAAGCCGCTGTGACAGTACACACTATGCTCTGTTTTGCACATACAGAAAGCAGCTCTTGCAGTACACACTATGCTGTGTTTTGCATATACAGTAAGCAGCTCTCACAGTACACACTATGCTGTGTTTTGCTCACAGTAAGCAGCTCTCACAGTACACACTATGCTCTGTTTTGAGCCCAAATAAAAGTGGATTCAGACTTTATTCCCAAACCACTACTGTCTGTGTGCCATGCAATGCTATAAACTGGAATTAAGGTAAAAATACATTCTTTTAAATAGAGCAGTCCCGTGTGTGCAGTGAGTATGAAGAAGATCTTGAATACTTTGAAATATTTGGCCTCTCATACATGGCCCCTGATCAGTGCTTGCTTTCATGTGTCACAGGCACCCCCATTACAGGCCCATAACTTCAAAAACACTTTGAGTTACATCCATGTATGACGTGGTGAGGTGTCAAGCCTCAACAAAGCAGATAATTGACTTAATAAAACCTGAAACTCGCAAAAATGAAGCCGACCAAAAAGCTATTTTGAAATGATCCTGTTGAAGAGTGTGCTGCTTGTGTGACCAGTTCTCCTGTCCATTAGTCATGTACATTAGTGCAGTCTGTATTTCCTACATTAAAGCCTGCTTCAGTAGAAATATAACAGCAGGTGCTATTCACAAAGTCATGAATAATTAAATTGTATTTTACTGTTTAAGGTTATTTTGCTAAACAGCTACCCACAGTATCTGAAGGAATGACTGATTCTTATACTGTAGTTAACTGTTAATGACATTTCTCATTTATTTAGTACTAATGCAGTACAGTGAGAAAAAACAACATTTTGTTCAACCTGGAAAAGCATTTGTGTTTTTTCTTTGCTTGAAACGGCGCACATCAGGAGTTTTCTGTTGCTGTCATTCAGGAAGTGGAATGAGGAAAGTTGAAGTTGAGAAATAAAGTGTGTGTTTGAGTTAGGATTGTGAAATACGAGTGTTTTAGAGATGTTTCAACCCAGACTGTTAAGTGATTGCACACATGCAGCAGTCTGGGCTCTTCTACAGTACAAACCTGTGCTGCTTGTTTGTGGAAGATCAGGTGTGACTGCTGTATTGCACCTAATACAGTAAGCACTGGGTCATTACTTACAGGAATGGACATAGGACCACAGTAATATTACATAGCAGTTTAATCTATTCCAGGTGTTAATACAAGCTTGATCACTCAGTGTATAACACATAGGACCACAGTAATATTACATAGCAGTTTCATTATTCCAGGTGTTAATACAAGCTTGATCACTCACAGTGTATAACACATAGGACCACAGTAATATTACATAGCAGTTTCATCTATTCCAGGTGTTAATACAAGCTTGATCACTCAGTGTATAACACATAGGACCACAGTAATATTACATAGCAGTTTCATTATTCCAGGTGTTAATACAAGCTTGATCACTCAGTGTATAACACATAGGACCACAGTAATATTACATAGCAGTTTCACCCATTCCAGGTTTTAATACAAGCTTGATCACTCGCAGTGTATAACACTAAAGTGTGTCTTACAGTACTTGTAGTAAACCCAAGATTGGATCAATGGAAGTCTTCTTTCCTTCCCTTTTTAGTGGAGGTAGCTCATGGGAGGAGGTGTTAATGGAAGTCTTCTTTCCATCCTTCTTTAGTGGAGGTAGCTCATGGGAGGGGGTGTTAATGGAAGACTTCTTTCCATCCCTCTGTAGTGGAGGTAGCTCATGGGAGGGGGTGTCAATGGAAGTCTTCTTTCCATCCCTCTTTAGTGGAGGTAGCTCATGAGAGGAGGTGTCAGTGGAAGTCTTCTTTCCATCCCTCTTTAGTGGAGGTAGCTAATGGGAGGAGGTGTCAATGGAAGTCTTCTTTCCATCCCTCTTTAGTGGAGGTAGCTCATGGGAGGAGGTGTCAGTGGAAGTCTTCTTTCCATCCCTCTTTAGTGGAGGTAGCTCATGGGAGGAGGTGTCAATGGAAGTCTTCTTTCCATCCCTCTTTAGTGGAGGTAGCTCATGGGAGGGGGTGTCAATGGAAGTCTTCTTTCCATCCCTCTTTAGTGGAGGTAGCTCATGGGAGGAGGTGTCAATGGAAGTCTTCTTTCCATCCCTCTTTAGTGGAGGTAGCTCATGGGAGGAGGTGTCAATGGAAGTCTTCTTTCCATCCCTCTTTAGTGGAGGTAGCTCATGGGAGGTGGTGTCAATGGAAGTCTTCTTTCCATCCCTCTTTAGTGGAGGTAGCTCATGAGAGGAGGTGTCAATGGAAGTCTTCTTTCCATCCCTCTTTAGTGGAGGTAGCTCATGAGAGGAGGTGTCAGTGGAAGTCTTCTTTCCATCCCTCTTTAGTGGAGGTAGCTCATGGGAGGAGGTGTCAATGGAAGTCTTCTTTCCATCCCTCTTTAGTGGAGGTAGCTCATGGGAGGGGGTGTCAGTGGAAGTCTTCTTTCCATCCCTCTTTAGTGGAGGTAGCTTATGGGAGGGGGTGTCAGTGGAAGTCTTCTTTCCATCCCTCTTTAGTGGAGGTAGCTCATGGGAGGGGGTGTCAATGGAAGTCTTCTTTCCATCCCTCTTTAGTGGAGGTAGCTCATGGGAGGAGGTGTCAGTGGAAGTCTTCTTTCCATCCCTCTTTAGTGGAGGTAGCTCATGGGAGGGGGTGTCAATGGAAGTCTTCTTTCCATCCCTCTTTAGTGGAGGTAGCTCATGGAAGGGGGTGGCTCGACCCTCTCAGAATATCGAGAATCCAGCCTCGTTGTCAGCTCACAGTCTCAATTAAAAACCATTCGTGCTTCTGATCTCCAGATTCATAACCTTTGATACATGACGACATTAAAAAGAAACTTGTTTTCTTAGACATTCTTACTAAAAATGTACTACGCGCACTGTGCACATTACCAATGTAAAGTATTTCCTTAAATAAACATTTCCAAAATGAATTCCAAATAATGACCTATGGAGCTTTTGTTCAAGCTGAAACTTTCTTCTTGTACTGTATGTTCCTAACATTAGGGGTGTGATGAGGTGACAGTAAGATGTGTGACAATGAAATGCAGGCTTCTTTGTGTCTAAACCACAGCTAGGCCGTCCCTTCCAGTATGCACTGCCGTGCAACATTAACATGGATGACATCTCTTAACAGTATTGATGTTAGGAATGGGTTTACTGTACCAGAACAAAAAACAAACATAACTGCTGAAGTTAGTGAAGATTGAACCACTGTCTACTGTGCATACAATACAACCACAGTGCAGACTGAACCCCTGTCTATACAATACAACCACAGTGCAGATTGAACCCGTCTGTACAATACAACCACAGTGCAGATTGAACCCCTGTCTATACAATACATCCACAGTGCAGATTGAACCCATCTATACAATACAACCACAGTGCAGATTGAACCCCTGTCTATAAAATACAACCACAGTGCAGATTGAACCCCTGTCTATAAAATACAACCACAGTGCAGATTGAACCCCTGTCTATACAATACAACCACAGTGCAGATTGAACCCCTGTCTATACAATACAACCATAGTGCAGATTGAACCACTGTCTAAAGAATACAACCACAGGGACTTCAAAAAGCAGAACTCCCTGCAGACTGGAATGTGTTTGGTCAGCCTTTAAAGTTGCTACTCTAGCTTATTATGAAAAGGAAATTCAAATTTTACCAGCATGCCCACAACAGTTACAACACTGAGAAGCAGCACTGCCTGTCTTTATATTGCATCAGGAACTGTTTGGATTCACTTTATTATCCCTTCTGGGGCTGATGTTCTTAGTGACTGGTTCTGTATATACAGTAGTGTGGTACGCTGTCCACACTGTAGTTTACATGGAGCATCCTGGAATCTGTATATAGTATAGTGTGGTACACTGTCAGTACTGGGTCAGTCCATGTCAAATCAATCACTTCAGGAAGGTTTCTGACCTGACCTCTTCCAATTTTGATGCTATTTGGTGCCACAGAGATATAAGATTTCTTCAAGTTTCACGTCTCCTAGGTCAAATGTTTTTTCTGTGAGAGGTCACCATATATTTGACTCAAAATGGCGCCCAGATCAGACCAATGATATGTGATGTCAAGTGTGACGCCCTACAGGTGTGTCAGGGCAGTACAGGGTTACAATGCAAAATCAATATTTAAATACAGTATAGTTTACAGTAGGGGTGCAACAGTTAGAATAGATAAATAGATAAATTTCCCTAGCTTCGATTACATATTGGTGAATCGATGCATCAAATTAGAACTCAGTTTGAAGCTTCCTGTTGCCGATTTGCATTAAAACCTTGAGTGTGTCACAGTGTGCTTCTTTTAGTGCTAGTACAGAAGATTAGCACGTTGCTAGGATACACACTTTAGGAATTCGCGTTGGACAAGCCAGATATGAAGTAGGCCTATTGTATTTATGTTTTCTTGATTTAAAAATTAAGACCATAGTTTGTTTTTTTTTTAAATCTATTAAATCTACCAATTTACATTCTTTTGTCAAAGCATGTTGTGTTTGGATTATATGGCAATGTTATATAAAAGAAGCTGAATTTAGTACGATAGTTAAATTAGTCAGGATTTGTGAGATTAATTCAAATGTTTTGCTTTGCCTTTGGACATAAATTGTTAACAGTAATGAACAACCATAGTTCAGATAGAAATTACTTCTGTTAAAATATAGTATTTTTTATTATTGTTACAATGTCAAAGGGACATCTGATGCGGACGCAAGCATATTCTTTTGAGTTGTTAAAGTTCTTTGTATTCTTTTTTTTATCAGAAGGGTTCTAATTTGAATATAAGTTGTGCCTTTTTGTTTAATTATTATGCACAATGGTGTTTTTAGTTATTTGATCTTCTGTTAAAAAAACCGAATGTTTGTCTTATTTTGAAAAAAACATCACTTCATCGATTATCATTGATAAATGTCTATACAATAATCGAGTAAGAAATGTATTTTTATTTATTTATTTATTTATTTATTTATTTATTACCAGATGCCCTTATCCAGGGCGACTTACAATTATATCACATTATGTTTTACATACAATTACCAATTTATACAATTCGGTTTTTACTGGAGCAATCTACGTAAAGTACCTTGCTCAAAGGTACAGCAACAGTGTCCCCCACCTGGGATTGAACCAATGACCCTCCCGGTCAAGAGTCCAGAGCCCTAACCACTACTCTACAAATTAGGGTGCCGATTGCACCACTAATTTACAGTAAGTGCAAATAATAATACCACTAAAACACAATATGTAGTAGGATGCAACAGTTTAGGATCACAACCAGTTATATCTCCAATGAAATGTTAGTAGTGTGTAGCTCAGGTGAATCCAGTGCAGAGCAGAGGGGCAGATCAAGAGATCTACAAGTGCAGTCTAAACAGGGGGGTCTTGAGGAGGCGGCTGATGGCAGGGAGTCCTGAAGTTCTCTGGTAGCTGGTTCCACCACAGAGGGGCTGGGGAAGACAAGGAGCGGCATGGGAGGATGGAGAGTTGGGGGAAGAAATGACCAGTCAGCCTGTAGAGGAGGAGGGGAGAGGGGGTGTAGGGAGACACGAGGGTTAGGGTGGAGCGGAGACGGTTGTAGGGAGACACGAGGGTTAGAGTTAGGGTGGAGCGGAGAGGGTGTAGGGAGACACGAGGGTTAGAGTGGAGCGGAGAGGGGGTGTAGGGAGACACGAGGGTTAGGGTTAGAGTTAGGGTGGAGCGGAGAGGGTGTAGGGAGACACGAGGGTTAGAGTGGAGCGGAGAGGGGGTGTAGGGAGACACGAGGGTTAGGGTTGGGTGGAGCGGATAGGGTGTAGGGAGACACAAGGGATAGGATGGAATGGAGTGGGGATGTAGGGAGACACGAGGGTTAGGGTGCAAGAAAAGAGTCCCTGCTCAAAAGACTCGACTCGAGTCCCAAGCCAAAAGTCTCCACTCGACTCGAGTCATAGTCTTTATGATAAAATGATCACTTTCGTTTTCAGTAACCGCAGCTCTTCTTCTGATGCGTACAAGCCCTGCCTCTTTGAGTGAGAGGAACACGTTACAACATAGAGACAGAGAGAAGAGCGTCAGCAGCATAGAGACAGAGAGAAGAGCATCAGCAGCATAGAGACAGAGAGAAGAGCGTCAGCAGAATAGAGACAGAGGGAAGAGCGTCAGCAGCATAGAGACTGAGGGAAGAGCGTCAGCAGCATAGAGACAGAGGGAAGAGCGTCAGCAGCATAGAGACTGAGGGAAGAGCGTCAGTAGAATAGAGACAGAGGGAAGAGCGTCAGCAGCATAGAGACTGAGAGAAGAGCGTCAGCAGCATAGAGACAGAGAAGAGCGTCAGCAGCATAGAGACAGAGAGAAGAGAGTCAGCAGCATGGAAGCATAGAGACAGAGAGAAGAGCGTCAGCAGCATAGAGACAGAGAGAAGAGCGTCAGCAGAATAGAGACAGAGGGAAGAGCGTCAGCAGCATAGAGACAGAGAAGAGCGTCAGCAGCATAGAGACAGAGAGAAGAGAGTCAGCAGCATGGAAGCATAGAGACAGAGAGAAGAGCGTCAGCAGCATAGAGACTGAGAGAAGAGCGTCAGCAGCATAGAGACAGAGGGAAGAGCGTCAGCAGCATAGAGACAGAGAAGAGCGTCAGCAGCATAGAGACAGAGAGAAGAGAGTCAGCAGCATGGAAGCATAGAGACAGAGAGAAGAGCGTCAGCAGCATAGAGACAGAGAGAAGAGCGTCAGCAGCATAGAGACAGAGAGAAGAGCGTCAGCAGCATAGAGACAGAGAGAAGAGCGTCAGCAGAATAGAGACAGAGAGAAGAGCGTCAGCAGCATGGAGACAGAGGGAAGAGCGTCAGCAGCATAGAGACAGAGAAGAGCATCAGCAGCATAGAGACAGAGGGAAGAGCGTCAGCTGCATAGAGACAGAGGGAAGAGCGTCCGCAGCATAGAGACAGAGAGAAGAGCGTCAGCAGAATAGAGACAGAGAAGAGCGTCAGCAGCATGGAGACAGAGGGAAGAGCGTCAGCAGCATAGAGACAGAGAAGAGCATCAGCAGCATAGAGACAGAGGGAAGAGCGTCAGCTGCATAGAGACAGAGGGAAGAGCGTCAGCAGCATGGAGACAGAGGGAAGAGCGTCAGCAGCATGGAGACAGAGGGAAGAGCGTCAGCAGCATAAAGACAGAGGGAAGAGCGTCAGCAGCATAGAGACAGAGGGAAGAGCGTCAGCTGCATAGAGACAGAGGGAAGAGCGTCAGCAGCATGGAGACAGAGGGAAGAGCGTCAGCAGCATGGAGACAGAGGGAAGAGCGTCAGCAGCATAGAGACAGAGGGAAGAGCGTCAGCAGCATAGAGACAGAGGGAAGAACGTCAGCAGCATAAAGACAGAGAAGAGTGTCAGCAGAATAGAGACAGAGGGAAGAGCGTCAGCAGCATAGAGACAGAGAAGAGCGTCAGCAGCATAGAGACAGAGAAGAGAGTCAGCAGCATGGAAGCATAGAGACAGAGAGAAGAGCGTCAGCAGCATAGAGAGAGAGAAGAGCGTCAGCAGCATAGAGACAGAGGGAAGAGCGTCAGCAGCATAGAGACAGAGAAGAGCGTCAGCAGCATAGAGACAGAGAAGAGAGTCAGCAGCATGGAAGCATAGAGACAGAGAGAAGAGCGTCAGCAGCATAGAGACAGAGAGAAGAGCGTCAGCAGCATAGAGACAGAGAGAAGAGCGTCAGCAGCGTAGAGACGGAAGAACGTCAGCAGCATAGAGACAGAGAGAAGAGCGTCAGCAGCATAGTGACAGAGGGAAGAGCATCAGCAGCGTAGAGACAGGGAAGAGCGTCAGCAGCATGGAGACAGAGAGAAGAGCGTCAGCAGCATAGAGACAGAGAGAAGAGCATCAGCAGCATAGAGACAGAGAAGAGCGTCAGCAGCATAGAGACAGAGGGAAGAGCGTCAGCAGCATAGAGACAGAGGGAAGAGCGTCAGCAGCATAGAGACAGAGAAGAGCGTCAGCAGCATAGAGACAGAGGGACGAGCGTCAGCAGCATAGAGACAGAGGGAAGAGCGTCAGCAGCATAGAGACAGAGAGAAGAGCGTCAGCAGCATAGAGACAGAGGGAAGAAAGTCAGCAGCATAGAGACAGAGAAGAGCGTCAGCAGAATAGAGACAGAGGGAAGAGCGTCAGCAGCATAGAGACAGAGAGAAGAGCGTCAGCAGCATAGAGACAGAGAGAAAAGCGTCAGCAGCATAGAGACAGAGAGAAGAGCGTCAGCAGAATAGAGACAGAGAGAAGAGCGTCAGCAGCATAGAGACAGAGAGAAAAGCGTCAGCAGCATAGAGACAGAGAGAAGAGCGTCAGCAGCATAGAGACAGGGAAGAGCGTCAGCAGAATAGAGACAGAGAGAAGAGCGTCAGCAGCATAGAGACAGAGAGAAGAGCGTCAGCAGCATAGAGACAGAGAGAAGAGCGTCAGCAGCATAGAGACAGAGAGAAGAGCGTCAGCAGCATAGAGACAGAGAAGAGCGTCAGCAGCGTAGAGACAGAGGGAAGAGCGTCAGCAGCATAGAGACAGAGAAGAGCGTCAGCAGCATAGAGACAGAGAGAAAAGCGTCAGCAGCATAGAGACAGAGAAGAGCGTCAGCAGCATAGAGACAGAGAAGAGCGTCAGCAGCGTAGAGACAGAGGGAAGAGCGTCAGCAGCATAGAGAGTTCAGAAAAAACTATGGAGTAGACCGGGAGACAAATAAGCAGTCTGCATCCTGCCAGCACTGAGAAATGCCAAACTAAAATAAACTGTGTCTAAAATAACTTAAATCATTTGTGGTCTTTTTTATTATTTCTTACCAAGTATCAACAAGAAATTACTTATTTGGTGGGTCAATCAATAGATTTTTATTTACGTAAGCTTAACTTAAATGCGCCCCAGGTGTTTTGATTCTTATAAGCAGATGATTCTTAAAAGCAGACTGATATGATTACTGTGGTGCAGAATCAAACTTAGCATGAGAATAAGAGCTTGTTCCCTGGCTGCAGTGTAATGGGTTGACCACTAGAGGTCACGAGTTCCCGTATGTGTGCACGCCCATGAAAAATCCAAAGCTGCTTTCCTTAACGAATTATGGATAATAGTCACTTGGTTTAGTGCTTGTTAAAGTTAATGACACCTCGTAGAAATGGCTTAGCCGATAGCTTTGTGATGGGGGTATAGAGGAGTAAGGAAGCAGAAGTAACAAAAAGAAACCAAAACTTGAGTAAGAGATCTAGTGTTTGTTCCACACGAAGTACTGTTAGTTAGTGCTCCAGCTGAGAGCTAGGTTTGTTTTGTTTATTTTTTAGCGGTGGTTTCGCCACTGCAGTGTAAGAAAAATAAAACCAACACCGGTTTAAAACTGTAAATCAGCCTGATAATTTACACTGTCCTCGGCCACTCTGTCGCATTACAATTAGCAAAAGCGTGCCATCAGCAGTTTAAATACAGTATACAGATGTCAATGGTGCTCAATCACTGAGGACAATACATCAAAACAAGTCCTCGTGGGTAAGCAGCTTGTTATACGATCACGGTTAGGACTTATGTTTACTCAAGGCTGCAGAATCCTATTTTACTACAGTATACTTGAGAAGTGATCATCTCGTGTGGGTGCCTGCCGTGCACTGTTCAGTGTAATGGCCTTTGAAATAAAATGACATTACAGAACAGTATTTTACTGTAAGGACTACCACTGCAGTTAAACATCTGTGGCTTATTTATTTTCTGTTGCAATGCAAATCTCACAGTTTTTCATTAAACGGAGATGCAAAGCGCTGCAAACCCCTCCTCCTCACCGCGCCACGCTGTCTACATGCATATCACACAATATCACTGTCGTACGCAGTATGTATTCAATGAACGTGTATTCACTTTATTGAAACACATTTTCACTAACAGAGAACACAAAAAACATACCTGCACAATGCAGTGGCGCAGTCACGTTTGATTACAAACAATGCAGTGTTTCCTGCATCATTGCACAATCCACGCTGCGTACATGCCTAATCACACGAGATGTGATCAAATTAAAATTCAAAAACAGCTTTTATTGGCTGTGCACGTCATTGCACTTGATCAAGTACTGTATTACTTGTAGTCAGTTTGCCCCGAAATGATTCTTTTAAGTGGATTGCTTGATTTTTACAAGTGGAGTATTTTACATTAGTTGGTATAGGAATGATTTTGTCCCAGTGGTTTTGATAACTATATGCAGTTGATTCTTATATCAGTGATTCTTATAAACAGACTGCACTGTACCTTCCCCCCCCTGGTGTGACTGCTCCCCACCCCCATGTTTGCAGTGCAGATGGTACCACCCTCCCCTGGTGTGACTGACCCCCATGTCTCCATTGCAGATGGTACCTCCCTCCCTTGGTGTGACTGACCCCCCCATGTCTGGAGTGCAGATGGTACCTCCCTCCCTTGGTGTGACTGACTTCCCCATGTCTGCAGTGCAGATGGTACCTCCCTCCCCTGGTGTGACTGACTTCCCCATGTCTGCAGTGCAGATGGTACCTCCCTCCCTTGGTGTGACTGACCCCCATGTCTACAGTGCAGATGGTACCTCCCTCCCTGGCGTGACTGAATCCCCCTGACTGGTGGTGGATGGCTCAGCTGTGCTAGTGCCTCCAGGCCAGTCTGTTAGGTGGTACAATAGCTTCTTTGGGGCCTCTGCCTGCTCTGCCCACAGGATGTCTGCTTAATCCCGGACTGGGGCTGGCTCAGCTGACAGGCCTCTGCACTGCACTGTGCAAGGCAGGGTGGGATCTGTTGTTAATAACACCAGACAAAGCTGGATGTTCCAGGAATCCAGCGCAATGCCTGCAGGGCATGGAGAGAACAGCAGGTATGCAATACTGTGCACGAGTCAGGGCGTTGTTATAATGACTATCGTAGGGTCCTGCTGTGAAGGGACGGGTATGGGAGGTTAAGTGTTGTCTTTACATTCTATCTGCTATCCAGGATGTGAATGAGCTGGAATATACTGGAATCCATTCTTCAATCCGCCTGGGAAATAGTATACAGAGCAGCATGCATGGGTCGAATAAATTAGCAAAAAGTTGGTAAATACTTGAAAATGGCTATTGTTGTCACATCAGTGATCAGCCTTTAGGATTGGATGATGGTGCTGTGATTGCACATATTATTAGACATTGTGTTTCTACTGGAGCTGAAGAAACATGCTTTACAAACCACATACTGTAGTGGCAACATCATGAAGAAATGTACTGTATACGTATGAAGATGTATTGTGACTTCAAAAGGCAAACCGCACTATTAAAAACTTTAAAAAGGGCTGCTTTCAAAGAGCAGCCACGGTAGCTACCTGGACATGGTCATAGTCAGTTGAAAGAGTCAGGTACTGTAGTAATGTCTTCAACTGTCACCTACTGTACTGTAAAGGATGAGCATTCTAATGAAGAATGAAGCTGAAGTGTCATGGAGTTCCATAGATAATGAGCTTCACTGTCAACATATTAACACAGTGGAACGAATTCAGTCATGTGTTTAATATAGGGAGTGATTGTACCTGATCACTTTAACACCATGCTGTATGCAACCTTCAGATTTGTTATTGTTCAAGATAACATCTTCCAATCAGATGTTTCTCCTCTAGTAATGGAGCCTGGCTCTTTAGCAGAGCACACAGTTAGTTGGATACCAGGGTTTGGTACTCTGTCATTACTCTCTATAAAATAACCACGCTTCTGCCCTACTGCAGCTTTCCAGGGGTTTGTTACAATTGCGCTTGCTCTTGGGCATCTTTACAAACAGTAATACTGAACTCCATGTTGCAGTTACGATTTCCTTTTTCACTGCCCAGTCAAGTGAAGTGGCAAGAATGAATTGAAGCTGTGCTCAGTGTTTCAGAGATGATGCTCTTTGTACTGATTCTGTTGTTACAAAGTTCCAAGGCTCAATGCACTTGAAATGATCTTGCTGCACACTTGCACGCTATAATGTCCTTACTTATTACTTCATAAAAAAGTAGCATATTACTCGTTATATTTCTTTCCCCTGTCTTGTCCTGCGAAACACTTGTTGACTATTGTTTACTATTTAAGTGTATGTCTGGTAATTCATGTATTAAATGTGTCAAACAGGTTTTTAAAATGTCTGTAGCAAAACAAACAACTGTTAATAATGTACAGGATATACCAAATAGTCAACTGTAATCATTTCAATACATGCGACTGTGCGGAAGTCATAAGGAGTGAGTAAAAAAAAAAGAAACATAAAGGCTTTTTATAAGAGAATAGCGAGTGTTAGTTGGAAAAACTGACATAATGGAAATAGATAAATGGCTTCACATAATACACACATGTATTTTGTAGATGCTTATGCATCAGTTATACTATGTTTATACAATTATTTTTCGTACGCATGCAATTTGAGTCAAACTATTTAAAACTATTTGTTTATAATAGTCCTTGTTGTATCGCATCAAAAGTAGGTTACTGATGAACAAACTGTTACGTACCTGTCAGGACCTCTGTTGTGACTTTATTAAACTCTGTACTCAAGCCAGTTAATCCTGATTGTGCACACGCATGCAGTGAAAGCTGTATGTAGGGTTTCTGTGTATTCAAGGAAAATAACTTTCCGTCTTTAGGGACTTCCGTGAGCCGTGTAGAACAGAGAAAAGGTAACGAGACAAGCGCGCATATTTTTTGCAGAAAGTAACTAATATTATTAATCCCATTAAAAATGGAATGTTATATTACCTTGTTATTGACGAAAGTAATGTTATAACAGTAACGCATTACCCCATGACTGCTAAGTGTGTGGAACTGCAGGGTTGTTTAAGAGTAGGGTCTGCACATGTCATCTCAGTTCTTCTTTTCCATCCCCTCCTCTGTTCCTGTGTTTGCATCATTCGGAGGGTTCTGGGTTCTGTTGCTCCAATGCTGACTCCTATGATTTTTCTCTAAATCCGCTATTACTGAACAGTCTTTTGAGCTGCTTTGAGGTTGTCTGCAGAATCCCATCTTCCTCTTTCAGAATCCTGTGACAATGAGACCTTGCAGTGCTTGGAGCCCAGGTGAGCTTCCTTCCTGTCTTTCAAAGCCTTTTCACTTTGACAATGGAATAGCCTGGACTCGAACCGGCGACCTCCAGACTATAGGGCACATCCTGCACTCCACGTGGAGCGCCTTTACTGGATGTGCCACTCGGGAGCCCCTAGTTATTAGCACTTTTAATAAAACATACCAGACAACATTTAGCTGGTACAGTCCCATAGAATCTGCAGTACAGAAGGTACAGTCTGCAGCATGTTTAGCTGGTACAGTCCCATAGAATCTGCAGTAAAGAAGGTACAGTCTGCAGCATGTTTAGCTGGTACAGTCCCATAGAATCTGCAGTACAGAAGGTACATGTTCCATCTGATTTCAGTGACTTTTGTCAGAAATTCTCGCAATGTACTCTTTTTATTTATGTATATGCTCTGACCATACTCTTAAACTAAGGGGAGACGTTCAGGAGGGCATTAAGATGTTTCAAACTCCTGTAGTGGATTGTTCGTGCACTGGGCTTGCAACGTATCCAGATGACTTTTTAATAATAAAGAAATTCACACAGTCATTTAATTTGAAGTTTTAACGAATCGGAGCAGTAGTAGAGCTCTTTTCAGTTTATTAAATGCTTATGTTAAAAATTGGATTGATTGGTTGCGCAGACCACCATAAATCCCAAGTAAAAATCAGTCTGGGTTATCCAGAGCTTTACAGGTTTAACAGCATTAGTACTTCAATACGGTAATACAGATATGGTCATATATTTAGCTCTTAGGCTATAAAATGCTAAAAACGCCCAGCGCTAAATTCTAGAACATTCAATATATATCACTCTCTTAAGACTGAAACATAATTTCTATACCTTATAACAATGCATCAATATAAAAGAGATATTAAATTCAAATATGTACTTACCTTCCAGTATATGGAAGTGTAGTGTAGGATATATTGAAAAATAAGAACTGTCTTCAAAAGGCAGAGACTACGACCAAACAGCAATCAGTTTTTCAGAGATCTTCAGAGCATGGATCACATCAGCTTGTAGTTAGCAAGTTGAGCGATACTTGACTGGGGTTTTACCTTGGTTTTTATAGGATTTTCCCTCCATTGAATACATCAGTCCCAAGTAAATCAAATCACTCGGCTTTGACATTTCTTATCTTTAAGTTAACGATACATTCTAGAAGGATCTGTTCAACTCTTTTTTCAAAACTGATTGAATGTAACTTCTTGCCAAAAAACATTGAAACATGATTTCATCGCTCTTTTTTTTTCGAACTCCCTTTTCTAAAAAAAATAGGTGAACTGGAGTCTTGCTACCAAATACAATACAAGTATATGTGTATATATGAGAGATTTATAGATTTTTAATATGTAACACCAGCTCTATTTGATTATATTAAGCTGGGTCAAAATATATATCCCTCCTAGCTGCATATTATGTTACCATTTCAATGTGTTGTCAATAGGTCAGTTTAACTTCATATACAAATGTGTATTAACACAGTTTTTGACAAAGACTTTGAATAAGCATACAGCGGTCAGTTCAATTAGTTTCATTTAAATTTAAGCTATAATAAACAGCCTTATTTAACTGTTCCATTCTCGGACTATGCCTGACCTCTCTCTCTGTTTCTAAAAGTTGTCTGCACAAGCAGGATTCAAACACCCTGTTTTCTTGCCAAGACTATTGTTTTGATTAATATGAAACACCACTGTAAGCACTTCTCCAAATTCATTGCGTGAAATCAGTTTTCTCCCAACGAAAGTCGCTACTTATTTGATAAGAACTGTGGCTGGACACAACTCCCCTTCGTGGAATGCTCCCTTCTACTACGAGGTTTTCTTATCATAGAAAGACCTTGGATTCAAAACTGTGGACTACAAGTAAATCTCACATTGACTGCCAAAAAGAACCTTCCATATCTAGCACTGCTCTGCTTGCAAGCAGATAAGGGCAAGGCTATTTTTCTGTAGATTTATTGTCTACTAAAATTATTGAATACGGTTTACACTTTGTCTAATATTCCAACCTAACAGTTCCTGTTTTTTTTATTGCAGTAAAACCTTTATATAAACTAAACATTTATATTCTTTAATTTAATGGATATTGGAGAAACTGAACTAATTCTTAAATTGATTAAATTAAATGCTCGCTCCTGCTTTTACAGTCTATTTGTATTACAGTAGAGCCTTAACAAGCAAAAACACTTTTAGATCAAAATACTTAAAACATATTCTTTCTCTTCAGAGAGTAACATGTATTTCTAATTCAGTTACTTCAGTATAACAGTTGCTAATATTATTTTACTGAATTTAAGTCTGACCCCTTTCTCTGTTCATACAAAATCCAGTCAAAGCAGGTTTTAAGAAAACCTAGCCTTTTGCCAATTTTTTGGTGTTCATTAATATGAGACATGAAGCAAAGAAAGTAAAGTATCGAAATAAGCTACTTTTTCTCATAAAACTGGAATGCGCTAACAAGGCCTTATGATATGAGCCTGCCGAGTTTGACTCCTTCCAGCAGGTGCTTTCATCGACTGCACACAACAACCATATACAGTATTATTATCATTATTGACAAAGAGTATATCATATTATTTCAATCAATACAGGTTAGTTTAAATCATCCAATAACTCAGCACATTCCCAACAAGATTTGAACTTTGCGCCAGGCTCAGCTCGGACTGGTTCTGTGAACACCACGACAGGTCTGTGCACATCTGCTAAAGATATTTTCTAAAACACATTACAGCCATTACAATATTGGTTGCAGTTTCACAAATGTTCAATTTATTTCCCAAAGATCAGCCTGCTTCCAGTAGCTGTGACAGTGTTGGGTCAGTTTCTGCTCACAGGTGTGGGTGACAGTCTTTAAAAGCCTGATACCTGCAAAAACTTAAATCTTGTTAGCTGGGCTCCCATCTCTGCATTCTCGTTCCCATCGTCAGTGGGCAAACACATTTTAACTGAATCTGGGACCATCAAAGAACCGCACACCCTTGCAACCGAGGCCTTCCATGCAAAAGGTTCTAATGACTAATACAACACTTTACGTGTAAACAATTAGTAAGCAGCCCTGATTTCTATTCCTGTTATTATAAGTCTACAGTAAGTGCTTTATTGATTTCACTATACTTTCCGTGCATTTCTTTGCTTTCTTTAATTATTTATATTATATGCTTTCAAGGGCAATTTTTGGTTTTGTTTTCCTTACTGTCTGTTATCTGACTACTAAGAAATTCCCAGGACACAAAAAACCCCAATAAGAAACGCAGTGCGGACTCTGTAGCTTGTTCGTTTGAGGCACATTTTTATGTTGCTTTGGCAATGATGACATTTGATGATTTTATTTTGAAAAATGGCCCTTTTGCAGTTCCAAAAAGCTGATCAATGCTCTGATGTGAAGTAAAGGAGAGAGTTTGTGTTGCAGTGTGAGCACCACAGTGTATTGAGCTCATGTTTACCGGTACTGCTGCAGTAAAGCTGATCAATGCTCTGATCTGAAGTAAAGGAGAGAGTTTGTGTTGCAGTGTGAGCACCACAGTGTATCGAGCTCATGATTACCGGTGCTGCTGCAGTAAAGCTGATCAATGCTCTGATCTGAAGTAAAGGAGAGAGTTTGTGTTGCAGTGTGAGCACCACAGTGTATCGAGCTCATGATTACCGGTGCTGCTGCAGTAAAGCTGATCAATGCTCTGATCTGAAGTAAAGGAGAGAGTTTGTGTTGCAGTGTGAGCACCACAGTGTATCGAGCTCATGATTACCTGTACTGCTGCAGTAAAGCTGATCAATGCTCTGATCTGAAGTAAAGGAGAGAGTTTGTGTTGCAGTGTGAGCACCACAGTGTATCGAGCTCATGATTACTGGTGCTGCTGCAGTAAAGCTGATCAATGCTCTGATCTGAAGTAAAGGAGAGAGTTTGTGTTGCAGTGTGAGCACCACAGTGTATCGAGCTCATGATTACTGGTGCTGCTGCAGTAAAGCTGATCAATGCTCTGATCTGAAGTAAAGGAGAGAGTTTGTGTTGCAGTGTGAGCACCACAGTGTATCGAGCTCATGATTACTGGTGCTGCTGCAGTAAAGCTGATCAATGCTCTGATCTGAAGTAAAGGAGAGAGTTTGTGTTGCAGTGTGAGCACCACAGTGTATCGAGCTCATGGTTACTGGTGCTGCTGCAGTAAAGCTGATCAATGCTCTGATCTGAAGTAAAGGAGAGAGTTTGTGTTGCAGTGTGAGCACCACAGTGTATCGAGCTCATGATTACCTGTACTGCTGCAGTAAAGCTGATCAATGCTCTGATTGTGGGAACAGAAAACAAGCCTGACATGGATACACTACCACTGTTACAAGAGAAATGATTTTCATACTGGTTAACACTCCTGAGTAAAAGCAGAGAAATATGATTGGTAGATAAAAAATATCACAACAGTCCGGTTTATGAATTATGTTTAAAATCTATTTCTTGGATAAAGTGGCTTGAAGGCCCCTCTCCTGGAAGGATAACTTTAGTGTCACCTGACTGCATGGAGCCGTCCTGAAAGTGTGCATGTAAAGTGTTCACAGTGTCACTTTATTCTGGTGTTATTATAAAGGATTGTTAGCCACTAAATAGTTTCTATTGTTTTTCATGTAAATATTTCCAGTGCTTGGGAATTTTCTTCCTTAGGGAGCTGCCCTCAGATACTGTAGCATTGCTAAGACACCATGTTGTTGTTTCTGCTGCACAGAGAGCTGTTCTGTACAGTACACTGTATACCCCTGTCCTATAAAGAGAGCATTGTCTTTTGTTTTAACCCATTTCATTTCTAAGTGTTCAAATGATGGTTTCATGTTTTCTTTATCTGTGTCAGTTTAATCTTGGTGCTGTCAGTGAAGCTGTGGGGTTTTCACTGGCATTGTCTCTCTGACTTCGTTGCTTAGTATTTCCTAGAGCATCCCATTAGGAATGTTAGTTTTAAAGCAGTAAACCTGATGGGAGTGAACGATTCAAAGCATATTTTTGGGGATTCTTCTTGATCTGAAAATACACACACAAATAAGTTTTCACTTAACAAACAAATATACTAGTAATCTCAGCTGTCAGTGTTTGTGGAATGACAGTATACCAAATCCAGTGAAATGTTCATATGAAATATGGCACTTCTATACAGTAGTGAAGCAGGGCATTCTGATTATTGTAGACCCATAACTACACTGTCATACAGGGCTTTGCTTTGTTCTGTATTAATATTATCTTATAACACCGAAATGAGGTAGTAAGACCCCATCGGACACCAAGTACTATTGATTCATTCATATACAGTACACTGAGGCATGGGGTTGAAAGCTCAGGTGGGTTTCTGCATTAATACTGTGCTGTACCTGACAATCAAACACGGGAAGTGAACAGCACAACCATTGGGACTTCTTGCCATGCTACAAAGAGCTGTGTTTAAAAGGTGGGATCTGCTGCCATTTTCTTACTGAATAGATTTAAGATTAGTTTATGTTTTTGTTATTGTAGTCAGCAAAGACAGGGGCTGTCCTATTTCAATCCACAACATAAACAAAGCAAATTCATTGCCAGGTCAAGTTTTTCTTTTTTTTTTTGCAGAAAGGAGGGTTGATGTCTCCAGAGCTGGTGTTTTTGCAGTTACAGTACAGATAAGGGCTTTGTTAATGTTTTGAAAATGAACTAATGTGTGAACAAATATCCCTACATGAAAATTCCATGTTTGTCCCGGCACTAGTTTACACTGCGCCAAGGTACTAGAAATGAAACTTTTGGGGGAAAAAAATTGAAGCGCCTCATAAAACAGGACATTTCACATTCAATGTTTAGTGGAATGCTGTGCTGCTTAGGATTTCTATTTTCATTGAACATATGAATGCAGATGATTTGACGATACTACACTGTGCAGTTTTGCCTGAGCGCTGCTGTCCTGTTCCTCAGTGCTGGCTCGCTTCTCAAGATGAACATGGTGAAGAGGATCATGGGGCGGCCCCGGCTGGAGGAGTGCAGCCCGCAGGACAACGCACTGGGCCTCATGCACCTGCGCCGCCTCTTCAGTGAGCTCTGCCACCCGCCGCGCCACATGAGCCAGAAAGAGCAGGAGGAGAAGCTGTACATGATGCTGCCTGTCTTCAACAGGGTGAGAGAGGCAGCCTGCTACCTGTCTTCTGACACAGGCCTGTGTGTGTGTGTGTGTGTGTGTGTGTGTGTGTGTGCGCGTGTGTGCGCGAGTGTGTGTGTGTCTGCGCTTTACAGCACTGTTTAACAAGCGCACTGTACTAACCAGCCTCTGAGGAGAGGGGATTTGAAAAGGACCACTAGAGGCGTGAGTTATGATAGAATAGAGATTTTCTATTTATTAACTCGCTACTAACTGCACAGAGACAGACAGTACTATTGCACACCCCTATGGGACATGTCTAATTGCCATTCTTTGCTAGCCATACCTGATAAATAGTGATGTACATTATTCACAAACAGCAATATTTATAGCGAATGATAGCAAACACATACAAGATATGACAGGTAAGAAAATGTGAAATGGAGATTGAAAGAAGCAGAAAAAATGTTTAATTGTCTCAACCAGAACAGTTGCAGTTTTTACAGAATTTGAATTGTTTTGTTAGCTACAATTACTTTGTTTTGCTGATGTGAAAAATTGAGCGACTGTTTAGCCATATCTACATGTATTTATAAATTCTTTCCTTAAACGTTATTTTTTAAAATTGTATTCAAATAAAATGAATCATCTCAGAGCCCTTTACTGGAGACAGTGAATGAGATTGCATTCTGATGGATATAGTCTATAAATACAGACCCTGCAGTACTTCTGTTTCTAGATTTATTCATGATTCTGGTAAGACTGAACGCTGAAGGTAGGCCAAAAAAAGATCTGTGTTACAGAGTTAAACCCCGTGGCTACATGAAAGATCTGTGTTACAGAGTTAAACCCCGTGGCTACATGAAAGATCTGTGTTACAGAGTTAAACCCCGTGGCTACATGAAAGATCTGTGTTACAGAGTTAAACCCTGTGGCTACATGAAAGATCTGTGTTACAGTTAAACCCCGTGGCTACATGAAAGATCTGTGTTACAGAGTTAAACCCCATGGCTACATGAAAGATCTGTGTTACAAAGTTAAACCCCGTGGCTACATGAAAGATCTGTGTTACAGTTAAACCCCGTGGCTACATGAAAGATCTGTGTTACAGTTAAACCCCATGGCTACATTGATGTCATCTGACCTAGGAGGCAGGGCACAGAAAGCGTTGGTTATTTCTACTACTCGTAGTGCCATGCCATGCGTGTCGTTGTCAAGACCACTGTCTCTCCTCAGGCTTCTATTCTTTACTTTGCTCGTTGTTCTACTGCAGCCCACTCTAACACGACGCACACACACGACACACAGAGATACAGATGCAGAGAGACGCACACACATACAACACAGACGCACATACACACAAAGAGACGCACACACACGACAACGGCACACACACACGACGCACACTCGCTCGTGTTCAGTTTAACTGTTTACATCATTATTATTATTATTATTATTTATTTCTTAGCAGACGCCCTTATCCAGGGCGACTTACAATTGTTACAAGATATCACATTATACATTATTTCACGTTATACAGATATCACGTTATTTTACATACAATTACCCATTTTTACAGTTGGGTTTTTACTGGAGCAATCTAGGTTAAGTACCTTGCTCAAGGGTACAACAGCAGTGTCTCTCACTGGGGATTGAACCCACAACCCTCCGGTCAAGAGTCCAGAGCCCTAACCACTACTCCCACTATTGACAAATATTCTTTTTGGATTGCTTAATAGTGAATTCTTAATTTGTATTAACAGAAACAAAACCATTATTTGGTATTATGCATGTACAATAGTTATAGAAATCTTAATAAAGTACTGTAGTCGGTAATGGGTCCAAGTGAAATCTAATGGCATTTGCTTTGCAGGATCATTCTGATGGAAGAACTGAAACTGACTTGTTTTCTCTTTAATGAAGGTGTTTGGCAATGCGCCCTCAAGTACAATGACAGAGAAGTTCTCTGACATCCTCCAGTTTACAACACAAGTATCACGATTAATGGTCACCGAGATCAGAAGGCGGGCATCTAACAAATCAACAGGTACGAGCAGCTGAAACTATATGGGGCGCTGTAGCAATAAGTCCTTGAGGGCTTTGTCTAATGAAACCCGCCCTCGCTGGTTGCGCTGGGCTTGTCTCTGTCCCTCTGCAGAGGCTGCCAGTCGGGCCATCGTTCAGTTTCTGGAGGTGAATCACAGTGAGGAGGCGAGTCGAGGCTGGATGCTGCTCACCACCATCAACCTGCTGGCATCATCGGGACAGGTGTGTGTAGCTAAAAAACACCCGGACACTGGGGGACTGCACCATCCCAGTGCATTACAACATTACAAAATACACTGAACACAGGAGACTGCACCATCCCAGTGCATTACAACATTACAAAATACACTGAACACAGGAGACTCTACCATCCCAGTGCATTACAACATTACAAAATACACTGAACACAGGAGACTCCACCATCCCAGTGCATTACAACATTACAAAATACACTGAATACAGGAGACTCCACCATCCCAGTGCATTACAACATTACAAAATACACTGAACACAGGAGACTGCACCATCCCAGTGCATTACAACATTACAAAATGCACTGAACACAGGAGACTCTACCATCCCAGTGCATTACAACATTACAAAATACACTGAACACAGGAGACTCTACCATCCCAGTGCATTACAACATTACAAAATACACTGAACACAGGAGACTGCACCATCCCAGTGCATTACAACATTACAAAATACACTGAACACAGGAGACTGCACCATCCCAGTGCATTACAACATTACAAAATACACTGAACACAGGAGACTGCACCATCCCAGTGCATTACAACATTACAAAATACACTGAACACAGGAGACTCTACCATCCCAGTGCATTACAACATTACAAAATACACTGAACACAGGAGACTGCACCATCCCAGTGCATTACAACATTACAAAATACACTGAACACAGGAGACTGCACCATCCCAGTACATTACAACATTACAAAATACACTGAACATAGGAGACTGCACCATCCCAGTGCATTACAACATTACAAAATACACTGAACACAGGAGACTGCACCATCCCAGTGCATTACAACATTACAAAATACACTGAACACAGGAGACTCTACCATCCCAGTGCATTACAACATTACAAAATACACTGAACACAGGAGACTCTACCATCCCAGTGCATTACAACATTACAAAATACACTGAATACAGGAGACTGCACCATCCCAGTGCATTACAACATTACAAAATACACTGAACACAGGAGACTCTACCATCCCAGTGCATTACAACATTACAAAATACACTGAACACAGGAGACTCTACCATCCCAGTGCATTACAACATTACAAAATACACTGAACACAGGAGACTGCACCATCCCAGTGCATTACAACATTACAAAATACACTGAACACAGGAGACTCTACCATCCCAGTGCATTACAACATTACAAAATACACTGAACACAGGAGACTGCACCATCCCAGTGCATTACAACATTACAAAATACACTGAATACAGGAGACTGCACCATCCCAGTGCATTACAACATTACAAAATACACTGAACACAGGAGACTCTACCATCCCAGTGCATTACAACATTACAAAATACACTGGAACACAGGAGACTGCACCATCCCAGTGCATTACAACATTACAAAATACACTGAACACAGGAGACTGCACCATCCCAGTGCATTACAACATTACAAAATACACTGAACACAGGAGACTGCACCATCCCAGTGCATTACAACATTACAAAATACACTGAACACAGGAGACTGCACCATCCCAGTGCATTACAACATTACAAAATACACTGAACACAGGAGACTCTACCATCCCAGTGCATTACAACATTACAAAATACACTGAACACAGGAGACTCTACCATCCCAGTGCATTACAACATTACAAAATACACTGGAACACAGGAGACTGCACCATCCCAGTGCATTACAACATTACAAAATACACTGAACACAGGAGACTGCACCATCCCAGTGCATTACAACATTACAAAATACACTGAATACAGGAGACTCCACCATCCCAGTGCATTACAACATTACAAAATACACTGAACACAGGAGACTCTACCATCCCAGTGCATTACAACATTACAAAATACACTGAGCACAGGAGACTGCACCATCCCAGTGCATTACAACATTACAAAATACACTGAATACAGGAGACTCTACCATCCCAGTGCATTACAACATTACAAAATACACTGAGCACAGGAGACTGCACCATCCCAGTGCATTACAACATTACAAAATACACTGAATACAGGAGACTCCACCATCCCAGTGTATTACAACATTACAAAATACACTGAATACAGGAGACTCCACCATCCCAGTGCATTACAACATTACAAAATACACTGAACACAGGAGACTCTACCATCCCAGTGCATTACAACATTACAAAATACACTGAGCACAGGAGACTGCACCATCCCAGTGCATTACAACATTACAAAATACACTGAATACAGGAGACTCCACCATCCCAGTGCATTACAACATTACAAAATACACTGAATACAGGAGACTCCACCATCCCAGTGCATTACAACATTACAAAATACACTGAACACAGGAGACTCTACCATCCCAGTGCATTACAACATTACAAAATACACTGAGCACAGGAGACTGCACCATCCCAGTGCATTACAACATTACAAAATACACTGAATACAGGAGACTCCACCATCCCAGTGCATTACAACATTACAAAATACACTGAATACAGGAGACTCCACCATCCCAGTGCATTACAACATTACAAAATACACTGAACACAGGAGACTCCACCATCCCAGTGCATTACAACATTACAAAATACACTGAACACAGGAGACTGCACCATCCCAGTGCATTACAACATTACAAAATACACTGAACACAGGAGACTCCACCATCCCAGTGCATTACAACATTACAAAATACACTGAACACAGGAGACTCCACCATCCCAGTGCATTACAACATTACAAAATACACTGAACACAGGAGACTCCACCATCCCAGTGCATTACAACATTACAAAATACACTGAACACAGGAGACTCCACCATCCCAGTGCATTACAACATTACAAAATACACTGAACACAGGAGACTCCACCATCCCAGTGCATTACAACATTACAAAATACACTGAACACAGGAGACTCCACCATCCCAGTGCATTACAACATTACAAAATACACTGAACACAGGAGACTCCACCATCCCAGTGCATTACAACATTACAAAATACACTGAACACAGGAGACTGCACCATCCCAGTGCATTACAACATTACAAAATACACTGAACACAGGAGACTCTACCATCCCAGTGCATTACAACATTACAAAATACACTGAACACAGGAGACTGCACCATCCCAGTGCATTACAACATTACAAAATGCACTGAACACAGGAGACTGCACCATCCCAGTGCATTACAACATTACAAAATACACTGAACACAGGAGACTGCACCATCCCAGTGCATTACAACATTACAAAATACACTGAACACAGGAGACTCCACCATCCCAGTGTATTACAACATTACAAAATACACTGAACACAGGAGACTGCACCATCCCAGTGCATTACAACATTACAAAATACACTGAACACAGGAGACTCTACCATCCCAGTGCATTACAACATTACAAAATACACTGAACACAGGAGACTGCACCATCCCAGTGCATTACAACATTACAAAATACACTGAACACAGGAGACTGCACCATCCCAGTGCATTACAACATTACAAAATACACTGAATACAGGAGACTCCACCATCCCAGTGCATTACAACATTACAAAATACACTGAACACAGGAGACTGCACCATCCCAGTGCATTACAACATTACAAAATACACTGAACACAGGAGACTGCACCATCCCAGTGCATTACAACATTACAAAATACACTGAACACAGGAGACTCCACCATCCCAGTGCATTACAACATTACAAAATACACTGAACACAGGAGACTCTACCATCCCAGTGCATTACAACATTACAAAATACACTGAACACAGGAGACTCCACCATCCCAGTGCATTACAACATTACAAAATACACTGAACACAGGAGACTCCACCATCCCAGTGCATTACAACATTACAAAATACACTGAACACAGGAGACTCCACCATCCCAGTGCATTACAACATTACAAAATACACTGAGCACAGGAGACTGCACCATCCCAGTGCATTACAACATTACAAAATACACTGAATACAGGAGACTCTACCATCCCAGTGCATTACAACATTACAAAATACACTGAGCACAGGAGACTGCACCATCCCAGTGCATTACAACATTACAAAATACACTGAATACAGGAGACTCCACCATCCCAGTGTATTACAACATTACAAAATACACTGAATACAGGAGACTCCACCATCCCAGTGCATTACAACATTACAAAATACACTGAACACAGGAGACTCTACCATCCCAGTGCATTACAACATTACAAAATACACTGAGCACAGGAGACTGCACCATCCCAGTGCATTACAACATTACAAAATACACTGAATACAGGAGACTTCACCATCCCAGTGCATTACAACATTACAAAATACACTGAATACAGGAGACTCCACCATCCCAGTGCATTACAACATTACAAAATACACTGAACACAGGAGACTGCACCATCCCAGTGCATTACAACATTACAAAATACACTGAACACAGGAGACTGCACCATCCCAGTGCATTACAACATTACAAAATACACTGAACACAGGAGACTCCACCATCCCAGTGCATTACAACATTACAAAATACACTGAACACAGGAGACTCCACCATCCCAGTGCATTACAACATTACAAAATACACTGAACACAGGAGACTCCACCATCCCAGTGCATTACAACATTACAAAATACACTGAACACAGGAGACTCCACCATCCCAGTGCATTACAACATTACAAAATACACTGAACACAGGAGACTCCACCATCCCAGTGCATTACAACATTACAAAATACACTGAACACAGGAGACTCCACCATCCCAGTGCATTACAACATTACAAAATACACTGAACACAGGAGACTCCACCATCCCAGTGCATTACAACATTACAAAATACACTGAACACAGGAGACTGCACCATCCCAGTGCATTACAACATTACAAAATACACTGAACACAGGAGACTCTACCATCCCAGTGCATTACAACATTACAAAATACACTGAACACAGGAGACTGCACCATCCCAGTGCATTACAACATTACAAAATGCACTGAACACAGGAGACTGCACCATCCCAGTGCATTACAACATTACAAAATACACTGAACACAGGAGACTGCACCATCCCAGTGCATTACAACATTACAAAATACACTGAACACAGGAGACTCCACCATCCCAGTGTATTACAACATTACAAAATACACTGAACACAGGAGACTGCACCATCCCAGTGCATTACAACATTACAAAATACACTGAACACAGGAGACTCCAATTCAATCCCGGTCCATTACAAAATACACTGAACACAGGAGACTGCACCATCCCAGTGCATTACAAAATACACTGAACACAGGAGACTGCAATTCCATTATTATTTATTTCTTAGCAGATGCCCTTATCCAGGGCGACTTACAATTGTTACAAGATATTACATTATTTTTACATACTATTACATTATTTTTTACACATTATTTTTACATACAGTTACCCATTTATACATTTGGGTTTTTACTGGAGAAATCTAGGTAAAGTACCTTGCTCAAGGGTACAGCAGCAGTGTCCCCCAGCTGGGATTGAACCCACGACCCTCTGGTCAAGAGTCCAGAGCCCTAACCACTACTCCACACTGCTGCCCATCCCAGTCCATTACAAAATACACTGAACACAGGAGACTGCAATTCCATCCCGGTCCATTACAACAATACAAAATACACTGAATACTGGAGACTCAAATTCCACCCCACACACTGTCACTGAATAAAGGATGTATCTGTTCTACCTGAGCTACATATAACCAGATTGTTTTTATTTTATATATAGCTGTAGATTGACTATTTAATACCTGAAAAAAAAAAAAAAAAACATGTTCAAATTCTGACTTCACAATGATGTGTTTATCTTGAGGGGCCTGCAGACAGGCCTGGAGCAGTAAAAAGATCACAGCTTTCCAAACTGACTTTGTAGGCCGAATTAAGCAATATATTCAACTACATAACAGCATTTTATGTTTTCTGTGCTGTATATAAACCTGCTGGAGTAGTGTGATGAGCCAGTGGCTTGGAGACCAGAATCCAGTTTACTAGTGATGGGACCTGCCTCTGTGCCTGTCCACCAACTCCACATGCACTGGAGACAGGCGTGACAGGCCTATTGTTCCCAGCATTCACAGCACAGATGTGCAGGTCTGGAGAACGCTCTGGAGGGGTCACATGATCTATACACCAGGTCTCAGAGGGTTGAAAAGATGTTCACAATGCTAGGATCTATTACACAACTTTGAAACATTCATTGTTTCATAATATGGAAGGGAAAATGTTGTTGTTTTTGTTGTTGTTTGTGTTTTTTTTATTTTATTTTTTTATTCTTTTTTTATTATTTTACATTACCTTCAATTAAAGGCTTTCATTGTTATTTTAAAGAAGTGCTGTTTCCGTTTTTTGGTAAGCGACCTGAACAGAAACCGATGAAGGGTGTGGTGCTGTGTTTCTTTCTCAGAAAGCGGTGGATTGCATGACCACAATGTCGGTGCCGTCCACACTGGTGAAGTGCTTGTACCTGTTCTTTGACCTCCCTCACGTGCCGGAGGTACCCGGAGCTGCCCAGACCGAGCTGCCCCTCGCGGAACGCAGGGCTCTGCTGCAGAAAGTCTTTGTGCAGGTCAGCGAGCCACAAGAGCAGTCTGCATGATTCATGATGTCAATATATTACACACAAGAGCAGTCTGCATGATGCATGATGTCAATGTATTACACACAAGAGCAGCCTGCATGATGCATGATGTCAATGTATTACCCACAAGAGCAGTCTGCATGATGTCAATGTATTACACACATGAGCAGTCTGCATAATGTTAATGTATTACACACATGAGCAGTCTGCATGATGTCAATGTATTACACACAAGAGCAGTCTGCATGATGTCAATGTATTACACACAAGAGCAGTCTGCATGATGTCAATGTATTACACACAAGCAGTCTGCATGATGTCAATGTATTACACACAAGAGCAGTCTGCATGGTGTGAATGTATTACACACAAGAGCAGTCTGAACTCAGTATTTCACAATTCAATAATTCACGGTTAGGGCATGTTGCCAGTAAATTGTACATTCGCTGAGTCACTTTTTTAATATTTCACTGTTTTGTTTATTTGTAAGACAGTTGGTGAAAATAGAGGTAGCGCTGCACTGAAATATTGTGAATGAACAGCTGATAACCGAGTAGCCTCTCCACTAGCCTATCAACAGCGACTTGTAAAGTATCCCCTTCAGCAATCTGCTGTTGTCGGCATGAATATCATTCTAATGAAAACACGTGTGTCTCCTATAGTATATGCATGTATTGGGAAATAGGACTTGACAGGTTATTTTAAACAATTGACCATGACATCTTCCTTGATTTTAAAAGTGTCAGCTCTATTTTTGTACTATTATTTTTGTAAGAGAGACTTTCTATAAAGCCTATTTCAGGATTAAATCCCTTTTTAATAATTAAACTCTTCTTTTTTATTAGATATACATCCTTAGAGAAAGCTTTTGGAGACTCAGTGATATTGGTGTTTAGAGTAAGCCTTTTTATTTTTTTAACTTATTTTGGAGAAAATAAGTTAAATAGGGTTACAATTTTCTTTAATTCTTTATTAGCTTATAATGTTCTTGTCATAGATTCCTTTTCATGGTCTAAAATAAAAAAGTAGTCATTTTGCCCAGCCAGCACCAAGCCCTTTTACCCTAAGTTAGTTTGTTCTTCCTGTTTCAGATCCTGGTGAAGTTGTGCAGTTTCGTGTCCCCAGCAGAAGAGCTTGCACAGAAAGATGACCTGCAGCTGTTATTCAGTGCAATAACATCATGGTGTCCTCCCCACAATCTGCCTTGGAGGAAGAGCGCAGGGGAAGTGCTGATGACAATATCACGGCATGGCCTCAGTGTTAATGTAGTCAAGTACATTCACGGTGCGTGTGCTGCCCCTGGTTACTGTTAGTACTGAAGCTGCGTTCTTGGAGTGGTCTTGTTTATTATTTAATAGTCTGCTTGTTTTGTGAATTAGTCAATCCTTAGAGGTCATAAGTTCAGCTGTGACAGATTTAAAGATCATAGTTTAACTGTCTGAAACACCTATGCGATCAAAGTCGTCTTTCCATCCCAATGTGTCTTTGTCTCTTTGCTTACAACGTTGCATACGTCTGTGCCAGAAGGAGAATGTTATTTCTCACTGTAATGCAGATAGATTCACAAATCAAAAGAGATATTGGCTGACATTTCTGCTTCCATATAGTGATTCTCTGAGCAGGTGAGAGAGGGTTATTCTCTAACATGCCACATGTCCCATAATGCCTTGCAGTTCTTCAGTAATTGCACTACTGGGAATAGTACTGTACGCATGTTCCAGTTAAATGGAGACTGGTGCATTCAATTACTCCAACACATGCAAAGATTCTCCCCAATCTGGCAGGTAGAAATGGAGCTCATGTTACTTCCTCTTGTTAATGACTTGCTTGAATATCAACCACTATAATACAGGAGGCTGTGTGGTCCAGTGGTTAAAGAAAAGGGCTTGTAACCAGGAGGTCCCCAGTTCAAATCCCACCTCTGCCACTGACGCATTGTGTGACCCTGAGCAAGTCACTTAATCTCCTTGTGCTCCGTCTTTCGGGTGAGACGTAATTGTAAGTGACTCTGCGGCTGATGCATAGTTCACACACCCTATTCTCTGTAAGTCGCCTTGGATAAAGGTGTCTGCTAAATAAACAAATAATACTGGTTTTGACAGCCTTCAGCTCAGCTCAGACCTGCTGTTTGTGAAATCTATGAGCAGACATTGCTTCGAGCAGCTCCTTACTGTGTCACCGCTGTGAACAGCTACTGTTTTTAATGGGTCTCATTCCACACTTTCAGGGTACAGACTGGCTGGATTAACTCAACAAGATTTACAACCCAACACACCATTGATGTAGATTCTCAGCATAGAGCCAACACTGAGCAGCTTGTTGCAGTGGATGTGGATGTTTCCCACATTTTGAAAACCATCCATTTTTCTTCTGCTGAAGTTTACCTGCACCCAGCTATGTTTGCATCAATTCACTTTGATGTGACAGATTGAGATGCGTCCGAGAGAAAAAGGCCTACAGCGTGGTGCAAAGAAACCTGTACTAAACAAAACCCTTTCCGTTTATTCTAAAAGATTTTAAAATAGTATTTACTGTAAATATTGTTCATATAAAGCTTTGTTTGTGTGCTTTTATGACACCAAACAATTACAGATTATTGTTAATACCGTAAAACTGTGCCAAAATAATTGACAGTTCCCTTGTTTTATTAAATATCCTACAGGGCTTCAAACAAATAAGGGACACTCTGAGAAGTGCTTATTGTGTATACAGAGACTGCCTGACACTGATTTCCAGTATGCTTATTGATGCCAGATCAATGTTGAAGTCAGTGGTGATAATACCCCATATTGACGTGTGGAGGGGAGACCCCTTTCCTAGCATAGACTGCACGGTCTGATAGCTGTATATTACCGTCACCAGACACCTTACCTGACATCTGGTTGGCATTAAAATGACAAGGAGGTTTGGACAGCATTTCATTACAGGATTTTGGAATGTGTAACGCTTAATTTTTGCAGCAGTCTACATGAAATATGCATTTAAAAAGGGGCTTTCTTCAAGGTATGCTTTGATTTATTCATTTATTTATCTATGTATTTATTTTGCAGAGAAAGAATGTTTGGCCACATGCATTCAGAACATGCAGCAGTCAGAGGACCTTTCATCCCTGGAGATAGTGGAAATGTTTGCTGGGCTGTCCTGCTTTCTGAAAGACTCCAGTGATGTATCACAGACATTGCTGGATGATTTCAGGATGTGTCAGGGATACACTTTCCTTTGTGATCTAATGCTGAGGTAAAAAACTTAATGCAAAAGAGAGAAGAAAAAAAAAGTTGGTCTGCGATGGTTGCGGTTGGATTTGTGTGGGCGTGTGTTTACGCTACAACCTAACTCTCTTCCAATTTCTTATTCTTACTATGATTGGCTGCAAAGACACCGGGGCTAACTAGTGATTGGATAATGTTTTGTTGGGTGGGTTTTTATTGCGAAGTTTCCTAGTAATTGTAATATTACTAGTGTAATAGAAAATATCTCCGAGTCACGGAGTCCGAATGTTCGAGTCCGAGTCACACAGGGTCGAGTCCGAGTCACGAAAAATGCGTCCTGAGTGCAAGTTCCAGACTTGTCCTACAAGTCTGCTCCCAACACAGACTCTGAATGTCCATTTCAGTCCAGAGATCATATTTAACAATCAGCTCTTAAATGAGTTCAACAGGCTGAGCTTCAATTAACCAATTTAGGAGTTGATTGGAACAAAGTCCTGGACTGTGCCGGGCCTTGAGGACCAGCTGGGAGCCGTGTTGCTGGGATCCACTGCTGTAAAGCTATGTGTATTGTGTGCTGATTCTCAATTATGTGAATAGGATACTGGACACACACACAACCAGGGCTCAAGAGCTCATTGTAGTAGAACATGGATAACATTAACATTATCATAGGAGACACTCCTTCCAATTGTTTGTCCTTCATGATTCCAGCCCCCAGGGAATCACAAATAAGGCATGTAAGCAGAAAATAGTTTTTCATAAGTAGAGGTTGATTTTTTTAATAACTTTATGGTACTTTGATTTTAGACAAGGATAGCGAATATCACAGCCTTCAAAGTAATTTTTATCCATTTCAAATGTAGTCATGAATCACCAATAACAACGTGTTCCTTTTCTGTTTGTAGGCTGGAGCAAGCAAAAGAGGATGATTCCAAAGACGCTCTGAAAGACTTGGTTAATGTGGTCACTTCCCTGACATTGTACGGGGTGACTGAGCTCAAACCTGCTGGCATCACCACGGGGGTACCGTTTCTCTTGCCAGGGTTTGCTGTGCCACAGCCAACAGGAAAAGGTTTCTTTTAGTCTCTTTTTTTAATATATTTTAAAACTGATACACCACATGTTTCAACTAGGCTATGAAATACTGTGTTATATAAAAATAAAATGAAAGGGGTTATTGCTTATTAAATAATTCCATAAATCTTACTTGTTATGCACTGACATGCTCTATGTAAGTATCATATGTACAGTTTTGAAGGAAGCTGATATTAATGAGGTGAAATGACGTAGGAAGCGCAAGTATACCTTGAAAATAGAGCATGCATACTGAGATCTTTCTTTAACGGAGTGATACCAGATGTCATGAAATCCTTGATTGCTATAACATACATATCTTCTTATTAAGCAGTATATAAGAGGGGGATGAGTCAAGGTTTATAAGAAGTCTAGTCTGTACTGTACTAAGTTCTATCTTGTTTGATTTAGGCCACACTGTGCGGAACATCCAAGCCTTCTCTGTGCTTCAGAACGCCTTTCTCAAAGCGAAAACCTGTCGCCTCACCAGAATCATCCTGGATGCAATTTCAAACATTTACATGGCAGACAATGCCAATTACTTCATCCTGGAGTCCCAGCACACTTTGTCGCAGTTTGCAGAAAAGATGTTGAAGATGTCGGAGGTGCAGACCAAATATTTTGAGCTGTTGGAGTTTGTGGTTTTCAGTTTGAACTACATCCCCTGTAAAGAGTTGTTCAGTGTGAGCATGCTGCTGAAGTCCAGCTCCTCTTACCAGTGCAGCATGGCAGCGACGCGGACCCTGCTGAAGTTCAGCCGCCACGACCCCCTCTTCAGAGACGTGTTCAGAGAGGTGGGGCTGATGGAGGTTCTGGTGAACCTGCTGCACAAGTACGCTGCGCTGCTGAAGGACCCCACACAGGGGTTGAACGAGCAAGGTGTGTGAGCTAGGAAAGAAAGCATGCTGCATGTACATGGGCTGAATAAGCTAGGAAAGAAAGCATGCTGCATGTACAAACAGGCTGAACGAACAAGGTGTGTGAGCTAGGAAAGAAAGCATGCTGCATGTACATGGGCTGAATGAGCTAGGAAAGAAAGCATGCTGCATGTACAAACAGGCTGAACGAACAAGGTGTGTGAGCTAGGAAAGAAAGCATGCTGCATGTACAAACAGGCTGAACGAACAAGGTGTGTGAGCTAGGAATGAAAGCATGCTGCATGTACATGGGCTGAATGAGCTAGGAAAGAAAGCATGCTGCATGTACAAACAGGCTGAACGAACAAGGTGTGTGAGCTAGGAAAGAAAGCATGCTGCATGTACCCGGGCTGAACCAGCAAGGTGTTTGAGCTAGGAAAGAAAGCATGCTGCATGTATAAACGGGCTGAACGAACAAGGTGTGTGAGCTAGGAAAGAAAGCATGCTGCTTGTACACGGGCTGAACTAGCAAGGTGTTTTAGCTAGGAAAGAAACCATGCTGCATGTACAAACGGGCCGAATGAGCTAGGTGTGTGAGCTAGGAAAGAAAGCATGCTGCATGTTCAAACGGGCTGTTGTTTGAAATGTTGGAAGGCATGATGGATCCACTCACTCTGTACCCTCTTGTATTGCAGTAGATTCTAATAATAGCTTAATGGAGGACCAAAAGCAGTTGGCATGGCTGGTGATGGAGACCTTAACAGTGCTTCTGCAAGGGTCCAACACAAATGCAGGTAAACGAATGGGTTAACAGTGGGGTCTTATAAACGAATGGGCTAACAGTGGGGTCTTGTAAACGAATGGGCCAACAGTGGGGTCTTGTAAACGAATGGGCTAACAGTGGAGTTTTGGTAAGAACATAAGAAAGGTTACAAACGAGAGGAGGCCATCTTGCTTGTTTGGTTGTTGGTAGTTATTGATCCCAGAATCTCATCAAGCAGCTTCTTCAAGGATCCCAGGGTGTCTGCTTCAACAACATTACTGGGGAGTTGGTTCCAGACTCCCACAATCCCCATACTGATTCACTATGTAACACAATTATTGTTCCTGGGTAGTAAGTGTTATTTCCTAATTGCTTATGCCTCAAAAGTATAGAAAATGGCTATTATTCCCCACAAACTTTGCTTTTGTGACCAGGACAGTGATATTTTGAAATGTACCTATTTCCAATGAGAAAACGGGCGAATTTGTGTCTTTTTGTTCACATAAAGTCAGAAAAAAACAACATATGAATCCAAATTAACATGTATTTATACTAAAGTAATACAAAAATGACTACCAAAGATTTAGAAGTGAGTAGTTTTTCGAGATTTACGATTATACTGTAAATCACTTTCACGAATCAGCCCCCAAATGTAGTCTCACATCATGTTCTCGTTATACTGTCCTTGGTAGCGGCGTTCAAAGTCCAGTATATCCTGGTGGAAGCGCTCGCCTTGCTCCTCCGAGTACGCTCCCATGTTCTCCTTGAATTTATCAAGATGAGCATCAAGGATATGGACTTTGAGGGACATCCTATAGCCCATTGTGCCGTAGTTCTTCACCAGAGTCTCAACCAGCTCCACATAGTTTTCGGCCTTGTGATTGCCCAGGAAGCCCCGAACCACTGCGACAAAGCTGTTCCAAGCCGCTTTCTCCTTACTAGTGAGCTTCTTGGGGAATTCATTGCACTCCAGGATCTTCTTTATCTGTGGTCCGACGAAGACACCGGCTTTGACCTTTGCCTCAGACAGCTTAGGGAAGAAGTCTTGAAGGTACTTGAAGGCTGCCGACTCCTTATCTAGAGCTCTGACAAATTGTTTCATAAGGCCCAATTTGATGTGCAGTGGTGGCATCAGCACCTTCCGGGGGTCCAGCAGTGGCTCCCACTTGACGTTGTTCCTCCCCACAGAGAACTCGGTCCGCTGTGGCCAGTCCCACCTGTGGTAGTGCGCCTTGGTGTCCCTGCTGTCCCAAAGGCAAAGATAGCAGGGAAACTTGGTAAAACCGCCTTGGAGACCCATCAGGAATGCCACCATTTTGAAGTCTCCTATGACCTCCCAGCCATACTCATCATACTTCAAGGCGTCCAGCAAGGTCTTGATGCTGTTGTAATCCTCTTTGAGGTGCACCGAGTGAGCCAGGGGAAGAGATGGGTACTTGTTACCATTATGGAGCAGCACGGCTTTGAGGCTCCTGGATGAGCTGTCAATGAAGAGGCGCCACTCATTCTGGTTACAGGCGATTCCGATTGCCTCGAACAGACTGGTCACATTGTGGCAGAAGCAGAGCCCATCTTGACGGGTGAAGAAGCTGGAAAAAGGTTGGTGACGCTTCCTCTGATCTGTGACTTGCACACTTTCATCCAACAAGTTCCACTGCTTGAGCCTAGATGTCAAAAGCTCGGCATTGGACTTGGTGAGACCAAGATCTCTAATCAAGTCGTTGAGGTCTTTTTGGTTGGGGTAGTATGGGTTTCTCTCCTCAGCTCCACCTCTGAAATTGTCATCTGGATCTACAACGTCTTCCTCGCTCTCTGACTTGCTGCTCTCTCCTAAAGACGGCTGCTCTCTCTCTGGAGGAGTGGGTACGGGGAGCTCATGGCAGTGTGGCACCGGGGCGATGGATGAAGGAAGATCCGGATACGTGATAGCAGGTGCATTCTTGCCAGTCCGACGTTTGGAAGGGTCCACCATGCAGAAGTAGCAGTTGCTTGAGTGGTCAGTGGGTTCCCACCAAATTCTTGGGATAGCGAACTTCATGGCTCTCTTTTCCCCTCTGTACCATCCTACAAAAATACATTTATTTCACCCATGACTAATGTGTAAGAGATTCTCGCAACATTTTTCATATATGATATATTTTTTCAATAACATTGAAAATTGTAAAACATTTTAAAATTAAAAACTTTTACAATTTTAAAAATTTTAACAAATTTTATAACATAAAATTCCGAGCAACAATTGTCCATCTTACCTTCCAGAGTGTTTTTGCAGTGCTCGCAGGTGAAATGAAGTGCCCAGGGTTTGTCTTGATCCCCGACAGGCATGCCGAAATATGCCTTGTAGGCCTCACACATCTTAGCAGATGCTTCCACGGAGTACTTTTTCGCTCTTGTCTTGATAAATTGGCCGCAGACATAGCAAAATGCGTCTGCCGGATGCTTGCAGCCTCTTGATGCCATCTCAGAAAAATGCAGATATGTATCTACTTAGGCAGCTGGAACTAAACTGAACTGGTGGGCTTAAGGCCCCTGTATTTATACTACTATTTATATTACTGGAAAGTTCTAGAAAGTTCTAGAAGTTACTCCAAGTTTACTCAGCACTGAATCTATCTGGAATGTTCTGGAAAATAGGTAAATTTCAAAATATCACTGTCCTGGTCACAAAAGCAAAGTTTGTGGGGAATAATAACCATTTTCTATACTTTTGAGGCATAAGCAATTAGGAAATAACACTTACTACCCAGGAACAAAAAAAATAAATAAATAATTGTTACACAGTGTTCTCATCTCGAGCTTCTCATTTGCCTGTGTTTATAATTAAAGCCATTTAAACTTGATTTGTCCCACTTTTTAAAAACATGTATGACTATTCTGACAGGCTGTGACTGTAGAAGTTAACAAGCTGATGCCTTTTTTGTGGATTGGTATTAATAGTGATTCATTTATAGGAAGGAAGTCGAGTGCTATTAGAAGCTACTAGCAGGAACCACACAGTACTAACATCATTTACCCTTTAGTAACTATTAATGACATCAGACTGCAAAGGGTCTTCCGTAATCTGTCCTTAAAAAGTCTAGTATATAGGGTTCAGTTGAACTGGACACGTCTAGTATATAGGGTTCAGTTGAACTGGACACGTCTAGTATGTAGGGTTCAGTTGAAACTTTTCATTGAAACTTATATAGGAGTGACATTAATAGATTTATCCAAATATGTTTTTCTCAGACATATTGGGATTAACAAATACATTAAATCACAGGCTTTAACATAGGAAACAGCGTCACGTGTTGAAGTACATTGTGGAGCTGATGAAACAGGCTTTCACATAGGAAACAGCTTCACGTGTTGAAGTACATTGTGGAGCTGAGCAGACCACATTGTAATTCTACTGAGATGATTACTTGAAAACTTGATGGGGAACATTCTTATTGGCCAAAGAGCCTGCTGGAAAATGTTTTTTGAGTTCTCTATAAATTGGATTCCATACATGTCAGATGATTTTTGAAAGTCAGGATTACCACATGCTTTCATTTTCCATCCTGCCTGGGAGGGGGGTTTTAAACCACCCACCCACACATCACAGGAACAGAAAGCCCCGTAGACCTTGATAGAAAACAGCAGAAGTACCCAGAAATGATCGAGTCAAATAAGGGTAGAAACAAGAGCCTCTTGACAGTGTTCAGCACTCTATGTGTACTTCATGTAAATCCATGTCTGTGAATAAGAAGAGGCTCTTAACCCCTCTGTGAAACTGGTGACCCCTATTAAAGGCTGAAGAGGCAACAATATATTGAATTTTACACTAAAGTGGAGTTCCTTAGTGAGCGTGTACTGCATTCCTCCACAGCTTATCTCAATAATCTGAGCCTGGATCCAGTTTTAGCGAGTCCACAGACTTCCCTGCCCCTTTAAATCAGGCCTCCGATTAGGTCCCTCAGGTCTCTATCAATCAAGAACAGGGAGTATTATGGTAGTATTTTGGTTTACTAGAAACACCAGAAAAGCTTCACTGTGATACTTATTGACAATGTTGTTTAATTATGTCAGCCCTCATTAAAGTGCGAGATGAATTCTTGTTTGCTTGTTTTTCAGGTGTTTTCAGGGAGTTTGGCGGTGCCAGGTGTGTCCATAACATTGTGAAGTACCCCCAGTGCAGGGAGCATGCTCTGCTGATTATCCAGCAGCTGCTGCTGTCCCCCAGTGGAGATGATGACATGGGCACTCTGCTAGGGTTAATGCACTCAGCACCACCCACAGAACTGCAGCTCAAAACCCATATACTCAAGGTAGGTACACTGTGAGTCAGCACCACCCAAAGAACTGCAGCTCAAAAGCCATACACTATGAGGGTTCCTTTAACAGAGCTCCAGACAGTATGCTAGCTTGTTTAGTCACTGACTGAGCACCTCTGGTATTGTATTGAAGAAACTCATCCATATTACATGAGAAGTCCCCGCTGGCTCACCTAGTAAAAGCACTGGAGTCCAGGGGGTTCAGATCCTGGCAGGCAGATATGCTGATCTTGGCGGAGGGGCCCACATTGAACGCTGCATTGGTCTTGTTGGTTCCTGACTCTTCCCATGGCCACACTGTGCTACACGTAGGGGTCAGCAGTGACTAGTAAGTTCAGTGTTTTTATTGATTCATCTCATCCACCATGTTTGCCAAGATCCTGGAAATGTCAGAGCCGGAGTCAGGGGAGGTATATGATTGTGTGTTGCGCTTTCTTCAGACGATAGGTGCTCTTGGGATCATCAGCTTGACCACACTGGATTAATCTGTCATATATTGTATTACTGTCGCATCATATTCCAGCTGTGCTGTTGTTTATTTCATGCTGTGTATTGACTGCTTCCTCCCTCAACTCCTCCAAACAAGTGGCATTGTGGTTGGTATTGGCCTTCTCTTGTACACCTAAATAACCACTGGGCTTGTGCAAAGTATTACAGCGTGGCCAGAATTCTTGCGAAGATGGCAGACAAGATGAACCAATCAGAACACTGACTCCCTTCTCACTCCCTGCTGTTTGTTTGAAGCAGGTTCCCTCTCCTCAGTATCTATGACTTCATACATTTCCGCAGCACTTCCTGTGATAGAGCGTTCACTCTTTCAGAAATATTGGAAATGTTTTTGGTTGCTCTACATGTGTTGCACATTGCTTGAAATCTGCATTGTATTATCTGTGGCTATCAGTGCGCCAATGCTGAAACGACCCTGAGAGTTTCCATAAATGATTCATGTCATGCTTCTATCTGGGAAGTGAAAAACTGAAATCGAATCTAAAAGAAGTTTTCCTGGACAGCAGTGTCCGAGTTTCATGGGTAGAGTGCAGTTATTATATTGTTACAATAAAAACAAGTCTGAAGTTATCTACATGTATCCAGAGAAGCTCTTATTCAGTTGTGATTAGTTAGAGTTCTACATGTGTCCAGAGAAGCTCTTATTCAATTGTGATTGGTTAGAGTTCTACATGTATCCAGAGAAGCTCTTATTCAGTTGTGATTGGTTAGAGTTCTACATGTGTCCAGAGAAGCTCTTATTCAATTGTGATTGGTTAGAGTTCTACATGTATCCAGAGAAGGTCCTATTCAATTGTGTTAAACCTACTGATAACATTCTTTATCACAAGTTAACGAGAGTGTCTGGAATCTGGAGATGCACTCTGTGTAGCAACCTGTATGGCACACTGACAGGCTAATAATTTAGATAGTTGAAAATGCAGCTAATCCTACTTCCACATTTGTCCCTTTCAAAGTGAATTGAACTTGCTAAACAAACACGATTAAATATGAGGAAGGCGAGGTGCATTATAGCCAGGCTTGTATTTTGTATTATTGCAGCGGCAGGCGACTCCTATAATTGTAATTGAATATCTCATTGTAATATTAATAATAACAGTTATGTATATTGTGTTACCCACAGGCCCTTCTCGCTGTCTTGAGAGAGAGTCACCGCACCAGGACAGTGTTCAGAAAGGTTGGAGGGTTTGTTTATGTCACCTCTCTGCTGGTTGCCATGGAGAGGTCCTTGTGTTCTCCCCCTAGGAACGGCTGGGAGACAGTCAACCAGAAGCAGTTGTTTGAGCTGCTGCACACAGTGTTCTGCACGCTGACTGCTGCCATGCGCTATGAGCCTGCCAACTCCCACTTCTTCAGCACAGAGATCCAGTACGAGAAGCTGGCAGACGCAGTGAGGCTGCTGGGCTGCTTCTCAGACTCCAAGAAAATCTCCCCGGCAACGGTCTTCCCATCAAACTCTCAACCCTTCCAGAGGCTGCTTGAAGAGGAGCTCCTCCCAGGGGACAGTGTGTCTCCCACTCTGAGGCACTGCAGCAAGCTCTTCATCTACCTGTACAAGATGGCCACGGATTCCTTTGACAGGTATGCAACTCGGTCTGGTATTGAAAAAGTGTTTTGGATGGGGTGAAGATAATATCAGAATACAGTGAAACTAAAATACGGTGCTTTTGAAAAGAATCTAGGTTTAAAGTTGGGCAGTTCGGAAGCTGTGAGCGGACGTATTGATCCGATTGCTGGTCTATAGTGTCACATTGCCAGTTTAGCTCCTACCTGGAAGTAGAAAAAGATTGGTGATAGAATACATGTGCTTTCAACCTCAAGGCCTTGTTGTGCCTGCTCATTACAATTGTATTTCTCTTTGTAGGTGGAATATAATTGGACAGGATTTTTGGATTCAGTTCTAAAAGACACAAATGAAACACAAAGCGGGCAACTTACAAGCCCCAGTTTCAGCTAATTTGCATTTTAATTAAACATATGTGATTTCTGCAAACTGACTGATAAAGACTCAACGCTTCCAGGTATTGGCTCAATATTCTGTGATTCTGTAAGTCAGTTCGATCGGGTTGTCTCACTAGAATGAGTCTCTCCTGCTAGTTTTGATCGGGGTGTCTCACTAGAATGAGTCTCTCCTGCTAGTTTTGATCGGGGTGTCACACTAGAATGAGTCTCTCCTGCTAGTTTTGATTGGGGTGTCACTAAAATGAGTCTCCTGCTAGTTTTGATCGGGGTGTCACACTAGAATGAGTCTCCTCTATGCTAGTTTTGATTGGGGTGTCACACTAGAATGAGTCTCTCCTGCTAGTTTTGATTGGGGTGTCACTAAAATGAGTCTCCTGCTAGTTTTGATCGGGGTGTCACACTAGAATGAGTCTCCTCTATGCTAGTTTTGATTGGGGTGTCACACTAGAATGAGTTTCACCTGCTAGTTTCTTTGCAAAGCTATCTTCTATCTCAGAGTTGATTTCATGTAGTGATGTCATATTTTCAGGGTTTTAATAAACCTTCATGCTAAATGTGTTGCTCACTATGGAATTGATCTCTGATCTAATATGGAGCCATATTGAGGTTTTGTGACTTTTGTCAAAGAGCCCTGATGTTCATACAGGGGGTGCTTTGTTTACAAACCATTTGATTTAACAGAGCCCTGATGTTCGTACAGGGGGTGCTTTGTTTACAACCCATTTGATTTAACAGAGCCCTGATGTTCGTACAGGGGGTGCTTTGTTTCTGTTCACAAAAGCTCCCATTTGTAGTTTTACATGTGAATTACGGTAAAATAACCTTGGCAAAATGGATGTCTAGTTGGGTTTACATTTTTGCACCAAATGATTCAGGCATACGGTATAAAATCACTTAAATCCTCTCATCACTAATATGAAGTGTGAAGTAATCAAGCCTCTGGTTGGGAAGGACTTTCTTTTTCTGACAGCCCTTCGCTCTACTTGGAGTCTGCACAGTCCAGTAGACTTGGCATTGCCTCCACTCTGTGTGTCTGTCATGTCTAATGCATGCACTGCTATGATGTTCAGACAGCCCTTCGCTCTACTTGGAGTCTGCACAGTCCAGTAGGCATAAGAACATAAGAAAGTTTACAAACAAGAGGAGGCCATTCAGCCCATCTTGCTTGTTTGGTTGTTAGTAGCTTATTGATCCCAGAATCTCATCAAGCAGCTTCTTGAAGGATCCCAGGGTGTCAGCTTCAACAACATTATTGGGGAGTTGGTTCCAGACTCCCACAATTCTCTCTGTAAAAAAGTGCCTCCTATTTTCTGTTCTGAATGCCCCTTTATCTAATCTCCATTTGTGATCCCAGGTCCTTGTTTTTTTTTCAGGTCGAAAAAGTCCCCTGGGTCGACATTGTCAATACGTTTTAGAATTTTGAATGCTTGAATCAGATTGCAGCGTAGTCTTCTTTGTTCAAGACTGAACAGATTAAATTATTTTAGCCTGTCTGCATATGACATGCCTTTTATAACCAGAATAATTCTGGTAGCTCTTCTTTCCACTGTTTCTAGAGCAGCAATATCCTTTTTGTAGCAAGGTGACCAGAACTGAACACAATATTCTAGATGAGGTCTTACTAATGCATTGTAAAGTTTTAACATTACTTCCCTTGATTTAAATTCAACACTTCTCACAATATATCCAAGCATCTTGTTAGCCTTTTTTATAGGTTCCCCACATTGTCTAGATGAAGACATTTTGAGTCAACATAAACTCCTAGATCTTTTTCATAGATTCCTTCTTCAATTTCAGTATCTCCCATATGGTATTTATAATGCACATTTTTATTGCCTGCGTACCGTACCTTACACTTTTCTCTATTCAATGTCATTCGCCCAGTTCTGAATGCTGTCTAGATCATTTTGAATGACCTTTGCTGCTGCAACAGTGTTTGCCTCTCCTTTTTCTGTCGTCTGCAAATTTAACAAGTTTGCTTACTATACCAGAATCTAAGTCATTAATGTCGATTACGAATAGCAGAGGACCTAATACTGATCCATGTGGTACTCCACTGGTTACCTTGCTTCATTTTGAGGTTTCTCTTCTAATCAGTACTTTCTGTTTTCAACATGTTAACCACTCCCTGTGCATGCATTTCCTTGAATCCCTACTGCGTTCAGTTTGAGAATTAATCTTTTATGCAGGACTTTGTCAAAAGCTTTCTGGAAATCTAAATAAACCATGTCATATGCTTTGCAATTATCCATTGTCAATGTTGCATCCTTAAAAAAATCAAGCAGGTTAGTTAGACACGATATCTCTTTCCTAAAACCATGCGGATTGTCTCCCAGGATACTGTTACCATATAGGTAATTTTCCATTTTGGATCTTATTATAGTTTCCATAAGTTTACATATAATAGAAGTCAGGCTTATTGGTCTATAGTTATCTGGTTTGGTTTTGTCTCTTTTTGTGGATCAGTATTACGTTTGTTTATTTTAAGAGGTCCTAGTCCCTTTAACACTTCTGCCTCTGTTATGCTAAAGTTATTTAAAACTGGATAGGAACAGGTCGACATGTGGGGCATGTTGTCCATATCCTCCTTTTGTAAAAACTTGTGAAAAGTAATCATTTAGTATATTATATTGTATTGTTATTTCTTTTCTCTTCTTCAATGTTTTTGCCATTTGTATCTCTTTGACATTTTACTTCCTCTTTGAATGTATATTGAATATATATTTTTTAATTGATGTGTTAAACCATTTTGGCCATTTTGTTTTAGATTTTGATTTGTCCACTTTTGGGATGTAATTGTTTTGCGCCTCTAGAACTACATTTTTGAAAAACAACCATCCTTTTTCTGCGGATGTTTTCTCTGTTTTACTCCTGTTATTCTCAGTTTCATTCCTTCATAGTTTGCCTTTTTAAAATTGTAAACCTTTGTTTTAGTCGTTCCTTTTTGCCTCCACTGTTTGTGTCTGTCATGTGTAATGCATGCACTGCTACGGTGTTCTTTCTCGTGTGTGTATTCTTGCTCTTCTCTGATACTAACGAGCTTCCTGCCTCTTGTTTTCTCTCCTAACCTCTCATGTTGATTGGCTGTGATCTGCTGTCTTGTGTATCTAGTCGTGCTGAGCAGGTGCCTCCTTGCCTGACACACGAGACCTCCCTCCCCTCCCCATGGGGGACCCCAGCTCTGCCCAGGAAAAGGTACTGCCCCGGGCTCACCGCTTTCTTTCTGTTCACGTTGAGCCCGTTTCTTTAAGCCTTTTTACTGTGTCATCTCTTTTGAATCCTTCTGCTTTCTTATACTTTGTGTTATAAAGTAAGACTGCTTTTGTATGAAATGTCTGTTTGAAATGGCTTTGCTGTGCGTTCCAGCGCTTGTCACGGCTTGCATTGCATTGCTGGATGTATTTTTAACACTCAGTGGTAGCCCTGCAATGGAAAAAACATTCCAGTAACAGCACTTGTTGCTCACCATTCTGGATTTTGCTTTAGGAGTTTGCATTGCAGGTGTCACCTTCTATTAGAAGAAAAACAGTCTAGAAAAGGAGTCATTCAGAACGATTATAAAGACATGTTGCTATCTGGTTTAAGTTTGTGAGTTCTTAGTAGTAACGTGGTTTGTTCAATTTAAGACATTAATGAAACTGAATGTATTTCAATTAAGTAAAATGCATTCATATATAGAACTCATGTAGAAACAGCATCCCATCGTTTGAACAGAATGAAATTCCCAAAGTGTTATTTGAAGTGTGGTGTGTGAAGTACAGCCCTGTTTATGCTCCAGTGTTCCTCTGTGCTCCTCCAGACACGGCTATCACTTAGTGTCGGCCCCGGGGCCCGTCCTTCCTCTGAAGCAAGTCACTGAGCTGAAGCTGCACTCTGGAGATGCACCCCTGCACTCCCCTGATGCTGTCGTCATCCACCCTGGAGCGGTGCTGGCCATGCTGGACCTCCTGCCCTCTGTCAGCTGTGACACCCAACCCGAGGTATGAGCCGAGTGCACACACCCACCTGAGCTTACTGCTTTAGAATTAGAACACAACTAGTAAAAACCCTTTTCTGGAAAGGCCCTTGTCTTCTCAGTCACAGTGACTGGTCTGAATCCTGGTCTCTCTTGATGAGTAAACTTCATTTATCAACCCAATATTATTGAGAGTTCTTGCTGGAAGTGGATGTGTCACTATGCTGTCTCTATCTCTTGTATATTCTCAGATGTGTTCTTTATAAAGTGCATGATGTCTCTCTCTTGTATGTTTTCAGATGTGTTCTTTGTAAAGTGCATGATGTCTCTCTCTTGTATATTCTCAGATGTGTTCATTGTAAAGTGCATGCTGTCTCTGTCTCTTGTATATTCTCAGCACGCCCTGGACCTCCAGCTGGCAGTGGCTAACATCTTGCAGCTGCTGGTTCACACAGAGAGGAATCAGCAGATGCTGTGTGAGGCAGCCCTTCACTCCAGACTGCTCCAGCGGTGCAGTGCTGCCCTGGCTGACGAGGACCACCCCCTCCACCCCCCACTGCAGAGGATGTTCGAGAGGCTGGTCTCGCAGGCCTTGCAGCCCATGGTCCTGAGGTACTCCTTATCTGCACAGCTTGTAGGTTACAGAGGCTCAGGAACAGCTGAGCCCTACTGAAAGTTAAACAACGTGCTGTGTTAAATATTCATTGATTGTGCGCTCTGTAGAAGCTGCCAGCTTGATCTCTTATAAACTGAGAAGTTCTTTGTAAGATACCACAACTGTTTTTTTGCATTATAGTACCTTTTTTAAAAATAATAAAAAAAGGCAATAGTGCTGTGAAGGCATCTCCAGAGTAACTTTCACATCATCAGCTTCTCAATGTCAGGCTGGCTTGGCTTGTTAACTGTAAACCGTGCTTAGAAAGAGAAGAAGCTGCACGATCTATTGATCTCTTCAATATGTAACGAACACTATTTATATGAGATGTGAGTTTAGATGAGACGCTTGGTTTTAAACAGTTCATTTCATTAATATCAGTGTATTGAGGGTCCTATAGGTGGTGGTTATAAAATCTGCTTTGATGTTTTTGGTGACCTTTATTACTGTTTTAAACAATACAAATGAAATCATCACTACAAATACTGTGGGATTGTCGTTCTGGTATCAATGACCTGTCTGTGTAACGAACAACCCATTTCCACAGAGTACAATGAATCTCAATTGCTTTGTATTAACACAGTGAGTCTTTGTGTTGTGTTTTAACAAGGGAATTTCTCCGCCTGGGAAATCCGTTGAACTGTGGTGCCTGGGACAAGAAGCTATTGAAACAGTACCGAGTCCACAAGCCCAGTTCTGTATGGTATGAAGCTGAAATGAGAAGTAAGTTGTGTACTCTTGGACTGTTTTGCTATCTTGTTGTCTTGTTACAAATCTAGCTCTTACTTCCACGTGAACAAAGTGCAGTGTTAGGCCTGATGTTTGGGTCCAGTGTCTGTTCTGAAGTGTATTTATTAATGACATCCAATTGTAGCTGTTCCTACTGGATACTTTTCTGGAATAGATAAAACTAATTAATCAAACACTGATGTCACATTCTCCGAAGAGCAACATGGAAATGTGTTGAACCCCCTATTAAAAAGATCAGTGGTTCATTTTAAATGTATAAAGATTAATGTCAGTATGGATTTCAATGAATTTCTCTTCCTCCAGACAGTATGACCTTGTCCATGGAGGGCCCGGACAGCGTGTTCGCTGTGAATGAAGATAATAACCACTATAGGATAAGCAGGAGTCTGGTGAGGTCAGCAGAA